>NC_140386.1:5645000-6027500 GCF_054491055.1 Hypomesus nipponensis
GCCCTCCGGCCGACACTACCGACTGCACGTGTGACCTGTCCCAGTGGCACCACTGCGCCGACAAGAGGGGACTGAGGGACCCCGTGCTCCAGGCCTCCTGGGACGCGGCCGTGTCCTTCGTCTTCCACCAGCGCTCTCACGAGGACCAGAGGGGCGTCGTGTGACACACGGAAGACCTGGCACGCGCCTAGGAGCTAAGGGAGGAGCCTGAAGAGGATGGAGTCACAGGCAGACTTGTCGCTCATACTGGGTACTGAGAGCTCAGATCATAGGACTGAATTTGCTGTCGGGCGGGTGGGCTGGGCTTTGTGCTGTGAGGATCCTCTGGTCTGGAATCCCAGTTTACGTGTATATGAAGATTTTCATTTGATTTCTCTACTGTGTAAATATGAATAAATATATACTGTATATATTGGTCTTTTTGTATTGTAGCCTGCTAACATTTAAGGGTGCATCCACACACACTAGCATTTTCATATCAATTTCCAAATACATCCATGTACACACAAATAGATGAACACATGAATGGATGAACACATGAATGAATGAACAGATGAATGAATGAATACATGAATTAATGAACACATGAATGGATGAACACATGAATGAATACAAAAACGAATGAACACATGAATGGATGAACACATGAATGAATGAATACATGAATGGATGAACACATGAATGAATGAACACATGAATGAATACATGAATGAATGAACACATGAATGGATGAACACATGAATGAATACATGAATGGATGAACACATGAATGGATGAATACATGAATACAAAAACGAATGAACACATGAATGGATGAACACATGAATGAATGAACACATGAATGAATGAACACATGAATGGATGAACACATGAATACAAAAACGAATGAACACATGAATGGATGAACACATGAATGGATGAACACATGAATACAAAAACGAATGAACACATGAATGGATGAACACATGAATGGATGAACACATGAATGGATGAATACATGAATACAAAAACGAATGAACACATGAATGGATGAACACATGAATACAAAAACGAATGAACACATGAATGGATGAACGAATGAATGAACACATGAATGGATGAACACATGAATGGATGAACACATGAATGGATGAACACATGAATGGATGAACACATGAATGGATGAACACATGAATGGATGAACACATGAATGAATACATGAATGAATGAATACATGAATACAAAAACGAATGAACACATGAATGGATGAACACATGAATACAAAAACGAATGAACACATGAATGGATGAATACAAAAACGAATGAGCACATGAATGGATGAACACATGAATACAAAAACGAATGAACACATGAATGGATGAACGAATGAATGGATGAATGAACACATGAATGGATGAACACATGAATGGATGAACACATGAATGGATGAACACATGAATGGATGAACACATGAATGAATACATGAATGAATACATGAATACAAAAACGAATGAACACATGAATGGATGAACACATGAATGGATGAACACATGAATGGATGAACACATGAATGAATACATGAATGCAAAAATTAATGAAAACATGAATGAATGCACAAATGAATGAATGGATGAATAAATACTTGCTTGAATGAATAAATGCACAAATGAATGAAAAAAAATAATTAAAACATGAATAATACATTTACTATTCGTGTATTCTATCATGCATATATTCATTCGTGTATTCATGTATTTATTCCTCTATTCATTTTTTGTATTTATGAATTCATTCCTTCATGTGTTCATCCATTCATGTGTTCATTCATTCATGTATTCATTCATTCATGTATTCATTCATTCATGTGTTCATTAAAGTATTCGTTCATTTGTGTATTCATGTATTCATTCATTTTTTATGTATACATTCATTTATGTATGTATGCATTGTTCCCAATATTATGAGAGGAGGCCAGTAGGCGTGGAAACCAACCCTGCAATTTTGTGACAAATGAATAAAAGGACAATGTACATTTTTATTCAAGTTTGGCAATTCTAATACATTACTGTGGGTATTTCACCATTACCCAGGGGCTTTATTTGAAGATAATCAGTATGTTAACACATGGCACATTTTGGTAATTGCTTTAATCAACATATATACAATATATCACAACTGTCCAAAGTAATAGAAACAACTTCCTTTAACGTCAATGACAAGTTACTCTACACAATTGCGTGTAAGTCCCGTTTGGTCACATGTTGCTGATGTGGTCAGCCATAGTAGTCCTGGAATTCCACTGGTCTGTCAGAACATGACAGAGTGGTCTGAGTGTGTCCAAGGCCTGGTCCCGTAGCAGGGGGTCTCGGTCCAGGGGGTTGCACATGAGGTCAAGGGTCAAGTGCTGAGGAGGATGGTTCGTCTGAAGCTCCCTCGCCAACTCCAGCAGCTCAGGTGGTTGGATGAAGTTTGAGCTTTCCAGGACAAAACAAGGCATGGGTTAGAAACTCCAAAGCTGGGGACTAGTTTAAGGACTGTGTAATGCATTTCTATTTTTACCTGATGTCAAGTTCCATCAACGTGCTTGGTAAGTCTCCAGTGAAAAGTTCCCCCAGGGCCGGCACATTCTTGGCTTGTTGGGAGGAAGAACACTATTTAGGATCAAACCATAGATTTTATTAAACACAACCAAAACCAAGGTCGATCAAATATATTACCGAGACGATTATGAGACAGGTTCAGGGACCGGAGAGATGCAATTGCCTTCAGGGACGTCACCAGTTCCCGCATGAACGCATCCTTCTTGCTGCATTTCTCAAGTAGCCGACAGTCCTTGAATGACAGTTCTTAGATTGTGGAGAAAGAGGACACTCGTTAATAAACTGGCAGTGGCTACACTTTAAGTCAATGCAAAAAATTAAAAAATGAGTGCTGTCAGTTTCACGCGTTATTAATGGCGTTAATGCAAACCCATTTTAACGGCGTTACTATTTTTAAACAACAGGCAAGCGCACACACACTTGTGTGGGCTTGCGAGCCGGTGTTATGCCAAAATCTCACTCTCATTCCACTCCCCTATGTGTAAACGCGAGCACTGCCTTCCTACCGTAGGCTATAGACCAATTATCACCCTACGTCACACAACTGTCCAGCAGGCT
This sequence comes from Hypomesus nipponensis, assembly GCF_054491055.1. Lineage (NCBI taxonomy): Eukaryota > Metazoa > Chordata > Actinopteri > Osmeriformes > Osmeridae > Hypomesus > Hypomesus nipponensis. The sequence continues at coordinate 5,648,138 of NC_140386.1, forward strand.
CAACTGCGCATGTCGGTTGCAAAAGACGAACTTCTCCCCGGTCTATTACACTTGGAGTGTCGATCAGGTCATCACATATCTCTGGCCACAGGATTGTTGGGCTTGGTTTAAGCAATAAGCCCCATGAGGCCGTGTTTTGCACTGATTTTAGATCATGTAAGGGGAGTTGTAGGCACGACGCAAAGAGTTTTCTAAAACTGTTACTACAAATATTTATGATGGTTTTATAAATAAAACCAATTAGAAACAAAATAGTTTAATAATAAACCGTCATTCTTCCGCCACTACAAAGTATAGTTCCATAGTATAGTCATAAATCGTTGCCACGCAAGAGTCAGATGGACACTTTTAAAGTTAATTGTGTTTTTTTATTTGAATTATTTGATGCGCAGTAATATGGAATGTTAAACAATGTTATGAGGATAACCTGTAAGGTTATGCTGGATTTTACAACGGCATGGAACGTGATATTGCCAATCACAATCAAGGATGGGAACAAACAGTTTTAGAAATGAACTTTTTGAGGCTCTTGGCCTTTGGACAAATACATTTAGGCCACGTTTCACTTGTCTATGCACAAAAGTCACTTGACCCCGATACCCTTAAATAGCCTGACCAAGTGATCGGGCAAAACTAGCCTGGCTAATGGAGGCCGCTTTCTCAGGCAAATTAGAAATTAAACAGGCTCGGTTAAAGAAATCCGAGATGCTGGCTATCTTCATCAGGCTCGTATCTACATTAGGCAGTCCTCCCTGCCGTTTCTGGTGTATAGAGTGAAATACAACATTGTGCACACTGCCAATGAGCGAGTCTGACTGAGGCTAACGTCAAAACAGTGTAACTGGGATGCAGTCTCACTCAGATTGCCAGTTTAAACCAATCAGAAAAATTATCGGACCAGCTCGCTAAAAGCAGAATTCCCATATCTCTTGAAAGCTGCCCTGATTGACTTTTTAGATGTAGTACTGACTGTAAAACTATGAACTTTGTGACATGACGTGATCACGAAGACTTGGTTGCTGCTCGACTATGCGGTCTGTACCGGGTGACATCCTCACTAAAATGTCAAGACTTCGTGACCCAAATCAAAATTCTGATGCGACAGATCAATGGGTAATCGCCTTCTCTCTTAAAGGCTGTCCTCCTTGACCTTTTTGGTCTTTTTAAATCTAACTATTTATATTATCCGTGTGATTCTTTTGCAATTTAATCTGCTATCCTTTCCTGGCTTTCTGCAACCACATTGCGCGCGCATCCCGAATGTTTACAAACAAATTGGTCTATTGCTATGTGCAGATTGGCAAATCGATGCGATGTTTACGTGTAAACTGTTAAACCTTGGTTCCCTCGTCTTAGGCTTTGAGAAAACTGTCAGGGTATTTTATTCATGTTTCATCGAAATATAAGTGATGTTGCGCTGCACTTGAGAGCCTATACGATTTGTATGTCGTGCTACATGTAAATCTGAATGATTGTTTCACGAAATCTGAATTATTGTACTTCACTGTACTTCACCTAGTTTAGAATGGGTTTATAGGGTTAGCAATAGGTTATTGTGTGTATTTAGGGTTTAGTATATTGTATTTTTTTATTTATCTGTATATTTAGAATTTAAGCTTAGCATAGATGTAATTTATGTTCTGTGTACTTATATGTTATGTTTTGCCAGGTGCTTGCGTTGTCTTTTCTTAAGAATTGCAGCGCCCAGTCTGACCTTGTGTTGTTCTGTACATCTGAAAAAAAAAAAAAATTGAACTTGAAAATAGACGTGATGTTGAGCTGCACTTGAGAAACGATGTTGATGTGGCACTGTTCTATCATTGGAATTAGGTAATATGTGAATTATATTGTAGTAGGCAGTGCACACGTTCACGAGTAGGAGAATGGAATTCTGTCAGGGAGTGAAATTTCAGCAAAACACCGGCCAAATAGTAGTAGGTTAACGTTACGTTTTGAGTGGATGGCAATCGCGAGATGCCGAAACGGATGCCAATAAGATTCTGAATGGAAAGTTCACTTTTAAAAAGTTGCCAAATGGTTCCATTGATGAGACCAAAGTGATCTGTGTGTTTGGTTGTTGTGAACTGAGCTATCGTCGCAGCACGTCCAGTCTGAAATACCACTTGTTAGCCAAGAACCCGGCTGATGCAAATTCTACAAGTGAGAATGTTAGTGTGAAATTGAACACGACAGTATGCCAATGTTGTTTTCAATAAAAATAAAAAACATTTGCACAAAGCAAGCCAATCTACGTTTCCACATTGATAAGAGCTTTAAAATTAGAAAAAAATGAGGGGAATTTTTTTTATCAAGGGACATTTAGAATAGATAAAATGTGAGATTTATTGCGAGTTAACTATGACTTTAAATTGTTTGACAGCACAAATTAAAAATTTGTATTTAACAGATGGATTAACACTTAACAGCCTTACCTTCCAACATACAGTTGCCAAGGAGATTAAAGATGGCACAGTGACAATCAGCCAGATTCATATCTTCAAGGTGCAACTTTTTTAGGCACCGATTTGACTCTGAAAAAGTAAACAACAACTTAACAAGTGTATCAGAGCCAACAGACAAATGTACCATCACACCTTTCCCCTACCCCCGACAAGGAGAAAGGGGGTTTTCCCCCTTGTCCTTATCTCCAGAGCAGGAGCTTCAAAGCTTCTGGCCCAGCATGGGGTCAGAAAGTAGACCAAAATGGCCTTACAGTATGGAGACAAAGGGTTTTAAGGAAAGACTAACTTTTCTGGATTTAGGGACTTTAATGCTGTGTTGATATAATTTGATGTTTTAATGTAACTTCCTTTTCCCGTTATAATAAATCAGTCAATCTTGATATCAAAATGATTTTAATCTACAAACTAAACCACTTATTAATGTTGTATTGTTATATTTTGAAGTATAAACTAGAGAGCATACAATTTCTGGGGAAATTGTGAGGGTGTGCTTGCGGCTGCCCCAGCTGCCCATAGTCTTCTGGTGTTTACATATTTAAAAAAGCATTTAAGTGTATGACTGCAGTTCTGACCATTGTGTTCCCTTGATAATAAGTTTGTAAAAATTACATGCATCACTTAGATGGAGGAGAGGAGATACTGGTTGGTTGGAAGAGAAGGAGGCCAAATGTAGCTCATGAAGATGCAGCGCTAGGTAACTTATTAAATTGTAATCAGATAAACAACTTGTTGGTTGCCCAACAAGAGGAAGACACAGCATCTGCTTCTTCAACTCCTTAATCCTCTCAGGGCACCTGTTGCACCGGGTTAGAAAGACATCAGCATAATGTAGCTAATTTTACACAATACATTAAGGATTAAAAAATCAACACTCATCTTTGCTATATTTAAAGGGTCAATTGTAGGCTATGGGACTTCTAATATTACAGTTAGTCTAATTATGTGTAAGACCGTGTTTCTCAAGTGGTGGGTCCCGACTCCTGACCCAAGTGGATCGCAAGCTGGTGTAGGACTTATTGATTCATAAAACCATCTAAACTCCATATATTAATGTTTTTTGTTATTTAAAAGTAAGCTCAGACGTATGAATGGAAAAGGCATCTTTGTAAACCATCCTGGTCTGTTGTTATGTGTAAACCGAACATTTCACTTAGCTACTTGACTTTAAATAATCACTTTGTATTCTACCAAATACAACAAAGCTGACTATAGCTAGATTTTTTTTTAGCTAACTGACTATCACTACGGCACTAGCTGGTGGCTGGACGATTTGTACAGTACCTCCCAGAAGAGGTCTGGAACGGAAGACTAACAAGGTAGCAAGTTAGCTGTAGCCAAGTCTAACACTTGGTAACACTGCAGATAGTAGCAGATGTGCTGGGGTAACAGCTAGAGCTAACTCCTCTGTGAAATAGCAGGCCACTGTTTCCGAAAGTAGATCTACTAGCTTAGCTCTAATAATATCAGCGTAGTAGCTATAGAGCTATCATATGTAGCTAGCTATCTAGCTACATTTCACAAACGTGTTTCATATCACAATGTAAAACGAAAACATTTGGCAGACCGGTGTAAAAATTGACCTAATCTCTATGACTTAAATGTCATTACAAGTTTTTAACTTCTCGTGATATTTTCAGGCATTTAGCCTACTCATATTGCATTCATTCATTAATAAAGAACCCCCTTTGAAGCTTATTTTAACAACGACGTACCAGCAGTAGCTATCTCAGATGGAATCGCGATTAAAATAGTACCATCTGATAACTGAAAATATGCCCCCAAAAACGTGAATAAGCTTGACATTTAGTTAGGGGAAAATCACTAATTCATAAAAATGTCAGTGGTAGCGATCATTGTCAGTAACAAGGCAAAATGCGATATAGCCCTGCTGTGTGGAGAAGCTGCCCCGGTAAATTGTAGGCTACTACTACTTACTACTAGCCTGTCTTGGTAGCGATTGCGTTGGTTTAATTCGATTTAACGTTACTTCCGTTGTACGGTCTAGGCTGAAATGAATTATTTTCATGAACAGATTGACAAAGTTTAGGGTGTGGCGATGGAGTTCAGGTTAGTAGTCACTAGTCAGATAGGTTCACCTATTGAAAGACTTTTGAAGTAAGGGGTAGTGCCGAACATGAGCCGCCGTTTGACATCCTACTGTACGAGCTGTTAACAGAGATGTTTTTTTTAGCTTACGCTACTAGCGTTCTTCTAGACTAGGCTACAGTACAGCGTTGCAGTGAGCTACACTGGTTTGAAACCACAGGTAATGATAATTTCACCAACAAATCGTTTAGTTGTAATCTAATGTCATAATAAATCCTACAACGAAAATGTATTTGTGAGGAATGTTTATTTTAACGATTGAAAACAGATGCATCATAGACCGCAGTAGTATGTGTTGCCCGGGCAACAGAGGCTAATGTCATGATGCTAATGCTTCAGTGAAATTGTAGACTACCGTTTCCGAAAGTAGATGTACTTCCTTAATAATATTACCTTATATTGTACATTACACATCACAATTGTGTGTCATATCACAAAGTAAAATGAGCAAATAGTTATCACCCAGGCCTCTTTGTTTGTGGCGTTTCTGCAGCTGCCTTGCTGTAAAGAAGTTAGCCTAAGCCTAGCCATCTCCCAGAAGTTAACGAGCTGCTAAACTAATGTTCTGCTAGAGATAGTCACGCGAGTTTTCGTGACGTTAGTGACGTTAGTGGCGTCAGTGACTGGGACGTTAGTGACGTTAGTGGCGTCAGTGACTGTGGCTAGCAAGTTAGCCACCGTTAGCTTCACTTTTCGTCACAAAAACGTAATTTCTACCAAACCGTGCAACGGAACGTAAATCCCGATACAAGCAACTCAATCGCTACCAAGACGAAACTTTTGACACCTAGGTTGCCTATGTAGTCCAAATATTGACAAAGTTTTAGGGGTGGGAAAATAAATAAATAATAATATATATGTGAGATAACAATGGTTGTGCCCTTGCCGAAGGCAAAGCACACCCAACAATACATGGACATTTGAAATAGCTGAACTCTGAAAAGTTATCAACCACTTCACACCCATACCTCAATCTCAGGATGGACGCCCAGGTGGGAGTAACTGACCAATCAAAAAGTTCACCTCCAAAAGGATACCCCCCTTTCTCAAGGATTATAAAACCCAGACGCACAAGCAAACCTTGCTTTTTCTCAAGGGTTCACCGGATGTGTTTGCGACACATCTGACTTATCCTTCTTAATCAGCAACTCACTGGACCACCAGGAACTTTAACAAAAGATACCTTTGCTCTAACCGTTTGACGACGAACTGAACTTTAATTATTCTTCAAACCGACAACAGTAACTGCGATATTGCTACATTTCTTACTTGTGAACATTGGCATATTGTCATTTAATTTGTTACGTTTGATTTTAGTTTGCAAATGATTTAACCTAACTTTTGTTAGGATTAGTTAACATAGGCTTCTGGAGAACAATGGAGGGAGTCTCTCTCTTTCTCTTCCCCTCCCCACGCGCTCTCAACCCACCATCTTGTATTCCACTCTCATCATAGTTTAGGACCTACTGTATACTGTTCAACTCAACTCACTCTCAACTAACCTATAACTTCTCTGGTATTTGTTCATAATAATTACATTTTCTTAAATAAATCATTGTTTATAATATTCGCGTTATCCCTCTTGTTCTGATCTGCTCTACTTTCATGGAATTCACTACTTAAGATTAGACTGATTATTATAAAGGCTATTATTCAATAATGTTTCCTCTGTCCCTTAAACAAATAAGAGGTGGTGCCCCCAAGAACTAGATACTTTATTATAAATTAAGTATTGCTAATCTTGACGGTGCAAACCCCGCTACACAAGATATTCAGCTAGTTACGTTAACCGAATGGAGAAATAGAACTGATACAACTGAATCCCTCATCGGAATGCTCTGAAACAGCATTCTACTAAACCTTACCCGTGATAGTCTGGAGGAGCTTGTCGTGTGTGTGGCCTCTTGATAGTCGCACGCCCGAGATGTGAACGGAGGTGAGATTCGATGAACGTTCCAGAACAGAGTAAAGGCTCTCCGGATTGGTCTCCACCTGAGGTAGTTTCACAGTCAGCTTTTCGAGAAGCAACTCTGTCAACAAGAAGAGAGGACAAGGGAAGAAAACAAAATTGGCATCATCGTTCAGAGTGAATCTTCACCCTCTCAACATTTATGCATTTAGCAGACGCTTTTATCAAAACCGACTTACAAAAGAGAGCTTATAAAAGTGCATAGGTCACTGATTATAACGAGAAAGCCCCAAACATTGCGGGTAGCCAAAACATGAAGCATACACTGTGAAAACTAAATAAGTCCCAAAGGGAAGAACAATAAGAGCTTGAGTTGAACAAGTTACAACTAAGCAATTTAATAACATGAACCTCAAAAAAGTGCAAGGGTGGAAAAAACAAAGCAAGCAACAAAAAATATATTACACAGCAACTACAGCAGTTTAAAGTCAGTTACAAATAACCGACAAGAGCAACATGTCTCTCAATAAGAGTCACTGTGATCCTGGAGGAAACATCAGGTCCAGCCAATCATTCCCAAGTACCGTTGTCCTCGCAACATGTCGTGCACGCGTGTGTGTGTGTGTGGGGGGGGGTCACCTGCTTGGGCTTCCTGTCGGGGAGGCTGTTCCTGAAGGGGTCTGTGGAACATTTCCATGGGATGGACCTCCATTGAGAAGGACCTGAGGTTGTGGCACGCATCCAGCAGAACCCCCACGAGGGAAGCGTCAGCCAGGTAGCCCACACTCAGCTCAGTCAGGGAGCTGCCGGACGTCTCCGACAGCTCCCTGAGAGACTCCGCCAGCATCAACACATCCCTCTTCTGAAAGACCTCTGTATAGAACGAAAGATGAATGCAGCAACTATACACACACACAAACAAAGAAGGGTATACAATGTCGTATATGAGACTCACTTCGACTACTGAGGATTAGAGAGCGGAGGCACAGCCAGGTGGAGAGGAGAGGCAACAGGACGGGAAGAATATGATCGCCGAACTCCTTAATCTCAAGTGAATGGATCTGGCCCAGAGGACACACCTGTCTGGTGGGCCCAGCCGAAGGAGTAAAAATCTGACACAGATGTTCAGGAGCCATATATTCGCGAAACTCCTCAGATTCTTTCTTCAGGGAATGGGAGGTTAACCTTGGACGCTTGCACGGTATCACATGCTCCTCCTCGTCATCATCGTCAACAGGCTCCTTCCACTTCGGTGTTGAGGAGTTTGCTGCGTGGGCATTTCCTGCAGGGGGAGTGCCTTTTGCTTTGTTTTTCACTGGGCAACTTTGGCTAGTACCCTGAGACTGTCTGCCATGGAGAATCCAACCAAGTAGAGTGGGATCTGGATTCCACATCACAACTTCTCCAGCTGCTCCGTGGTCAATGAGACGATGGAGTACATATAGCACACATCGCGCTGCCACGCTGATCAACTGTGTGTCGCGTTCCACTTCAATACACCGTACATTCTTCTCAAGGGCGCTCAGAACAGGTCTCTGCTCTGAGATGAAGCTGTACAAGTAACGAGAATCATGAAGGCAGAATCTGTGGACATGTTTGGCCATAACTAAGAGCATAGAGTTGAAATTGACGTTAAGTAGGTATTTAATATCGCTTCTGAAGCGGTAACCAAAGAATGTAAAATAAAAGAGTCTCTCCATAGCCTTCTGCCTCAATTCATCTTCTGTGAGTTTCAGCTGAAATAAAGTAAGAAAATATCAAATAGATGTCACACTGGTTTTTATAAAACTTCTTAAACAACTTTGCATGCATTTAACAGCAGACTTCAAATCTAGCCTAATCTGGCTGGGCTAATTCTAAAACACGCATGGCAAATAGAAAACGTACTTTTTTCTTCGAAGTTCCAAGTATGTTTTGTAGTATTCCTAACCACAGACAGGATGTGGAAATACCTATAGGCAGGAGAAAAAACAACCTAATAATGCCATATTCTGATCATAACAATAGCAATTTGAAAAGGCATACACTAGTAATGCTAATGCTTACCTTTGAGCTTCACTGTTGGATGAACATAATCAAGATCAACTATGTTCAGGTTAGGCAATAGATCCTTTATGAGAGCGGTTGGTAGGTCTGTGAGTAAATTACATTACACATCATTAAGTCTACAGCTTACTATGTCCATTCTTTCATTGTTGCATTCCATCGTAAAGGCAAAGTGTCAACCACACTGCTAGCCGCCATGAAGCGTCACTCACCAAGAACATTCATGCCGATGACATCCATGTGTTTGCTGGTTGCGTTGAGGCATATCTGCTTCAAAGTTATCGGCGTATGAGTTATAGATGAATGCTCGCATTCTCTTGTCGCTTTCTTTTTAGCTACCCTCCTGATCTTTTCAATATAATCTTGATGCATGACGACAGCAGCGTGGATGCTAGCTTTGTCTGTTTGTGTTAGCTTTAACGTTGATGTAAATTTGAGTGCGTGCGCATGTGCAGTCAGTACTCAGTACGCATTCACAAAGCTATCTCGTTTTACTTGTACTCTGGTTTTATGATTAGCTAGTTATAGCTAGCTTAGTTTAAGTTTTGCTAAACAATGTCTGCTAGATATGACAGAGCTATTACAGTATTTTCTCCTGATGGACATCTTTTTCAAGTGGAGTATGCTCAAGAGGCAGTGAAAAAGGGTTCCACTGCGGTGAGTAAGCATAGCAAGTTCATGCTAATAGCTTGCTTGCTAACAAGTAGCCTAAGTACAGTTGAGTTGGGTAGCTTAGCTAGTAGCATATATTTTCTAGTACTATTAATAAAGCCATGTGTAACCAGACCGATGTTTAAGATCCTATCTATATTGGCCTAAAGGCTTTACTGTTAGATTGTACCTTACTAGAGGGAACTATTTTCAATAGTTTTCTTGTGTAAGCTAGCCTAGTTAAAATATAATAAAATCATTTATTTGCGAGAGCCAGCTTAATCCCTCAGAGTGTGTGTACTGGCCGTTATTAGTATGGACAGAATGATATACCCAGCAGAAACAACAATGACAGAATTTTAAAAGCGTTATCCAAATATGTTATCTGTCGTTGATTGACATGCAGGTTGGCATCAGAGGGAAAGACATAGTGGTTCTGGGTGTTGAGAAAAAGTCCGTAGCCAAACTGCAAGAGGAGAGGACTGTGCGAAAGATATGCGCCCTGGATGAGCATGTGTGCATGGCTTTTGCAGGTAAGACACTGTCAATAGATAACATGGTATGAAACCGTACATGGGCGATTATTGCATCAGAGAGTCTTTGTTCCCCATTTCCTCCCAGGTCTGACAGCAGATGCTCGGATCGTCATAAACAGAGCCAGGGTGGAATGCCAGAGCCACCGTCTCACTGTAGAAGATCCTGTGACTGTGGAGTACATCACCCGACATATCGCCACACTCAAGCAGGTAGCTTTAGCTGCACTGTCACTTATGCATTTGTCACCCAGAGTTGTTCTCTAAACACACACACAATGTACGTGTACTGTTTCACCTGGCTGTCTCATGTCGATCCCTTTGTTACTAGCGCTATACCCAGAGCAACGGACGCAGACCGTTTGGTATCTCTGCCCTGATTGTGGGCTTTGACTATGACGGCACCCCTCGGCTGTACCAAACAGATCCTTCCGGAACATATCACGCTTGGAAGGTGCGTCTCCTCGCTCTCCTCTTACCAGAGCAATGTCACACACCTTACACATGGTTGACAAGAACCACTGGCTCCCATATTTCCATACTTTTGAATCGTATTACATACATATCGGGGTGACATTTTTTTCTCTTCTCTCTGCCCAACCACCTGTGCAGGCAAACGCCATCGGTCGCAGTGCAAAGACGGTTCGAGAGTTCCTTGAGAAGAACTATACAGAGGAGGCCATTGCCACGGACAATGATGCCATCAAGCTCGCTATCAAGGCCCTCCTCGAGGTAAGGCTGAGACGCATGCATCACTACCAAAGGTTCATAATGGGAACAGAAGGTCAACCTCATTAACCTGTGTTTACCTAGGTTGTCCAATCAGGAGGCAAGAACATTGAGCTGGCTGTTATACGGAGGAGTCAACCACTGAAGGTAAGCACTTCACACACACACACACACACACACACACACACACAGTGCACTCATGCACGTCACTTTCCTTTTACACAAATGCCTTCTGCTTTTCTGAATGCCGAAATACCAATTAAATCAAAATGTTTTGTTCATCTGCAGCTTCTCGAGTCTACGGAAATTGAAACACTTGTGGCCGAAATTGAGAAGGAGAAAGAGGAGGAGGCCGACAAGAAGAAACAGAAGAAGTCCTCCTAATTCAATGTGGTACCGTCGCATCACTATCGTGTTCTGCGTGGACAGACCCGCTTCACTTCATGATGGAAGCATCTTGTACACTTTCAGTTGGCATCCGTCACAGGACTCTAGATCATTTTCTCTGTTGTTCAGTAGCGTGGCTGTCAAGATCCCTCTAGGCTTGTTGGTTTGTTATATTTTGTTAACCTATAATTGATGACGACTGAACTTAAAAATAAAATTATACTTTGTACTTTGGTTTAACTTCTGTGTCTGTAGTCTTATTCTTTGTTCAATTGCAGACTTTTTCCCCAGGCATTTAAATATAAAACGAAGTTTCCAATACGTTTTGTTTGCTTCTACAGGCTTCATGTAGCACAGCTATGCAGCTCAAGTTAAATTAACTTGTGATGGTTTGTAAAAACACAATAAGGACTGTGTTAATGGAGATGGTTAATAGAAAACACAATTTCAAGGTTCAGAAACTTGTCACAAGATTGGTTTGTTTGCTACTTTTCTCACTGAAAACAACTTACCTCACTGTAGTCTTACTTTACTCTTGAGTTACATGGTGAAGTACCGGCGGCTTGGTAGCCTAAAAATATTTGTCACTAAAAACTGAATTTGAATCTTTTTTTTTTTATAGCTCAACTTAAACAAAAGCATAAAAAACGGAATCAAAATACAATTTTCTATTTGAATGAATGTATTAGTTTGGAAATGAATTCCAATAAACTGCTTCAGGGAAGTGGAAAGATTCACATGGCTACATTTCATGAACGCATGCTGTCGAGTCGTAGGCGTGCGCATGTTCTGCAAGACGGTAAGCTACACTTTTTGATTCGTTGTCTTTTTCATCCTGGTATGCTATTGCTTTTGCATTCATAAGTCATAGACTAACTGCAACTATTGGCTGTCTGTGTTGAAAGCTATAGCCACAGTGACGGTTATTTCGAAGTGGATCCAAGTGAATGGCAGTTATATTTGGCGGATAGTACCTGGGCCTTTCGAAATATTAAGTTACGATAAATATGGCGGACGTCGAGCCTCACAGTGCAAGTGAAACTCAAGACTTGCCCGAGAAAAGTTCAACTTCAGAGACATCAGATAGCTTGACAGCATCTGCAGTAAATGGCGCAGCGTCGTGTAATAACCCTCAAGAACATGGAGAGGCAGCCGTTGCTGGCCCGACCACCTCTACCACAAGTACCGCTGACGCCGACACTTTTTCGGACAGTGTTCAAACTAACCAACAGAGCACAAATCATGCAACATATGTTGTACCAACAACTGTATCGACAGTTCTTACTGGCAAAGACAACTCTCAAACAGTATTGGCAATCGTCTCGCAATCAACTCAGAGCAACGCCGATGCTTCAAATTTGAACACGGGAACGGTTGTGTTGAAAGCAAAACCAAGCACAGCTGACCAGAGCGGGACCCCACAAGCTCCACAACGTGTGGCACAAGTTGGACCAATGACAACCATGACTAACGCTCCAGGCAAAGCATTAGTGATAGCTGTGCCTAGACCAACAGCTCCACAGCCTACGCCAGTAACACCGCGACCCCCGTCTACACCCTTACAGCTACCAGCTAGCTTCCAAATACCGCCAGGTCAGTGTTGCATGGATATCACTTGACCGCTAAAGCAGAGAGCGTAGCTGTTAACCATTAAAAGCTCTTAAATGTTGTCTGTTTGGCTGGAAGGTATGGTGCTCATTCGAAGTGATAGCGGTCAGCTGATGTTGGTCTCCCAGCAAGCTCTTGCCCAAGCCCAGCAGGGAACCAGAACATCCAGCAATGTTGCTTCCAGACCTCTAAGCCCACAGGTGCTGCACTGTACTCTGGTCTTCTGGTGCATTTGAACGTGATCACCTGATGTCTTGTAGGATAAGTACGTATTGCCACAATGCTCTTTTTCGGACCCAGATGGTAACAAGCAGGCTATTTCACTACAGGTGTCTGCAGCAACGACCATCAAAAAGACAGACAACCAGTCTGTGATCAGAGTTCCTCCCCCTCCCAACATGCATGTGGCCCCCACAGCACAGAGAACTCCTGTGATTAAGGTACGCCCATAACTCGGTGACCACAACATGTCTTGTGTTGATCACGTGCGCGCATGCGTTTGGTTTCGTAAGGATTTTGTCCATGTTTCTACTTACATTTAGCAGACGCTCTTATCCAGAGCGACTTACAGTAAGTACAGGGATATTCCCCCCCGAGGCAAGTAGGGTGAAGTGCCTTTCCCAAGAACGCAACGTCATTTAGCACGACCGGGAATCGAACCAACAACCTTCTGATTGACAGCCCGACTCCTAACCATTCAGCCATCTGACCAACGATGTTTCTACTTGGGTGTGTGTTGCTGCAGGTGGTAGGGGCGGGGGTTCCCACCCCTCAAGTTGTTCAGGCACCACATCCAATTGTGCGGCCAGTGTCTCAGCCCAGGCTCCAGACCCCCATGGCGAAAACCAACGCTCCTAATGTCGCCCCCACTACAATCACACGGGTGAGTTCCGTTAAGTGGACTTTCTGGTTTGTTGGGGGAGGAATTTTCAAAAAAATAATCAACAAACACGTACTTTTCCCACCTGTTCCTCCCTCAGGAGACCTTGGAGAACGTGAAGAAATGCAAGAACTTCCTGGTGACGCTGATAAAGCTGGCTTCCAGTGGCACCCACTCCCCAGACATGGCCAAGAATGTCCGAGAGCTAGTCAGGAGTCTGCTGGTAAAACACACATTCACCACCTCTCATTGTCATTGAAAACGTATTACGCCCTCTGCTGGTACATTAACTTCATTTTTCCTTTGTCTTGCAGGACGGAAGCATAGAACCGGAGGAATTCACCGACCGACTATATCGCGAGCTGAAGTCCTCTCCGCAACCATACTTGGTCCCTTTCCTAAAAGTCAGTATTACGATTGGATGCACTGACACTCCCCCAACAACTTGACCAACCAACTCACCCCTCAGGTCTCCTTCCTCCCTCCTCCTCTTCCATTGTCTCCAGAAAAGCCTGCCCGCTGTGCGCCAGCTCACCCCCAATCCCCAGCTCTTCATCCAGCAGGTGGACCAACCCAAGCCCCAGGCTCCGGCCTCCAAGGGCCCCACCCCCACAGCCCGCACCCCTTCCCTGCTGTCCGCCAACATCAAGCCCTCCGCCGCCATCACTGGGAGACAGCCTTACAAGCCGGCCCAGCTGGTAAATCACTCCACCAGGGATTGGGATGGAGCAGGCCTGAGTTAACCAGATAAGACCAAGTCTGCTTGCATTCAAACTATGGAGCTGTGCAGCCCCCCCCCCCCTTCCACCCCTCCACATTCATCCACTTTGCATAATAATCCAATGAATGTGTGTGTTAGTTGCGAAGGGGTTGCAGTGGATTTCAGCAAGTTTGTCTCCATGCTTTGTCTTCATTCTCTCCCAACATACTAGGGCCCGAGGTGAGGCCTAATCTACTTAGAGCCCCAAACTGAGGAGAAGTAACCACATTCCAGCTACCGGTTCCTAAATTAGTACTTTCATCACTCTCCTCTCCGAGACGCAAACACACCATTAGTCCGTGCTCTGCGTCGAGAACTTATAGCATTCTCATTGTTTATAATGTTATTTACCTCATTAACTGCCCCGAGCGCGTGCCTACATTCTAAATCACATGTCTATCGTGTGTGTGTGTGTGTGTGTGTGTGTGTGTGTGTGTACACCTCAGGTGATTCAGCATCCCAGGGGTGTAGCCGGTATGCCTGCTGTGACATCGTCAGCCTCGTCCTGTCGGATCCTGACCGTGTCTGACAGAACCACGGCCAAGCCCATAGTCCTCCAGTCTGGGCAGCACCACACAGGTGAAGGAAACAAACAGCCCCCATACCCACTGATCCCACGGATCAATTCTACCCGTCAGCTGCCCCCGTTTCAAGGGGAAAAAGGGGTTGCACGTTTGATCTCTGTTTTGTCTTCTCTGCCAAGGGGCTATTTTCCGACGGCCGCCTTTCAAAGCCTTCGCCCCTGCGTCCCAGACACACACCTTCAAGCACAGTGGCGGCTCCTACAGGTGAACACGCCATCTCCCTCACAATCCGTATCACGCCGGCTTGTGCGTTGTGGGTCTATGGATACGGCCTATGGACACAGCCCGTGTGAGATCGCGAGCGTCTCGGTGGGTCAGTTGTGTGTGTGTGTGTTTCGTCCTGCCGCAGAGAGGACGACGACATCAACGACGTGGCCTCCATGGCCGGGGTCAACCTGAGCGAGGAGAACGCCCGAATCCTAGCCACCGACTCGGCCTTGGCGGGCTCCGTGGTGCGGTCGTGTCGCGACGAGCCTTTCCTGCCCCCCGGCCACCTGCTCACACGCATCCTCCGCGCCGGTACCCACCACGCCCCCCACCCCCCCCTCTCTGTTCTACCCCGCCGACTTCTTTCCGACCCCCACTCCTCCAAACGATCTCACACCAGCCAGTTAAAAAAAAAAGGAGCTGCTTGACGGTTCACCGACCCCAATGAGAATGTGGGAGTTGACGGGAGTGCCTTTGCACGACGTCGTGTGGAGGAGTTCTGGGTCGGCTGTTCAGGCCGTGCCATTGTGTCATGCACGCGGGTCACCAACAGGGGGCGGCGTTGAACTTTGGACAAAGTCGTCCGTCCGCCAATCACAGCAGTTCTGAGGGGAACAGACAGACAAAGGGGATCATCACACAGCAGGCATTCATCCTAGCCCCCCTCTCTCTCCCTCCCTCCCCCAAACCCCCTGCCGAAGGTGAGGCTGTGGGCGTGTCGGAGGTGGGGCCGGACGTGGTCAACCTGGTTTCCCACGCCACTCAGGAGCGCCTCAGAGACCTGCTGGAGAAGGTCTCTGTGGTGGCACAGCACCGCAAGATTGTTCTCAAGGTGCTCTCCCCTGACACACACACACACACCTCCTGTGTACAGGCTCATACATGCCTTACATATGAACATTCGTAATTTAAAGTCCAAGGTCTGCAAAAAACTATCAAACAACAACTCTTGGCTCTCCTGTGTGTGTGTGTGTGTGTGTGTGTGTGTGTGTGTGTGTGTGTGTGGGAGATCAGGAGGATTTCCGCCACACACAGGTGAGCGACGTGCGCTCCCAGCTGCGCTTCTTGGAGCAGCTGGAGGGTCTGGAGAAGCAGAGGAGAGACGAGGAGGAGCGCGACAAGCTGCTCCGCATCGCCAGGGTAACCGCGCCCCTCCCGCGACGCATCCCCCCCCCCCCGAAAGAGTGTGATCGTCTCTCGAATCGACGCGTGTCGTTTTTCTCCCCTTTCTCCCTCCACAGAGTCGATCGAACACAGAAGACCCTGACAGACAGCTGCTCAAACAGCGGGCCAAAGAGGTACATATTCACGCTACGGCGTGAGGCAGTCGTTGGCTGTAACTCGAACCAGCTTCTATTCCTGCTAGCCAGACCATCTCCAAGCTGGGATGGGAAGCCATACATGCATTGTAGACTTTACTCCTTCACTCCAAAGTAAGTGTTTGGGAATCCAAACGTGTTCCTCTGTTTTTCAGACTAATTGTTCATTTAGGAATCTAAGGCGGTGTTTAGGGCCGGGGGAGGGAGGGAGGGGGCGGGGAGTTTGGGGGAGATAAAGTAAGCAGTTGCCTGCTTGTTTCTCATGTCAAGCCAGCAGCCGAGATGCAGGGCTGTTTGGGTTGTTTTCCCCCCTTCTGCGTTTGTGGAGCGCTAGCGGCATCCACCGTTTCCCAGAGGTGTCTCCGTGGCAACCGCGGAAAAATCAACAAAAGCCGTTTCATTTACATGCCCAGGCTGTGCCATCCCCCCTCCAGCACCCCCCACCAAGCCCCGGAGTGGGTACCGCACTAATTGAGGCTCATTTTAATTGAGCAACTTTCTGGGTCTGTAGTCTTGGCCCCACAGCGTTTTCTGGAAATGAAAGCGCCCACCCTGTTCCTCGGCGGAACCTCGACATTGTTTACGTTTCCATACGGTTCGACCCCGACCTCGTCTTGAGACGCACTGTTGCTATGCTACAACTGTTCCACCAGCCATCCTCCCTCCCTCCCTCCCCCCACTCCCTCCCTCCCTCTGTGTCCGCCCTCTGGTTTCAGCTGCAGCAGTTGGAGCAAGCTCAGCTCCAGCACAGGGAAGCCAACCAGACTGCCTTGGCTGCCATAGGGCCCCGCAAGAAGAGGCCCCTGGACCCCACGGGAACCCAGGTTTCTACCGGTTGTCTGTGTGTCCGTCTGTGTGTGTGTGTGTCTGGTGGGGCTCTTTATTTCTGTCCTGTTTTCTGTCACCTGTTTTTTTTTTTTTTTTTTTGTGGCATCCATAACGAGGAACCCTCCGAGACAGGATGGGGGGGGGGGGGGCAAGGGGGGGGTGCTCATGTGCAGGACTGTTAGTTTAGCTTAATGAGTCTGTAATTCTCGGTTTATTTCATTCCTTCCCCCTCCGGGCGCCCAGTTTAGAGATGAGGCGCCGAATAACTGCAGACATTTAACTAGCGCTTTGAACTCCATTACCCAGAGGACCCCTCTGCCTGGGAGCTGTTCCCTACCTCCTCCTCTCTCTTTCCTCTACTCGCCACAGGGCCTTCCTTTCTGCCTTCGCAGGCGTCGCCTCCACTGCTGCGGGAGACGCGGGCACGGGAAGCGGGGGTACGAGGATGTCACTAACTTTTGAGTGGGAACACTTTCTCTGTCTCTCTCTGTCTCTCTCTCTGTCTCCGTCTCTCAGGCTGGAGGGGCGAGCAGCAGCTTGTCAGTGCTGCAGAGGGCCGGCGTTCGGCGGCTTACCCGGGTATCCCTGAGAGACCTGCTGTTCTGTATGGAGCAGGACCCTGCACTGCGCCACTCCCTGGCCCTGTACAACGCACTGCTCCGATAGGCTGACCCTGACCCTGGGGGGTGGAGCCTGTGAAGCCAGGGCTGTCCTGTGGGCTGAAATCGCGCGAGTTCATAAGTACGGCACAAAATGTGCCTTATTTTTCCGGATCTGTTTTGTTCCCTTTGTTTGTTATATTATCATTTTGATTCATAAGAAGTATTTGTTTGTTGTTATTCCCTGAGCCTTGTGAGCTGATGTGTTCGTGTCAGTCAATATTTCAGGAGTATCTTCAAGTGGTTGACCAGTATGACAGGTTTTCACAATTGTCATCTGTGCGGACAATAAATCCACGTTTACGCAGTATGCAAACCTTTTTCCGACT
Source organism: Hypomesus nipponensis (assembly GCF_054491055.1). NCBI lineage: Eukaryota > Metazoa > Chordata > Actinopteri > Osmeriformes > Osmeridae > Hypomesus > Hypomesus nipponensis. The sequence continues at coordinate 5,666,135 of NC_140386.1, forward strand.
ATTCTCTCGATGTCTCACCGTGTCCACTTTCCTCAATAAAATCCCTGGTTGTGAATGAGGACATGGGTTAGATGTAAGTCCCAAAGTGTCACCCTAAGCTAAGTAGGTGGAGACTCCGTGCTGTGCTGTAAGTTGCTGGAGCACGTTCAGAGAGACATTATTCCATTGTCTCGCCGTGCAACATTGAGAAGCTTCCGGCATTCAGCCACCACCCCAGTTTAAGACAAAAGAAGGGCTAAATGAATTGGAAGTGAACAGAATGGACCACTGCTCTTGGCGGGAACAACCTAACTGGAGGGCAGTGAAGATCAGAGTTGTACTAATTGATTGATTACCGTGCTCCTTCGGTATTGTCTGGTGAAATGTGCCAACTCCAGAGGCCTCCTGTCTCACATCAAAGACAAAGCCCTGTCAAATCCAGGAAGGGGAAGACGATTTAGCGGCATTAATATGCATGCGACGCTCATGTATATTGATGTATTGTGTCTCCGAAACAATTGAACTCTGCATTTTCCATCTCAGTGTAGTTTTTAGTTGGTGTGCTTGCTACCAGCGTCTGTATCTTCACTGGTCTGTCCCAAATAAAGCAGAAATGATCTGCTATATTGAAATGCATCTTTAAAACAAAATAAGCCCACTTAAAATATGTTTGGCTTAGTGTTGTATTTGACAGTGTGGTCAGATTTTCCCTATTATTCCTGCTACGGATGTTTTGTAACGTAAGTTACAAAAACGGAGACAAACTGAAATGACAATTTCCATCGGGCCACCCCTTTGAGCTAGATATGTAGGTCATATCTTTGGTCTTACCTTTAACCAATAATCCACAAATGAATGCTGTATACTTTTTAATCTAATCAATCTTTATCAATAATAAATCGTAACTTATTGGGATGTCTGTGTGCGTGTCCTTTAGTATTGTGAAAATCCATGTTTTTCCATCCAAGTTCACAGCATGAAAACTGTTGTCTTTATGGACGTTTGATATCAATCGAAACAGTAGCCCCAGCTGCAGCAGCCGCGAGCGCAACACAATTTCCCCAGAAAATGTACCCTCTCTAGTAATTCGTCATGTTCAACTCCCAGAACTATGTAGCATATGCTTGAGTATGGAACATGCACATTAAACATCACGTCTTTACAGTAAATTAATTCCTTAGGTCATGGAGTCAGATTTATTTTGATATAACAACATGCACAAACCGTTTCCTCCAATAGCTATCCAACGATGGAATCATCATACTGTTTTACTGAACACAAGACTATTGACTTGTATATTTTTTGATGTGTTATTTGAATTGAAGTGTTTCAATGTAAATGTGTCTTCTTTTTTTTCAACGTCAGAAACGTATTTACCTGTTCTGATACGCCAAAGCAGGGGGTGTTCAGTCCTGGTCCACTGTCCTGAATGTTTTCAATGTTTCCAACGTGCTCCAGCACACCTGATTTGAATGGATGTTCATTATCAAGATTAGCAGCCTGGTAACGACCATTCATTGGAATCGGGTGTGGCGGAGCAGGGAAACATCGAAAACATGCAGGACAGTGGACCCGAGGACCAGGATTGAACACCCTTGTCCCTTACTATTGGAGTATCCAATAGTACCAAAAGGTGCTGCATTGGTCCTTTTTACAAACATGAAAAAATGGGCTATAACCCCCAAAAAACTGTTTGTACAGAGGGGTAAACCAGACATTGAAAGATAGTGAGTTGAAACATTCATTCATGGAAAGTAAAGCAGAGTAAAAATTCAGCGCTGGTAAGAGTCACGCCTCCTGTTGGAGAGTTCAAAAGTTCACCGTCTCGAAAGAGGAAGTGCATCTTTACAGCTGTCCTGCTATTGACAAGCATCCAATCATAGTCACGTCACATATGCACATTTCTGGTCCCCGAAAATTCTAAAACAAACTTTTGGGGTCAGACCGAACTGCGTGTCATAGAGCTGGTTCTCTTCTCCTCTTCCGATGGCGACACTGACCTCTAACCTGGGCGGGGCTTAGTCCAGGGGTTCCTGTTTGATACGGATGAGGGTGTGGTCTCGCTGTCCGCCCCTCCTTTCCCTGCGCAGGACGTACTCGCTGAACTGAGAGGAGTCCACACCCCCTCCGCACGCCCCGGCTATCTCGAACCCTCTCTGCTGCAACCGCTCCAGCACCTGTCAATCAAACACAAAGTCAGGTGACACACCAAGGACCCGTTCGCCACCTCATTGGGTGTGGCTTGATGAGGAAGTGAGTTGGTTTTCATTCTCTGTGGAGGTTGCGTCCTGTGGATGGAAAGGACTTAGGGGTAGTTTGGTCGTCCTGCAGTGTTCCGAGGAACGCCGGTCTGTAGAGACCTTACGTGTATGTGTGCAAATGTGTTTCTATCAATAGCACAGACTGCGGCCCGGGGCCCACGTTCGCTCTAGCTCATCCTTCTCTTCATCAGGAGACAGCCTGTGCATGTGGAAAGCCATCTTGCCGTTTCATTCCCTGACCTAAATCACACACGGGCTCCCTCGCCCTGTCTCTCCCTGTCTCTCCCTCCCTCTCCCTCTCCCCGTCTCTCCCTCCCTCTCCCTCCCTCTCCCTCTCTCTCTCTCTCCCTGCCTCTCCCTCCCTCTCTCTCTCTCTCCCTGTCTCCCTCTCTCTCTCCAACACCAAACAGTGTTTCCGTACACATTCCTCTCATCATGACAATGAGATGGCATTAGATCCCGGGGGGGGCTTCTGTTCCTCTAACCTCTGTCTCCAACCCCCCCCTCCCTCCCTCTCTCCTGGTACATTCACCCTCTCTCTCTGTCTCTCTCTGTCCATCTACATAGTAGAAATCCCCTTTGCCAGTGGCTGTGTTTTGTTTCTAAACTGTATTAGACCCCCCCCCCCCCCCCCAGACTGGAAGGCCCTCTGTGTCACCAACCCTCATCCCTCCCTCACCCCTTCCTCCCCCTCCACCACCATCCTCTCGCTGAGTGCATTGCCTCCGAGTGAGTCATCAACGCAAACACAGCAACGCGTTTTTCTTTTCTTTTTTTATCCCTCCCGCCTACCTGCACTCAACAAACCCCTCAGACCACACGGTCGACCGACAGTGCTGTCTGTGTGGGGGTTTGGCAACGTTCCGCGGTTGTTTTCGGAGGCACGGCGGTGGCGTCGAAGCACCGGTTTCAGAGTTACCTGCACAGAGTTGAGACGACAGTACCCGTTGAGGGGGAAGCGGATGAGGTGGGTCGAGTCGTGGTTCCAGCCTGCGTTGACCGAGTGACACATGACGTCGCCCACCTCGGGGAACACGTCCTCGATCAGCGCCCGCTCCCCGCTCAGGGTGATCCTCTCGCCCAGCTCGGGCGCCACGCGCACCACCACGCACTCGCACGGACGCCACGCGCTCCCGGCCTCGCGCTCGCTCCGCCAGCGCTCCAACTCGGCCAGCAGCGGGGCCAGCTGGAAGAACTTTGCTTCCTCGTAGAGCAGGAAATACTCCTGGAACAAACACACGCGCGCGCACTCAGTGCACAACGTAGGCTACAGCAGCATGAATATGTGCCTTCCTAGACAGGGACACTCACTTTGAAGTCGTCCGGGATGAGCAGTTTGGAGGTGCGTAGGAAGTTGAGAATGTACCGGAACATGGGGCCGTCGCGGTCGATGAAGTAGTGCTGCTTCAGACTGTCCAGCACGATGGGCTCGGTGCCATCAAAGAGCCGGCCGATCCTGAGAGAGGCGAGAGCCATTATCATCACAATCGCCACCATCGCTCCTCGTATCATTTCCACACTCTCGTCGCTCTTATCCAAAGTGAGGCATTCAGTTCGACGTTGGAAGTGCAGCCGGTAATCGAGGGCAATACTATTATAATAGGAATCGAGCGGTAGTTGAGCGGTTAGGGAATCGGGCTAGTAATCTGAAGGTTGCCAGTTCGATTCCCAGCTGTGCCAAATGACGTTGTGTCCTTGGGCAAGGCACTTCACCCTACTTGCCTCAGGGGAGTGTCCCCGTACTTACTGTAAGTCGCTCTGGATAAGAGCGTCTGCTAAATGACTAAATGTAAATGTTATAACATCGCCCACCATCATCCTCCTCGTCGTGTGTCTGTCTGTCTGTCTGTGAGTGTGTGTGCGTGCGCACGTTTTTTTCGAGTTGCGTTACCGTGACTCGGGGTACTTGGTCAGCGTGGCCAGGCTGCTGGTGTACATGTGGCCCCCCACGTCGATGTGCACGGGGGCGCTGGTTTTGGTGAGCTGGGCAGGGGTGGGGATGCCGCCCGAGCCCAGGGGAGAGGCGGGGGAGACGGAGACCAGAGGCCGGCTGGTCATGCTGCCGCTGCTGCTCCGGCTGTCCTGCGAGAGGCCGAAAAACAAACGCGCCCCGTCAGAAGAGTTAGTGCAGAGGAGACGCGGGTGGGGGGAGGGGGGGGGGGGCATCTGACAGACAGCTTCCCTGCCAATCAGAGGGCTTTTCCCAGTCAGACAGCTTCTCGAACCCTCCCTCAAAAGTTGCCAGGACCACAAAAAAAAAGAGAGAAACTGTAAGACAGAAGTGCACTGGTGGGGTCAGCATTTAGCCCGGTGAGCGGAGCGAGACAGCCATGGCCACAGGCAGAACTCTTAACGCAGAGGATACAGTCAACAACGAGATGCGCCACGCAGAGACAGTGGGAGACGGAGCAGATTGAGCCGATGGAGCGGAAAAAAGCCAGGCAAGCGGTTTGTGCTGACGCGTTCGTTGTGCATCTCCCCAGGGCCAACAGTGGTCTAGGTGGAGGGAGGGCCCTCCCTCCCTAAAAACACAGCAACCCTCCGCAGAGACATGTGGGGCATTGCGGACCCAGAGAGGTCCTGTCTCTCTCCGTCTCTGTCCGTCTCTGCCCGTCTCTGCCCGTCTCTGTGTCTCTCTCTGTGTCTCTCTCTCTGTGTCTCTCTCTCTGTGTCTCTCTCTGTGTCTCTCTCTCTGTGTCTCTCTCTCTGTGTCTCTCTCTCTGTGTCTCTCTCTGTGTCTCTCTCTGTGTCTCTCTCTGTGTCTCTCTCTGTGTCTCTCTCTGTGTCTCTCTCTGTGTCTCTCTCTGTGTCTCTCTCTCTTTCCATGTACACGGCAGAAATCTCCTTTGCCAGTGGCATGCGTTTCATCTAGCGCAGTCAAGCTCGCAAACGCCACACGCACGTTTCAGCTTTTGTCACCGGAGCGAATAGATACCGATGGCTGTCGATCGTCCGACACGAGCGCCATTGCTACGGGGACGGATGTTCCTGTTTGCAGACTGTGTATGAATTGTGTGTTTGTGCCTGTGTGACCGGCTGTGTGGCCCCGGGGGCATGAGAGCAAGTGCTTCTCCCCTGTGGGTTCAAATGGGGCGCATGGGGGTTACCTCTGGCCCTGTCTCCCATGGCAACAAAGTCCCAGAGAAAACTCAGTCTGTGCCCTCTTTGCAATAACCACGTCCTTCTGCACCTCAAGCTAACAATAGTGGCGCTGCATGGCTGTATAATAATAACAGGCACATTTGCAGAACAAATCCCTTTTCCCCCAAATTCAAAATCATTGGACAGAGGTACACAAACACCACCAGATCTACAGCCACAAATAAGTCTAAAGAATCATTTGAACGCTGGCTGGAAGTATGTTACCTGCACGGGCAACAGAATAGCCGGTGACTGGCTATTGGGCTCTCCACTGTGGGAATCTGGGGGTCGTGTGGGCACGGGGTCAGTCTCACGCTCCATGAACGCTGGCGAATCCCCGCGTTCCGGACGCACGCAAGGTTTCTTTGGAGAAGGCGGACCGGAGACGTCGTTGGGGCACAGTGTCCGTGCTCTTCGCGTCGTCCTCTGCGGTTTGAGCTCCACGGCATCCGTAACCTGTCGGATGTACGGGATCACGAGCTGAAGATGTGACTGTGCGCCATTCACCGTTTCCGAGGCAACGTAAAGCGTCGCTGACTTTGCCCCGATCCCAGCGATGCTATTGAGTGTTGCTATAGACACGGCGCCGATGCAGTGGTTGGTGTAAGTCTTTGACAGCTTTGCAGCACGCGACAGCATCTGCATTCTTGTACCCAGCAGGTTTTTACCGATGGCTTTGTTCTCGTACCATGTCATATCACTCGCGCAGCAATGGTCTCGTGGGCGCTGAAAGAACGCTTTACAGAGAGGGTTCCGTTTAGAGACATACTTCACGAAACTGGCATAGGGGCAAAACTCAGTGCCCGTCTCGTACATGCGCGGCAAGGTTTCTTCGTCCGTGTCGGGTCTTTTTTTAGTCCAAGATGCGGAGCGAGACCTGTGATATGGTCCCAGAGCTTTGAAGAAGATAAACTTTCTCCCGTCCTCATCAATGGCAAGTCCGAATGAGTCCTCCTCCAGCTCGCGCTGATTCTCTCTTCCTCTCGTGCAAAAATACATGCATGTCTCGAACCAGACTTTATTGAGCAGCCCGAACGGCGTGTCGGTGTTGAATGCGCCGGAGGTGTAGAGTTTCCGAAGGTCGGACCGAGTGATGGCTTGCTTCTGAACTACGGGACCCGCACCTTGTTCCTCCAATTTTCGGATGACGGCGGCAAGCGTCAGATTGGCACTGCGCAGCTCTGGGTCTTTGGTGAGGTCCAGAGTGCGACAATAAGGAGGTTCATTCAGATAGCGGTTGAGTGAGCTCCGGATGCTTATGAGGGAGGACTTGCTATACAACTGTCCGCTCTTAGAACGCGCCTCCGCATAGAAGGAGCGAAGCACTGCGCATAGCGCCTCCTTGTCCAGAGTTTCAAAGTCAGGACTTTGGGCTTTCTCACTCAGGTACTCTCGAAAGATCCGCACCGCGTATCTCGTGGCTAGGCGGGTATTCTCACTCAGTCTGGACCGGTCAGACCGCTGCGAGTCTCCCTCAAGTTCTGAGTCGAGTCCAGAGATGTTAAATTGGTCCACCTCCTCTCCCAGTTCGCCGCACCGGTCCGTATTGCGCATAACGACCGCTTCTGTCTCAGCTGCAGAGCAAGAGCTGGGGTCCACACTCTCTGACTCCCACTCAAACTCGACGTCTTCCCCATACTCGTCCTCCTCCTCCCCTGTTATCTGAACCTCCTGTATCTCGTCCTCCTCTTCGTCTCCGCTCCTCTCCGGGCAACTCATGTGTTCATCCTGCTCTGTCTCTGTCGCGTCGCTCGAGCAGTCTCCGCTGCCAGGCATTCTCGCCATATTGCAGTCTGTGTAGCAGTCCTCAGGCAGCGCGCATGCGCTATATTGGACCGCAGAGCTGAGAGCTTTGTGTTTAGTGACCTTCAGCTATGCACGCGCGTTTTTAAGGTGCAGGGAGCGAGCGTAGCAAAAAGGGATTACGGGCGCGCTCCTAAAAAGACTGCAGTATTGGACTTCATATTGGACCAGTCCAATATTGCAGATACATTCTCTGGAGACCTTCCCACCCTCACATACATGTACACACACACACCTGCTGATTAACCTCGCACTGAGTAATCGTCACTATAAGTCTCCTTTATAGCCTCGGAGATTTTTGCAGTTATTACAATGTTCGCAAGCCTTTGGGAAAAAATCTACAGACCACAAACTCACTCTCGTTAGAAACTTTTCACATCACGCGAGTGATGATACTTAGGAGTAGAGTGCTAATGCATTGATTCAAGCACATCAGCCGAAGCTTGGGCGTAAAAACCAATTATATTCCCTTCTTCCTAATATAGCACATCGCCCTCCTCTACCTCCAAGCTAAGAGTACTAACACCTCCCTTGGGCTCGCATGACCTTGATCGAGCAATATACTCTAGATACTGCACTAGCTCCGTCTATATATAACTTCCTATGGAGCATGTGAAGAAATATACGGACATACTGTCCGCCTTATTTTAGGAATGTTACCACATGTTATCTCAGACACTATAACTTGGTCTTAGGTACTAGTATGGATGGTACGAGCCAGGCAAAGTGTCGAACTCCCTCTGGGCTGAGAGTTACCAGGCCAGTTGATAAATAGCCTATATATGTCTCTGCTACCTAAACTCATGGCCAGGCTGTGTGTGGTGTTGCTGTAGTGCATATTTTTCACACTCAGGAGTGATATTGTGTGTAAAGAACTTTGGGTGCAACTGAAAATGAAGTACGGCAGTGCGAACCGCAGACAGGAAGTATTTGTTTGTTGTAGGCTATTATTTATTAAGTTGTTCGACTGTTTCATAAACGTGCTGTGGAAAGAATGTTAGGCTATTGAGGCAGTTGTCCATGTACAAGCATATGAGAGACATTTCCATGAACCCTACCGCTAGGATTGATGGACTCCTTGTAACAGTTGGCGGTAACTTTGTGACACTATACGTTCATTAAAATAAATAAATAAAACAGAAACAACCTTGTTTAACCGGCTTGCAACTAAAAACGGTCTTTTGTGTCGGTGCCACTGCCTCCGCCCCCAGCCATGTCGCCAGGAAGCCTGAGCCATTTTAAAAGGAAGAAGATAGGCCTACTCACACGTTTGAATTCTCGTTAGCGGAGCCCCGTTTCACACCTCGCTACCCAATTAGCAATTAGCCAGCCCTTAAAGTGGGGACCTTTGCCGTGGCGTCTGATCCCGGCCTGATTTGTATGCGGTTTGTGCAGATACTGATAAGAGAGCCCAGAATACATGTTGAGTTTTAAAATTAATTTAATGATGATTTGCATGCCAGGAGTGCCCGCCGGGCCTGGGGAAATAACATGGCCGCTCTTCAAAAGGAGATCTGTACGCCGCGCGCAGCAAATTGTGTAGGATTGCGCTTTTTTTTGTGCAGGCAGGTAATTTGCTCCCTGACTAATCTGCAGAGATAGGGAGAACTTCTGAAAAAGCACTTACACAAAGAACAAGCTCTGGCTCGGAGGCTCGTCAAAACCCGGGGAAATTAACACTGAGGTGTGATAGCTAAAGCAGCTTCGACAGCCTGGAGGAGCAGGAGGATGTGTGTTTGTGTGTGTGTCTGTATGCGTGAGAGAGAGAGAGAGAGAGAGAGAGAGAGAGAGAGAGAGAGAGAGAGAGACGGGGAGGAAGGGAGCATGTGTGAATACATGAGTATATTTTGATACATACTGTGAAAGCGCTGTGTGTGTATGGTGAGAAGACGTGACTGAAATGTGTTTGTCCAAATGAGCGAATCCAAAAGGGGAAGGAAATGCAGTACTGCAAATGAACTCCAGTTACTAACAAGTACAGCAGAAAACAGCGAATGCATCCTAAGTACAACTTCACAAAAGCCAGGACAGCACTAATACCATATCCGTTTCGAACTCCCTTCAAGAGTCAATGTATTTCCTTCATTGATCCCAAAGGAAACTCAAGTGCTATTGCCATGCCGATCAGCAGAGTAGCCACAATCACCGAAAACAGTTCCTGAGGCAAGATGTAGCCGAGGCCTACATTGTCAAAAAGATCCATAAAAAACAATCCAATTATTATTTTTGAGTACAGTAAGCCTGACATAATGAAGCCTATGTGTTTGGTTTTGATTTCCTCAAAGGTTTCCTTTTTTGCTATGAGAAATGATACTGGCCTACAACAACATAAGCTCAGATGGGAATGTGCATCTATAAACAGATTCCTCCACCGGTGTAAATAGCAAGCTGTCACTTTGTTTTTAATGAGTTATATGATACATTATTAATAACATGCCAAACAACTGGATCACTCAGGGCAGTTTTAACAGGCATGGCATCTGCTAAGACAGCCTGAACTATGTAAGGGGAAAACATGGCACATTGCAAGCTATGTACTTTTCACAAAAGTTACTGACACAAAATGTACAGGATTCCAATAAAGCTGAGTTTAGTCAATTCATCAACACCGAGACACACCAACATACCTCCCAAGATTGACATACACTCCAGATACACTCCGGTGTCATCTGTTGGGATCTGAGCCCAACCTGCAAAATAGAAAATCAAACAAAATCATTAGTCCTTGTTTGTAATTATTTAGTAGTTTGTCGTATTTTTTTTTTGTAGTGCTATTCTCACCCACAAGTCTTTGGGGTACAGTGTGTGTGTAAGGATGGACTAGCAGTAGTCCAATCCTTCATTTATCATGTATTTGCTTATTATCACTTCATGTACTAAATACATCATTTGAATAAGAGCGTTGATGCATCAATACGTTAGCTTTAAGCCACATCACCCACAAGGAATGTCTGTCTGTATATTGACACCCCTCATATCAGGGACGGTAGCCTTCACGAACACAAACACTTGAAAAACGTCTCTGATAGAAACGGATGATGTGTAATGACGCGCATATCTACCCAACATTCTGTCAATACACCGAATCATTGTCTCGGAACTTGGTGACAGAATTTGTCAGGAATTGTCCAATGTCCAAACAGCACATGCGTAAAATGCTCGTGCGCTTCAGCGCCGCAGCACCATCAATGCGACCGACCGAAAACAAAGTAACCCGCTTACCTGTAACATCTAGCTTGCAAAAACGAACGTTTGCTCTCTCTCTCCTGCGATCTTGTTTCTTTGCGCGCCAGAAAGAAATGCAGCCTGCCAAGAGTAGACAAAGAATCAAACACCGTCTATTTGTGCTCCGGAGTGTCCCCACACGCCTTAGGCAAAGATCAAAAAGCTCTGCTATCTATCTGATGTGGCCAAACACGTTGGCAACTACCGTATTTGAAATCGAGGTCTGCTCATTCATTTGTAATATGCAATCAAGACGTTATTTACAACAGGTTTGCTAAGCATCCGCACAAACAGTGGCGCTTGTGCCTTTCAGCTGGCCCCGCTCTCGGCGGGAGACGTTGATCTTAATCGGCGTGATTAGTTTTGACGGGGTCTCTCCGTGGGCGCTCTCCTCTAATGGATGGACTGATTCTGTGTCGTGGAGGGAAACGCAGCAGATGCACGGGGTTATATAAATGGTCGTTTTCTCAACCAGTGTCATCTGTGAGGACATACTGTCTATAGACAGAGGGGGGACATCAATTTCATTCACAGAAAGAACGGTCAAGTGTCAACTTTGGTGAGTGTTAACATGCAGTGAGTCGAAAGGGTGCACAGGCTGACCTGAAATCATCTCAGTGTGGCCCATCCCTTCAGACTAACCAAATGTGTGTTTCCGAGTGAAATTTCTCAGTCAGTCAAATATCTCCGTTTATGCACCCAAAATACGTCTACAGTAAAGACAAGGTGCTGAACAAAGTGTTGCTCCACGCAAATTGGGACGCCGTGCCCCACAGCCACGATTAATGGCTTTCTCCTGAAATTGGGCTTGCAATTTAACAGCTCCTCGGGCCTGGGATTCAGAGAGTAAGGGTGAGAAACAGACATAAATACAGAGACAAAGAAAGGTGGAGAGTGTCAGTTTGCGCAGGTTTTACTTTTCAATTATTGCTGTCTTCAAGTAAAACTCCTGCTTTATGTATTTCTGTCAGAAACATAGCAGGGGAATGAATATAACTTCTGTTTGTGTTTCACTACTCCGGCCAATAGTCTTTAAATAAGACTAGCCTTTCTGCTTTTCTCTTTCCAATTCTTTGAAATGTAGTTTTAGTTGTGTGTAAATCATGGAGGAGTGGGGTGCTAGTCAGCTGCTGACACACACACACACACACACACACACACACACACACACACACACACACACACTATCTATATACTCAGTGATGAGAAAACCATGCCATGGACAGCTTATATTCATGTTCTCAGCTCCCTCTCCTGGCTAATATCAGTTAGTACACCTTGTTACTGGTTCCAGTTAGTTTCTGAATTTCAGTTTCCATTCATCTAAGCAGTAGCTATACAACTAGACATCAACTAGTTTATTAAATAGTATTGCAAACATGTTTATTCTGTGCTTTCTCTGACCCATTCATCAAGTGATGCACCAATTCCTTGGAAGTTAATTTATTAGTCAGTATAGCACAGCTCACTGAGAACGTTCAACTTTGTAACCCCACAAAACCAATGTTAACCTTACAAAAACTATGCTTCTCATATCAGTAAACGAGCAATAATCATTACCCTGGTCTGAAATCAACCCTCCCCTCATCTACATTTAGTCATTTAGCAGACGCTCTTATCCAGAGTGACTTACAGTGAGTACAGGGACATTCCCCCCGAGGCAAGTAGGGTGAAGTGCCTTGCCCAAGGATGACGGCAGGGAATCAAACGAACAACTTTCTGATTAATAGCCCGACTCCCTAACCGCTCAGCCATCTGACCCCCAACATTTATTGCACTTCATCCCACCAAATTCATTTAGTAAGACAACAGAGGGTGATTGTGTGTCTGATTCAAGGGGATAAAGTGAGAGCGGCTGATAAATGACGACAGTGTCGAAAGGATAAAAACAAACAGATTCAAAGTAATAGATTTTAAGAACACACATTTCCACAGCAACCAATTAATCAACAATTAGTGGTGCACCTTGCACGTTCCTGTTGCATAATACACACCTACGCAATAAATGATCTGATTCAAATCCTACTCCTACAGTACTGTGTCGGAAAATCCCCACAGTCGCTTCAGTTGGATACGGGGACAATACCAGGACATCCCTGGGCACCTCATGCTAAACCAGTAAAAAAGGTGCAATCTCTGGCCTCACGCACTGAGAAAAAAGTACCTGCTATGTGAGTTCACTAGCAGACAGACAGACTTCCATTGCCGTCTGAACCCCACCTACAAACATGACCTCCGCACTCCCTCCTCCATCTGCTCAAAAGTTCATCTTTAGTTTGCCCCCTCTGACCTCTCAGACTAGTCGGTCCGTGTTTACTTCTACAGCAAGTACGGTGTGTATTTCAAGTAGGTCAGTAAGGCCTGTTACAACGGGCCCAATCTAGGAGGTTCTACAATCGGGTTCACTTTGAGTTAGGTCGGAATCTAGTCCGTCGTTCAGTCTGTAGATGTTCAGTCTGTAGATGAAAGCCCGGGGAAGTCTCTCTACAAGAGGTCGGTCTCTTTGAGGGCCGGATACGGGTCATCGATCTGCACCGTCTGCTCTTCTCTCCCAGTGCGCCGCGCTAGTCATACAGAGGACAGCACCTCCCCCGACGCCTCCCTCTGTCTCTCCCTCTCCTCTCTCTCCTTTCGCTCGGCCCGCTCCACGTCCATGACCGTGAAGGCGCGCTTGGCGACCAGCTGGTCGCGCTCGGCGGCGGGGGAGGCCTGGACCTCGTGGTACTTGGCGGAGGGGAAGGAGGTCTTGGAGAGAGCCTCGGCGTAGCGCTGTTTCAGCTCCGGGTCGGGGCAGAACAGGTAGTCGTACAGGCCTGCCGCCAGGACCCCGCCCAGCACCGGACCCACCCAGTACACCTGAGACAGGGGACACAAGCATCCAGGCGTTGGTGTGTGTCTGGGTGTGTGTCTGGGTGTGTTTTTGAGAGGGGTTTAGTCAGCTGGACTGTCCATGTGTGTGTGTGTGTGTGTGTGTGTGTGTGTGTGGGGGTTGTTTGTGTTAAAGAGACTGGGTTGGCGGAACTCTGAAAACACTGTAACGTCTGTCTAATGTTAGCAGTGTCATTTAAGTATTTTACAGGGGGCAATGGGCTTTAGAAAGACTTGGCACAGGTTCCAAGTAAGATCAGATCAAGATCTTTTTATTTTTAACTGCTCCGGCTGGGGTTTGAAAGCAAGGAGCAGCATAACTTCACACCTGTCAAGCACATCGTGAAATATGTTTATGGACTGACACTTTGGCTATGCTGGGTTTCGACAGGGTGAGTCACTTGACATGCTTATGTCTACACATCCATGTCTACACATCCATGTCACTGTCGACATACATGTCCATGTCTACCGCCGTGCATTTGTGAGGCTATTCTTAAGTGACCGTGATGCTATCTCGGATGATTTACGGTTGGGAATGCGGTCCAGTGTGATGACCTGAGGCCCATGACCTTTCTTATGTTGCAGCTCCTGCAAAGGAAGCTCTCTGCAGGGGGTCGATGACAGCACGGTTAGCCAAGACACTGGGAACCTCTCTGGCCTCATCACTCTGGCGCTCTTTGGTATTGGTGCATGTTCTGTGTGTGTGTGTGTGTGTGAGGTTGTGAACAGGACATAGAGAGAAAGAGAGTGAGAGAGAGTGAGAGGAGAGAGAGAGAGATAGTGAGAGAAAAGGAGAGTGAGTGAGAGAGTGAGAGAGAGAGAGAGAGAGAGAGAGAGAGAGAGAGAGAGAGAGAGAGAGAGAGAGAGAGAGAGACAGAGAGAGAGAGAGACAGAGAGAGAGAGAGACAGAGAGAGAGACAGAGAGAGAGAGAGACAGAGAGGAGAGAGTGTGAGAGAGAGAGACAGAGAGAGAGACAGAGAGAGAGAGAACGTGTGAAAGAAAAGAAGAAAGGAAGAGAGAAAAAGATGGAAAGAGATGATGGAAAGAGAAAAAGATGGAAATGGGAGGAAGAGAGAGAGCGTTTGTGAACGTGACCTGTGCGGCTGACTAAAATCAAATAACACCGTCTGGCAGAAACTCTGGGATTGTGTTTGGTGTGCCAGCCAATAAGCAGACACTTATGCAACAAACACAAAACAGCCAAAATGTGGACCCCAAAGGATGTTTTCTACTGGCTCTGAATCCATGTTTAGCTGAATTAAAATGACAAAACAATCTGTAAAATGAATGTTTTGGCTCGCTTTAACCAAATGAAAACGAGGTTGATTTCTACAGTGTGTTCCTCTCCATAGCTGTGTTTGGGGAGGTGTAGTTAAGAGGGCGGTTGTACTCGGTTGTGTCCTACCCAGTGGTTCTCCCAGCTCCAGGTGACCATGGCAGGGCCGAAGGAGCGGGCCGGGTTCATGCTGGCACCAGTGTAGGGAATCTAAAAGAAGAACAGAGACACGTGACACACACATCCACGCACACACGGGTTAACCAATCACATCTGACAACACGTCACGACATGGAGGAAGTGAGGACACTGAACGGAAGCCAGGCGGAGGGAAAGCACCAACATGATGTCCAGTCGCACCCCTGAGCCAAACCCTCACTTATCACCCCCCTCCCCCTGCCACGAGTGACTCTGTGTGGATGATGAATTTCAGGAACATTCCATCTAGTGATACCCGAGTCCCCCCCAGGCCATACCACCATCCCCTAGCTCCATCATGTCTGTAACAAATCTGGCAAGCAAGACCCCACAGGGGAGTCTACCTAAATAACCTCTGGGGAGAGCTAGAGGGAAAGTAGATCCACCCAAAAACATCCGGGCAGACCCATGAATGTGGCTTTTTCGAGGCCAAGTCTTGTTTTTTGTAAGTTGATTCTATGCCTCAGGATTTATTGAATGTATTCAAATGACTTTCTGAAATCCTTACTTGTTTTTTCCATTTCATTTACTTCCCAAACGAAGAAATACGGGTCACTGACATGGCCCTGAAGTGGACTCACGGCAAACAGGTGTCCGACGCACACCGCCAGGCCGATCGCCAGGCCGGAGGAGCCCCTGAGGTCATCGCGTTTGGGGTCGCAGGTGGCGAAGACGGTGAAGACCAGCTCGAAGGTGATGAAGAGCTCCACGACCAGAGCGTGGCCGACGGAGATGTCGGCGTTAACCTGCGGGAAGCGAGTATTCAGAGGGGGACCGTCCGCGTGCGTGCCTTCGCAGTAGAACCACCTCACCCCCACTTCTCCCCTCCACTCTGACACCCCTACAGGTCAACCGAAACACCCGCCCACCCCCACCTCCAAGCCTCTTACCGTGGTGACGCCCATGCCGCCCCTGACCGAGGCCGGCGTCACCCCGTAGAGGATGGCCACTCCCACCACGGCGCCCAGACACTGCCCCGCCAGGTAGAAGACGCCCTTGGCCAGGCTGAGCCTGCGGGTGACCACCATGGCGGCCGTGACGGCCGGGTTGATGTGCGCGCCGCTGATGTGTCCGAAGCACTGCACCAGGGTGGCGATGCTCAGGCCGAAGCACAGCGAGATCAGCACCAGGTCCGGAGGGGGCGGCCTCTCCTCGCCGGCCGCCCAGTTGACGGTGGAGCCCAGGCTCAGCAGCACAAAGATCAGCATGGCCAGGAACTCGGCCCCCACGCACCGCCAGAACTCCTGGGTCCATATGCCCTTGAAGGCTGCCATGACAGGGCCTCGACTGCAGCAGGAGGGCAAGCAAACGCCTGAGGGCTTTTCACGGCACAGGGAAACACACTGGGACCAACACGTCCTGGAGAGGAGAGAGACGAGACGAAAAAAGAATAATTGAGACGAGAGTTTTAGAGTTTCTTGGCAGATGGTGGCCTATATAGGCTAAGGGTTATCATAATAGCACGGTTGTCAAAGCGGGGAGAAGCTAATGAGAACGTCTGCTGTGTATTAGCGTCAGTGCACTGGCAGAGTTGGGCATGAAACCAGGCCCCGTAGCGCATTATAATAACCTCTCTGTCTATTGTGAAGCCTAGGGCCGTACGGCACACGTTCCTTTGCCATGCGTTATGTGGATGGAAATCCATTCCATTGGAGTGACTCCGCGCGCATCACACTGGGCTAAAAGCTTAAACGGGAAAAAAATAGGCCTACTGAAAATGTTTAGTAAAACCAACGTTGATTGTAAGGATATAGGCTACCCTGGGAGAACTGTGTACTGTAATTGTTTCTGACACAACATTGGGGAGCAACAAAGAGGAACTTGGCCAAAATAACGAGCACCATCGAGTCATGAATACCCATAAAAACACATGTAGCCTACATCCATGTTAATAAAGTTTTAAAAAAAACACTGAACAGGCAATAAGTACATTACAAAACAATACAAAATGTCGGTAATAAAGTAACTTGTCGAGAAATTGTGCGGATAATCGGATTCTGTCAAAACTTTGATTAACTACTAGTACAAAGGTATAAGCTGTACTCTACAGTTAAGCTGGAAGACAAGTATGATTAATGTGTTACTTACGTGAAAATAAATCAAAGGAAAGGTTTGTGGGTGCTGTAGCTTGAGTTCTAACGATCAAAAACCACGCGTCTCCACCCCGTTATGCGTCTGGGTGAATTAACAAATTCAAACTGTTGAATGGGCTGCTTAGCATTGCGCTGCAGATAACTAAAACCATCACTATAAACATCAATAGGCCTACATATCTTTAATATGACCAATCATATTGCATATGAAATGGAAATATAATCACAACTGCATTAATGTGCTGTTGGCACGCAGAATGTTAAGTATCCTAATATATCAGGCTATGCATACATACAATCCAAGTTGCTTAATTCTGTATTCAGTGCACTGTGCAACTTTGATGGTGCTGAACCTGGAGAAAACTGATAAGCTGCAAGACTGAACAAATATTTTTACATTTTGTACATGTACTGTTATGTTCTCCTTTTCACAAGAATATAGCTAAACGTGCTAAACACTGTCTTCGCGGAACATGTCCTGAACTCCCTCAACGGATACAGTTGTAGCAAAAACCTCTCCAAAACAAGTCTGAAATGGTCCACTGGCCACAAGCATTCAAGCGTAGGGTACTACTTCAACTCTGATAAGACTGCTACAGATGCGCAGCACATCGGTCAAACATTCCAAAAGAGAAAACAACAATGATTAAATGTCAGTATCGCGTCATTTCACCCCTAAAAATGCATACGCGCTGCATCTCCCTGGCGCGCCTTGCAGCTGTACTCACCTCAGACGATCTAATGCCCCGCTTTCAGTCATGCCTTCGACGCAACCCTGACTGTGTGTATGTGTGTGTGTGTGTGTCTTTATATGACTGTCTGTGTGTGTGTTACTGTTTATGGTTTCTCTTAAACTTCCTCCAGAGTCGGGTTACCGATCCGTCCATTACATGCTGTTGGAAGGGCAGGACCAGGGTGGCCCTCTAGCAATTAACGTCCTACGGTTCTGGACGGGTATATTGGACTAGGAATGTACTCTGATTCATTCACAAGGACACTCACACACACGGACCCCGCGCGCGCGCACACATCCACAAACAACAGACTTATAAGAGACAAAAAATAACAAATGGAAGAAACGGTATGTAGTTGGGATAGCGTTTCAGATAATTGAAACAACGTGCTACAGTTCTTCTCACACTGCAAACAAAGCCACCGCAAACTGGACGTTCAGAGACACAAATGAATCCAAATCAACCATACGGACTGTACAGTACCGCAACTTTGTGATTTTATGTGCGTTTGAGATAGCGTGTGTACAAGTTCATTGCTTTGGTTGCATGAGTGCTTAATGATGTTAATGACCCAGGCCCTCTAATGGCTAAATGCTCATCGGCAGTTGACAATGCCTGCAGTGTTCATCTTTGTTCATCCAAACACAGGAAATGAGAGAGAGAAGAGTTTGAGAGCGAGCATCAAAACAGTCCCTTTCCCATCATACAAACCCCAACCGACCTCACAACACCCTCACACACACCTCCTCCCTCATCTCCCTTCTCAGAGTTATATAAAACTTACATAATCTCCTCTTCTTTGGCTGGAAAATCCAGTCAGGCGAGATCCTCTGTACCGATGTGTTGAAGACCACATTGCCAAAAGACCCATCAGCCTTTGAGGCACAGACGATAGAAAGTATGTGTCGGACAACGTACAGTATGTTTGTATAACTGTGCATGTGTCCACATGGGATTTCAAATCAATTCAATTCACTGATCCCAAATAAAACAGAAGTGTTCAGGTTCTTCTGTGCGAACACAATGTATCTGTATGTATTTTTACACATATGGAAACTCTTTGAATGTACTGCTTTGTGGGGGTCTCCACTTGCATCTCCGTTTAAACCGAAGCATCTTCTGTTGACGGTCGTCAGAGGTGCACTACGTGCGTCTGAAAGCGTTGATAACGTCTCTCCATTCTCAGCCTGGTTACCCAGTCATACCAGAGACACCTAGCCAGATTGACATGAACCCTGACCTCCAAGCAGGCCAGTGAGTCCACCCACACGAAGCCACTGGCACCCCACTCGGGGTCACCCGACGGTGAAACATCCATAGCCAAGCCTTGACCGCCCACACTTAGTTCTGGCATTCCCCAGTCATCTCCAAGTCTGCAGTCCTGTGCTCTTCCTCGGCGTACAGCACCACTACGCTCTCACCATCCACCTTCAGCTGGGCCTGAGAGACAGAGAGAGAGAGAGAGAGAGAGAGAGAGACAGAGAGAGAGAGAGAGAGAGAGAGAGAGAGAGAGAGAGAGAGAGAGAGAGAGAGAGAGAGAGAGAGAGAGAGAGAGAGAGAGAGAGAGAGAGAGAGAGAGAAAGAGAGAGAGAGAGAGAGAGAGAGAGAGAGAGAGAGACAGAGAGACAGAGACTGAGAGAGAGAGCGACACAGAGAGAGAGAAAGAGAGAGAGAGTGACACAGAGAGAGAGAGACAGAGACTGAGAGAGACAGAGACTGAAAGAGACAGAGACTGAGAGAGACAGAGACTGAAAGAGAGAGAGAGAGACAGAGAGAGAGAGAGAGAGAGAGAGAGAGAGAGAGAGAGAGAGAGAGAGAGAGAAAGAGTGACAGAGAGAGCGGTCCTGGGATGCACACTTAAACCTGTTTGAGCAGAACCAACTTTGAAAGGATGGAGAATAGGGGGAGAAAACTGGGGGAGGGCCAGGGAGTTGGGAGGGGGGGGGGGGGGGGCGGCACGTATGAAGCCAAAGAGGTGGTGGTGGGGGGGGAGAGACAGCGGAGGAGAGAAGAGATTCTACACCCTTTTGTACGTGTGCAAGCAAGCATGTATGTGCGCGCGTGCAGGTGCACCGAGTGAGTCGGCAGACGCGCATTATTCATTCGTGCCAGGTGTAGGGTCAATTTCTCAGCCGGAGTAAGTGGTCCCGACGTACACAAACCAATACACACACACACACACACACAGACACACACACACCGCTGTGGCCCCTCTCTCCCTGCTCTCCAGCCCACTTCCACAGGGCTGAATGGAGTGGAGGAGACAGCTGGAAAGGACTGCCTTTGACTCTCTCCAAACCCACTTCTCTCTAATCCCCTTCCTGCCCTCCCCTCCTTCCCCCTCCACTCCTTTTGGAGACCCATTTCCCCCTCGCTTGCTGGGAGCTCCAAGGTACCCATGCCCCGGCTCCCAGAGGGATGAGTCTCACTGGACCATACCCTTGTTGACGAGTGTGTGTGTGTGTGTACTGGGTGTGAACCGGCGGAAGTTCACTTGACGGCGCCGACCGAGAAGCATGCAATGCTGATGGATCATCACCATGAGCCACTGATCCATGCAGGCAGGAATCCGTTGTTCTGTGTTAGATTAGCTTGGCCTGGCGAACGTAGCTCGTTGTCAAACCACACACGCAACCCCGACTGAGGTGCTAATCTGGGGGTCTGACGGGGAGCCAGAACACACACACACACTCAAGTATGCAAGCACACACACACACACACACACAGTATAAGAAAATCAGGTTCTGTGGTTTGATTAGTCGTCTTTGAAAACAAATGCAGACAGATCAATCTCACCTCGCCAAGGTTAAGGACATCCCTGTAACTGAGAAGAGAGCGTCCCACTGGGCTGTGGAGCTAACGCATCGGCCCGGGTTCGATTCCGGCTTGGGTCAATTTCTGCATGTCTTCCCCACTATCTCTCCATTTTATTTCCTGTTTATCTCCAACTGTCTCTGTCCAAATAGACCAACATATACAGTATCTTCCAAAAACACAGGTTCCTATATTTATAATAGGCAAAACAAGGCCCTCTTGTGCCAGAAAAAGTAATTGCATTTCTCGCCAATTATCATCGAAATACATTTCAACCATTTCCTATCTATATGGATATGAACCGTCACTGGATTGCTTTATATAAACATTTCCTGAAAGAAAAAAAAAATAGAAGATTAATCTGTAAACAATTAGACAATCCCCATCTAGTTAACACCTTTACAACCATGCTCCTGGAGAGAAACTGTCCCTGATAGTTTTTGCTCCAATCCCTTTTCAGCACACCTGATTACCAGTTAGTTGTAGGCAACCAGCTGAACCAGGCTAGTTCCCACTGGGGCTGTAGTAACATCATACCAGACGAAATCTCCAGGAACAGTTTGAGAGGCCCGCTCTGGTTCAGCACAGTGACTGGTGCGAGCAGTGTCAGGTAGTGTGCCACCAGAGGGCAGTAGCGTACCATCCCGCCGGCCTATTCTCCAGACACTCAATTCAATCCCACATTGGTTCAGATCACTCTCTCTCCCTCTCTCCTCCAATTTAATGTGCAGAGGTGATTAATATCTCTCTCTCTTTTACCCCCCCCCTCCCTCCTCTCTCTTTGGCTCCATCTCTCTAGCTCTCAATCACGCATGCCATAAGGGATACTCTGCAAGTCAGGGACTGGATGATTGATTCTGACATTTCCACTGGCTGATCATTGAGACTTTTCCTCTCCCTGAATATGAATATGTGTACATTTCTCCCCATGTGTTTTCATTAGTGTGTTGTTCCCTTGTGCGCCGTTCGCTTGCCATGCATGTATTCAACGTACATAGACACACGTGCCCATTAACACACACACACACACACACACACACACATCCCCCGCAAACACACACGCAGCACGTCAACACACACACACACACACACACACACACATCCCCCGCAAACACACACGCAGCACGTCAACACACACACACACACACACACACACACACACACACACACACACACACACATCCCCCGCAAACACACACGCAGCACGTCAACACACACACACACACATATGAAAGTTTTGATGTATCTCAGTTCAATATTCCATTACTGCAGCATGTAGCCTCTGTCCTCTATGACCTGACATTGTAGCCAATAACACGACACCACCACGACCACAGCCCCCCTGTGGAGCACCTGGGTGCAGGTTTAGGGAGGGAAGGAGACTCCCTCCCGCCATAATCAGGATATACCGGGACTGAAGTCGATACATCGCACAACGTGACATTAATGAGAACAAATATGGATCATACATGGAGGGAAGTTGCGCCGAAAAGGGAAGCATGTTTCAGTGTGTGTGTGTGTGTGTGTGTGTGTGTAAGCCTCAAATGAGGCCACTGTGTCATAGTTACAGGGCCGGCTATATCATGCCTGCAGCCATACATAATGGAGAAGGACAGATCAATAGAGCTGGGGATGGTGCCCCCACGTACATGGCTTCGTCCCTCTGGATGGGGTCGCCCGAGCGGAGAGAAAACCCAGCTGAACAGCCCCTACCTCACCACCCCCCCCCCCACCCCCCACATCCGTAGATGGAGTGCCGCCACCCCGAAAGCACGCCCCTCCCCTGCCGTCTGCCGGGGAAGGCCAATCTTCGAAATTCACAAACACATTATCGAGACGCTTATGAATTTCGCTCGAGCTCTAGAGGCCGGGGCTGGAAAAGAGGCCAATCTCACACACTCACGCCCCGCTTTCATGTCATCCATCTTCTTAATTGCGATGGGATTTCAAGTTAAAAAGCGCTGCCTTATATCTCTGCGATGTAAAATAGAATGATCTACAAAACCCGCACGCACACACGCACACACAATTGGGTCTCCAATGGAAAACAAATAAACCTTGTTCCTTCGGGCACAGCTGTAACTGGTGCTGTTCAGAATTCACGGCCACATTTTCCCTGCTATCATCGTGGAAACGATTTCTCTGTGCGCACGGCTTCGGGAACGAGACGCTTCTGCGCGCACGCGCACATCATTGTGAGGACGAGGCCTTCTGCGTGCGCGCGTCCCTCACTCCATTCCCAGGCTTCATCACCAGACCCACCCACCCCCCCCCCCCCCCCCCCCCCCCCCCCCCGCCCCGCTCCCCGCACACGACGGAAATGTCACCGTGCTCTTTGCGATACAAACACCGGATAAGCCATTCGGGGGACAAGCCTCTGATATGCAAAATCCGCGGCGGCAGACGAATAAGATCTCGTGGTCCCCCTGTAAAGAGAGCTGAAACATGGGGGTGGGGGGTGGGGGGGGGGGTGACCTTTTAGCGCCGTGCACGCACGTGCCATGCCGTCGGGGGGGAAACGACAAAAGACGCGCGGAAGAGGTTCTGCGTTCTCGGGGTCGTGAAACCTCTAACGTATCCTCCGACCGAGGCTCTGAGTGGCCGCCGCCGCGACCCCCCCCCCCCCCCCCCCCCCACACACAACATCCTCACCGGACCGGCGGCGACGCTAACCCGCGCGGTCACCGACCGGCGGAGGGCCCGGCTCCTGCTCGGAGTCCGGAGGAGAACTGGGAACGCATGAGGTGATCGGGAGGTTTCCTTTTGTAGTTCTGACTCGGGGGGGGGGGGGGGGAGTGCAGAGCTACCAGGTCTCCGGAGACACGCACACACACACACACACGCACACACACACGCAGGGTCCTAAGGCCTCAGACAACACAGGGGAAAATGTCTTTTGAGGATAAGACAGGAAAGAACAGAGAGAGAGAGAGAGAGTGACAGAGGGAGAGAGAGAGAGTGACAAGAGACTGACAGAGGGAGAGACAGCGAGGGAGAGAACAAGAGATATAGAGTCGGAGACAGACAGACAGAGAGAGAGAAAGAGAGAGAGAGAGAGAGAGAGAGAGGGCGAGAGAGTGACCGACAGAGAGAAGAGAGGGTGATAACCTGAGCTCACAGTTCTAAGGTCCGGGGGGTTTAATCCAGCCTTCATTCATGTCTTAGAGAAAGTGAGCTGGTCTCGGCCAGGCAATCTGTCTTTCGATGCGCTGGGGGAAGGAACTGGGAAAAAGACACACACACACACACACACACACATCAGGATGAGATGTACGCTACACATGTGTCAGCGCAAACCCTACTAAGTGCGTGGGCATGCGTGACAGTCATGATCTTACTAGCCACGACGAACTAGCCATGCAGAGCTCGATTCCACTCGAACTTTACGTCCCACCAACACATCCCCACTCAACCACAACACACGAGCAGTCTCTTGCCTCGACGACACAGGTCATTTCCTCGGTTCCCATAGTCCCACATTCAATCTATTTTTAAAACACCCACCGAGTTGAAAACGCAGTATTGTGTGCAGGAACAGAGCTCAGCTTCACAGCCTTCACACTATACCCTGGAGAAGGTTCTTTCCAGCCCACCAGCAGCAGGAGCAAAACACTCAGAACTGTTTGCATCGCGAGCAGACAGCGTCGGGTCTTGACACAGTGTTGAGCTAATTGGCCGTTCATTCCCAAGCCAAGGATAATTAGGGCTTTGGCGGAGTGTAATTGATGTAATGTAGGCTTTTTAAGGTGGATCAGCGTGATAGCTTGACAGCCTTTGATTTCTCCGTTTGAAACTCCTGGCGTGAGTCTCCGCGGAGACAAGTCAGGGAAACAGGTCAGAAATTTCTACTGTTTAATTAAAACCCCCTTTTTTTTTTTTTACCATATTACCTTCAGAGTCAAAAATCGTAAATGACAACAACAGACCAATGGCGGCAATTCACTCCACGCCTCTCTGTTCACTCCCTCTCTCTTATCTCTTCACCATTCCCGTCTTCTGATGTTCGAATTCGGATTATGTTTGGTGGGGATGGAATTTCTTTGTCTCTCACGGCTCTTCGTTAGGGGACAGGGGAGATGCATTCAATGGGTTCTCTCTCACCCACACCATCTCTCCTTCTTTCTCAATCCCCCTTTCAAAGTCCCGTCCATCGGCACAGGAACAAAAGGGGGGGGCGCGTCGGAATGGCCCCCTCCGTTGCTCTCAGACGTAGTCTTGTGTGATAATCAGCTGCATTTGTTTTATCGATCC
Source organism: Hypomesus nipponensis (assembly GCF_054491055.1). Taxonomy (NCBI): domain Eukaryota; kingdom Metazoa; phylum Chordata; class Actinopteri; order Osmeriformes; family Osmeridae; genus Hypomesus; species Hypomesus nipponensis. The sequence continues at coordinate 5,690,782 of NC_140386.1, forward strand.
GAGCAGTCGATATGACGTGATCGAGACAACTGGCGACTGAAGAGGATTTCATCGGGCCTAGATGTGGTGCACGCATGAACGCTCATACACACAGACGAACCCCCCCCCCGCCCCCAACACACACGACCAAACTCATGCGCGCGAGCGCACACGCACACAGCTCAAGAGTATGCAGGGGGACTGTGTAGGAGATAAGCAGGTCAATATCTCTGCTGAGATCCCCCATTGAAGCATCAACAAGAGTGGGATGAGGTCACTCCTCTCCAGTGACCCCTCCCCGTCCTTGGGTCGGTCGGGCCTGCCTTCCCTCTGCCGGTCTAGCCGAGCGAGCGCGAGCGTGCGCGGCGCTCGCGTCAAAAGAGACAGCCCCGTCTCACGCTCGGACTGAGTGGCGCACGCCGCGCCGGGCGAGGGCCCTCCGCTCACGCACCCCCTCCTAACCCCCAGCTGTCAACGTTCCCCCGCACATCCGAGTTTCCGGAGAACACTCCGGTCCGTCTCTGTCTTGACAGAACAAAACTCGAGAAGCCCTCGGAATCCTGCCCTTCATGCTCCGCTAGTTACCGACTGACATTTTTGCGGTGAAGAAGCAATTCCAGAGAATTGATTCGAGAGAAAGGGCTTCGCCCGGGAAAGGGGGGGAAAATCGATGGCTGCTATAGAGCCGGCAGGCAGGTACACAGGTAGGCTACGCCTCCGAACAACAAAAGGCAGGAGCGAGAGAGAGAGAGGGGCCTCCCTGACTCTAAATCAGCAGAAAATCAGACGCCGCAAGACACGTCAACAATACCTGCTGGAGTAAATCGTCGGTGTGTTTATTTCTGTGGGGCTTCGCCAGCGAGGGAATAGTCAATCAGATAGTCACTGACAAACCACACACACACACACAAGCATGTACACACTTCCTTCCACACACATATTCACCCACACCATCATGGCCTTAACACATATCTCCTATAGAGCACCCACTGTCCGTGAAAATCCTAAATTTTCCATTAATATACTGAATGCAGTAAAGGGATTCCACTGTGATTAAGTCGTGCCTCCCTGAAGGCTGTTAGAAGGCTCTGTAGGCACATGAAGCGCCCGGCAATTAGAGGGACAAAGATGCTCTATTAGGGGTTAAATATGAAGGCATTGACTTTGGTAATGTTTTAATGATTAAAAAAGAAAAGGGTCCCTTTCTCTCAAGGCTGTTTTTCCCAGTGCTGTTTGAGAGTTTGGCACAGGGTTATTTTAAGACCTAATTCTTATTAACTTTCCTCCTTCCGCCCCTCAACACCCCCCCCCCCCCCACACACACACACACACACACACACACACTCCCCTCCTCTTAGCTGCTCTACAGTTTTATGAGAAGCCCAAATAACAACACTACCTCAAAGCGAGTTAGCAACTTGGTGGGGGGGGGGGGGGGGGGAATGAATACAGAGTAATATAAGAGGGAATGTGATTACGGCAGCAGTGGAAGAGTGAGCATGAGACTACGAGGTGAAGTTTCTCTACACACGCCGGGACTGAATTATAAATGAAAGGATGAGATGAAAGGGATGGTGGGTCGCCCTCGCATCGCTGACACCCTCGGAGTGCTCTCACGGGACAGCGGAGCATTCCGGGGGAATAGACGGGTTATTTAAAGATAAACAACAACAAAAATGGCCGTCCCTTGGGGGAAACACTGGCTCACACGACACAAAAGTAGACAGAGGAGACGTCCAATCGGGGAGCGAGAGAGGTGGAGTTGGCAAGGGAGGGAGAGAGAGAAAGGAACGGATAGAGAGAGAGAGAGAGAGAAGCGGAAGGAAGGAAGGAGTAAGGCAGGGAGGGAGGGGAGAGATAGAAATGAAGAGAGAGAGAAAGAAGGGGAGCTGGGTTGCCCTATAACTGACAATGACTGGAAGGAGGCACTCAGCAGAGTGAATGGGAGTACGTCTTGTTTTTGTTTTTTGAGTTTTATACAGTTTAAGGTGGTCCATCGCACTTATTATACTAACTCTAAACTTTCCAAAATATATCCTAATGTCACAGACACTTGTAACAGGTGTAATTTATCCCCAGCAAACATGACACATATGTTTTGGTCTTGTCCTCGCCTTTGTGATTACTGGACAGATATTTTGTTTGAGTGTTACATTGTCACCAAGTATAGAAGTCGGTATCTTTGGGGTAATACCAAATCATGAGAACTTCACGAAGTGGGCAAAAGACACTATTGCTTTCGCGTCCTTACTAGCGAGGAGGAGAATACTTCTAGGATGGAAGTCACCACTTGCCCCCTCGGCATCCACATGGCTAGAAGATCTAATGATGTTTCTCAAATTAGAAAAACTTAAGTACAATTTAAGAGGTTCTCCGGAGAAATTTGAATTAAACTGGAACCCAACACTGGAACACATAAAAGAGTTAAAAACCCTTGAAGATAAATGAGCACTGTCATCATATTCAGGATACTTTGGTTACAATCTGACCTTGTTGCCTTATTCCCTTTCTGATTTGTTTTACTGAACCCCCCCCCCCCCCCCCTTTTGTTTGTCTTTCCCCAATGGCTTTTGTCATATTTAATGTATGTTGCATTGTACATTATATTGTATTATTGTTATTATTTATTTTTATTTTGTGTTTTTTTTCTCTGTACAGCGTAGACAGTGTAGTATGGCTGACTGGGGGGAGGGAGGGGAGGGAGGGGGGGGGGTGCTTTTGAAGGAAGATAGAAAATGAGCCTTGATGTAATTTGTTCTTTCTTTTTGTAACCTGTGAAACCAATAAAAATATTTGTCCCCCAAAAAAAAAAGAGAGAGAGAAAGAGAGCTAGGACTGAGAGTAGGCCGGCCTTACAGAAACAGACCCCGGACTAAAGATCCAAGCTAGTACACCCTCTCCAGTGGGATTGACGTGCACTCTGGGCCTCCGCCACAACGTTTTTCACCAAACTTGCCACCGAGATTGTGTGTGAGTGAGCCGGGGATGGAGAAGAAACAACAGAAGGCTCTCAGGGAGTCCAGGGAAGGGTTTCTATTGGTGCACAGTCTCCGGGGATGAAGGGAAATCCACCTGCAGAGCGAGAGAAGGAGGACAGAACAATGCCTCTTTCATTTACCTCTCTTATTCCCATGGTGACAGAGCAGAGCCGCGGAGGCATGCGACAGTAGAGGCAGCAGATCCAGGGGGAAAAAAATATATCGAAATACCTCAATAATGAGCGCCACCATTTACCCACGATCCCTTGGGATGGGTAAAAAAAAATCGGTTCGAACGGGAACCGCTGGTGTGCGAGTCTGCAGGGGACCGACCAAATCCAGGTCACACACACACACACGCAATCTCACAAAATCTCCCCCAGACACACACACACACACACACACACACACACACGCAGGTTTTAGGCCCAGTGAAGTTAATCACCTATGAGGAGAGGCCCACCGCTCGGTACAGCCGCCGGTCGTGATAGTAACCTGTGTAATTGCATTGTAACCTAATTAATTTCCCCTGTGTAATGAGAAAGGCGGGCGTGCTCTGCAAATCACTGTTCTGCCCAGGGGGCCTTGGACCAGACCATCCGACGAGGCCTCGGAAAGAAACAGGGTCCGTTCGGGGCGCGCGAGTGGGATTTCGTACGCTTGTGCGCGTGGGTGAGAATCGGCGGGCGTATGGACCGGGATTTCCTTGGCCCCCTGAGAAACCATAATGGAACCGACCATTCCTGTGTCGCCTAACTGAATTGTTCACAGTGTTTCGGTGAATCGGTAAGCTAAGGAAGGCCCCACAACCATCTGTTTGAAGGTCGACACACAGAGGTGACGATCTGAGTTGGACAGTCCATTTCCGGAAGGGTCCATAGACTCTTGATGCTCACCGAACAATCGAACCTTAAAATCAATATCGGTTAACTCTCACTTTACCCTTAATGAACACCAATTGATGAGACACGCGGTCGGAATCCTGATAGTCCTTTCATCTACTTTCCTGCAGAGACTGTCTAAATAAACTGTTTACCAACTATCATATGGTCACCTCCTCCCGCACCGCATCATCAGTGGACAGGATAAACACCTCGCCTGTTTCCCTGGATCAACAGCAGTGCGTGAAGGCTGAGGTGAACACAATGATTTCCCTCAGAGCGTCTCCGTCGTCGCGCGGCTGGAGATCACCTGAGGCCACAAGCGCGCGAAAACACACTCGCCAACAAACAAGAGCACAGGCACACACACACCCACCCACACCCACCCACCCACCCGCGCGCTAAGGGAAAGGTCGTCTCATTGATTCAGTTCAGACTTTCTTCTGGTCTCTGACCTTTCCAACAGCCTCCGTGATGGAATGAAAGGTGGGAGCCAGAACCAGGAATGCAGAAGCACATCTCTAGAGAAATGTCAGTAATTAGAGCTTAGCACGGAGCAAGGTTACAGGCCATATCACACACGAGACAAGAGAGAGAGAGAGACACAGAGAGAGAGAGAGAGAGAGAGAGGGAGAGAGAGAGGAGAGAGAGACACAGAGAGAGAGAGAGAGAGAGAGAGAGAGAGAGAGAGAGAGAGAGAGAGAGAGAGAGAGAGAGAGAGAGAGAGAGAGAGAGAGAGAGGGGAAGAAAGATGGCCAGTTTTTTGGCTGTGTCCCCCTTTGTGAAGGACAGGCCTCTCTCTGTCTTTCTCCGCTGAAACAAGCCCACTCCGTCGCCATAGCAACCAGTCCGATTGGCCGGACTGAATATGCAAGATAAGGCCGACTTGAAAGAGTGAGAAAATCCGTTACCTCCCTCCTCACACACGCTCTCTCTCTCTCTATTTCTATCTCCCTCCCTCTCTCTCTCTCTCTCGCTCACATGCAAACGCACTCTCATTCTCTCTCTTCTCAGTCCTCTCTCTTCATGGAATTACACTGGCAAAGGCACACAGTGAGATATGAGGACGGGCATGCTTTTGACACACTCCATCTGTCTTTGAGACACAGGGATTCAGAGAGAGAGAGAGAGAGAGAGAGAGAGAGAGAGAGAGAGAGAGAGAGAGAGAGAGAGAGAGAGAGAGTGAGTGAGAGAGAGAGAGAGAGGAGAGAGAGAGACACACAGAACCCTGCCACAGAGACAAGACAGGCCGTGTGTTGATTTCTCTATGTGGGTTGTTGTTTGTTGGCAATGGCGTGCCAATGCTTCAAGGACAAATCTGATGTGCCACTTGAACGAAACAAAGCGAGATGTGTCGCATGCATCTCGCGGACCGAAATATCTCCTGTGCGCGTAGTAATAGGGGTTGGCTGGCTATGAGTTAGCTCTAAGCTGTAGAATAAACAGAAATGTTAAATACAGTTTGTGTGTGAGAGTGGGTGTGAGAATGAGAGAGAAAAAGTGGGGGGAAAAAGAAGGAAGAGAGGGCGCTATTTTAAGCTCTTTAGAGTCCATCCAAACTCCTAATTAGGAAGCAGACTGTCTCCCTTGGCAACCTGTGACACGGTCCAACGCTCTGACTGTGCGCAAGGCAACCTGTCCACTATTGTCCAACTGTCATCTCTCTCTCTCTCTCTCTCCCTCACTCTCTCCCTCCCTCCCTCTCCGTCTCCCTCTCTCTCTCTACACCTCACTGGCACACACCCTTACTCCTTTCCTCTCAAGGAAGTCATGTCCTCCTCTGCTCTCCTTTGTCCTTGTCTTTCCTCTCCTCCTGAGAAAGGATTGTAGCCAAACGAAAGATAGTTCCGTATATTCAGACACATGCACGAGCATGACTCGACGACACGTCAAGGCCCAAATGTATGCTGTCCCTAGTGCCATGGGGAAAATGTCAAACTCAAGGCCCATTGAAACAAGCTATCAACTTTGCGAGGAGCTGAACGTTGTGTTCAGCTATGGATGACGCAACACAACTAAGACTGGTCCAAGGGACCAGTATATATATATATATATATATATATATATATATATATATATATATATATATATATATATATATATATATATATATAAATAAAACTTTATATATATATTTATATAAAGTTTTTTTGTATATATATATATATATATATATTCAAAAAATATATATATATTTTGCAGACTCAAGGTCCAGAGAGATAGATTTATGTTCAAATGATTTCCATGTTGACTGCGTGGGGGGCACTGACTTCCTTGCCTGACCCAGTAGCACTTTCGCAAGTCGTGAGAATTGTACTTCAAATGTCAGAGAGTAGTTTGGTGTATTCCTGGAGCTTCGGTTGAGAGGTTCACGTTGAGAAATTGATGCATTAGCGGTGAGGGAAGCCAGGCTGTCGGAGTGCCAAACAGCTTAGAGAGGCGCTTAGAGAGCACAAGATTGCCGTCAATAGGTTCTTGACTTGTCAGACACAGTTGAGCCCCGTAGGGATTCGTGAAAAGGAGTGGAAGGACTTGTATGCTGTAATTTTTGGCAGAGGAAAAAACCAAAAAAACATCAGGGCAAAAGGTATAATTGTCCCCCTTCACCCCTGATCTTTGCTTTCTCTCCATCTCCCTCTCTCTCCATCCTCCATCCCTCCCTCCACTCTGCTGCGATGATAAGGCAGCTGCTCAGTGAAAGCTTTCATGCTTCCAGGATTTTAGCATTTTCTAGTACACACACACACACACACACAAGCAAACCAGAACCTTCCACACACGCGCGAGCACACGCACCCACACAAGCTTGTGTGCATTCTCGAGTGCCCAAACACACACACACACACACACACACACTACACTGGGTTCCTACTTTGACACACAAGCAGCACACACACACACGCACACAAACAAACAAACAAACACACAAACAAACACACACAAGCAGAGTATTGCACGCACACACTTACACACCTGCTCTGGGGAGATAAGTCTTGGAGCTGTTCCTGTAGGCTGCATCCTCTCTGGCCCTTTACACACCCAGGGGCACTCAGCCACTAAACCCTGCTGGCGTGCCATGCTCTGACAGAATGCAGGGAAGAGGAGGCTGGAAGACGGGCTGGCTTCAGGGGGAGGGAGAGAGAGAGAGGAGAGAGAGAGACATAAAGAGAGGAGAGAGAGAGAGACATAGAGAGAGAGAGGCGAAAGAGAGAGAGAGAGAATACAATACAATCTCTAATCTGAATTGAACTGAGAACAATAACAATTCTTGTATAATGGCTTGCCTTTATGAAAAGACGACAGGTTTTCTCCATTAATGAGGGTCCTCTGAGAGTTCTAATCGTCTACATTCAGACATGATCATTTGGTGACAATGCAATATTAAATGATCATTCTATTAGACCTGTACTTGTGTTACGGGCTTCCAGGCTGCACTTAATGAACGGATGATCAATGAATGAGAACCACGCGGCTCTGATCTTTTCATTTCTGACATTACTGTACTACATCTGCACATGAGAATACTTTTTATTTTTCGCAATTCATTTGTATCTATTGTCACAGCATCATCATTCGAGCATTATTGCAGCCCTCCATACCCACTATTTTTCTATCTCGCACGCCCTCTCTCACAGAGGACATGTAGGGATTCAGATGGACTGCTGCCTAAATGAACAGACTGTGTTTGAGAGTGCGTGTGTGTGTGTGCGTGTACATGAGTGGTGTATGTGTCTATACGTGTACTTGTGACTGTGTTTGTGTTCATAGGAGGGTATAGCCCATCTGTTTCCCTCACGAAGGGCTGCTGCAGACTGGCTCATGCCGCCCCTGGGCTTTACCTCAATGAAACTGGTTGGTGAGGCAGAGCTGTCGCCGCCTCCAGGGATTCCACTATCTCTCTCACTTTATTCTTCCTTATTTCACATAAGCTGATGCCTTTCACGACCGCTAAGATTCCCGGGGTAAACACCAATAACCCATTTCAAGCAGATGTTGATGCGAAACATGACAAGCAACACAAACGACTTACAAAAGACGAGCAGAACAACACAACAAAATAAGACGACCAGAGTACCTCGACATGGAAACGTTTACCAGCAAGCACACAAATAACACACACAGTTCATAACATACATAAAAGGAAACAATAAAATCACCTTTGTTCTGCAGTCAGTCGTGAGGAGTTCCGTATAGATGCCGGCGATCTGGCTGTGAAATACACGTTCAATTGTTTTCATTTTCTTTGACAGTCTTATATTATGTTTCGACGTAGTGAATTCTTTTTCTAGTTCAAAAGAGTTTAAAGTGGCCAGTGTTTGCTCGCCCGCTGATCGTAATTGTTGCCCATGTTCTTGAAATGTTCCACTGCAAACTCCGCAGGCAATTTCTCTTTATTCCGTACAGCAGGCGGCCTACCGACGCTCAACGGATCATTAGGCGACAGAAAATACAACGGTACTTTAACTTGTTGGATGTTGGTTTTATGTTCACACCACTTCATTTTTTGTTAAATTAGCTGTGTTAGATGTGGAAGCGGTACTGTACAGCTACATGCCTATACATGGTCCTTTATAAGTAATTGCATGCCTTTACTAAAGATTAAGAAAATAATTGGGCTAAACTGCCTTGTGGAATGTCACAATCAACGACCATTGGAGAAAATAGCTCTAATAGCTACTTTTTAGATATATTTGTCCAACAAGGATGTACGAACCCAGCACCTGAGTGCCAAAAACAATCTAATGCATCTCAAACTACTGACTATCACTGCTGAAATAGACGTCCCTATCCAGTTAGTTTGAAGCAGATGGAAGCTAAATAAATACTGATGGTTTTGACCACCACAGAGGGTTTTTTCTGCCAATCTACTGAAGCGCTGTAGTATTGGGCGGAATGCCATTGGATTATTCAAATGGTGAAGGAAGAGGGAGAATCTATAACAAGAAAATGGAGTGGACTAAGCTGGGTCTGTTCTGTACACCACAATCAACGCAGACTCATCCGGTCGGCAGACTGGAGGGATTCCTCATGTTATAAAGTGTCTTGTCTGGGTGATATACGGGAAATCACGGAACGTTCATACACACCTCCTCTCTGTCCACAGGGACCGTGTTAACACAAGCAATTCTTGTCAAATGAATTCTACATGAACACTGTCTCTCTGTGGAGAAACTCTGATTAGATTGATGTCTATAACACCAAGCGAGGGAAACCGCCAATTACCTCCAAGGCGGATGTATGAGTAGTTGCCATATGATGTGTATACAATGTGTGTATATATATATATATATATATATATATTGTGAGTGTATAGTACAATAGCTGGTACTACATCTCACCAGTCTATTCTTGTTCTTAGAAGTGAAAGCTATTTCTTATGAGACACTTCCAAGCAGCTCAATATCTCAAACAGAGCTGTGTGCTTCTCCCTTCACAGAAGAACACAAACCGGCTCTGACCAGAACAGGAAGAGGACTTGGATGCCCTGGTGCACAACGGAACAAACAGGCCAAAACATGAGTCTCTGTCTAGTTTGAGAATCAGTCACTTCACAGGTCCTCGGCCTTCATTCAAATAGTGCCAGCAAAACAGCAGTCTCCATGGCAAAATCTCAGCGTCAATGGTGGAGAGGATGATCTCCGGGATGATAGCCTCGGAGGCAGTTTAGAAGAAAAGACGGTATCTCAGACTGGCCAATGAAAAGAACCGATTAAGGGTCGAAAACTCAGACACAGGACAAAGCAAGATTGGGTGGGGGGGGGGGGGGGGGTGCTAACGATAGACTAATCTAAGTCGTTCGGAACCACGAAGAGGAACACTTGTGAGATGCGGGCCGAATAAATGAAAAAAAACCCAGCTTGAGGGATGTTTGATCCGTCCAGTATGGTGGAGGCCATGTGATCGTGCTTTGTGATCAACTCCCAATGCACGCGAGAATGCTTTGGTGGTCAGACAGTGGATTTGTACAGGGCAAAAGGGGATCTTGAAAAAGCATGGCTATCGCTCAAACCTGCAACTGCATGCCCTACCCTGTGGACAGCCCTTGATTGGAGCCAATTATCTCATACAACACGACAAGGACAATGACCCTAAGCACAGCTCCAAACTATGCAAGAAGTATTTAGGGAAGAAGCAGTCAAACTAAATATTCTGTCTACAATGTAGTCACCTGATCTCTCCGTTTAGTTGTGGGAGTAGCTTGACCGTATTGTATGTAAGAAGTTTCCATCCAGCCAATCCAATTTGAGTTGCTTCAGGATATATGGTGCAAAATCTCAACAAATCAGATACCTCAACCAATTGACAACTGGAATGCCAAAAGGTCTGCAAGGCTGTATGTAACTGCAAGTGAAAATGGAGCGTTGTTCGACAAAAGCACGGTTTGAAGGACACCATTATTATTTCAATTAAAATCACAATTCCTAACCTTGTCGACGGTTACATTTCCAACGCAAACTCCTTTCATGGATATTTACATGGAAAACAAGGACATTTTTTAAGTGACCCCCAAAAACTTTTGAAGGCTGATACACGGTGTGCATACACATCATGTGAGCTTCTTTGCCTGTCTGTCCACTGTAGAATCTAGTGTGTGTCAGTGTGTGTGTGTGTGTGTGTGTGTGTGTGGGCTCGCTGCCCTCTGTGTTCCGGTGACGCTTCAGCCAGTGGTCCTCCAGGTGGTACAGTGGACTGGGATAGTAAACATGTCTAAAACGCTCCCCTTACTCTGGGCCTAGACAGCTGACAGAGTACCGCATCAATGATTCAACACAGCTCGCCCGACAGCTCTGAGAGGAGCAAAGTAGGCCTCTTTTTCTTCTTCTTCTCCTCTCCTCTCGCCGCCCCCCCCCCCCCCACTCACTCTTCTCTCCATCCGATTCTTCAGCCTCCCACCGGATCTCCTCTCTCCTTTTCTCCTCAAGTTTAAGTACCCGCAGATCTCAGCCGAGAAGGAGTCAGTGCCCCTTCGCCGTAAATATGTTTCTACCACTTGCTAACCGAACCTGATTCGGGCCCCGAGTGGACGTTCGAGAGGCTGCACGATGCACAGGGATAGTTCACGTAAATAATTTACGACTGATGTTTTGAAATAAAAACACAGCCATAAACAACTTGACAGAAATAGTAGGGTCTGGGGCAGAAAGACCTTGGATGCCATCTCCCAGTTTAAGCTGACGCTCCACGATCAACTCTTTTAAAGGCGATCACGTACAACTCATTGAACTGCTTCTTTTTTTCCCATTTAAGTTCATGCCTGGCTTGCTCCTGCAAGCCAGGAATGAAGCCCCAACCATCATGTTTTGCTGCCTTGTACCACCGAAATGCCCGCTTAACTTAACATAACATTAATTAAATCTGATTCTGCCATTTGATGTCTTCTGTAACACACATATCTGAAAGAAGAGCTTATTTTGAGACAAAAAAAGGAAAGGCATGGGGAAGAAGAAAAAAAAAACACGTCCTTAGTTCTTTAAAGACTGCTGAGAGCATTTGCCCGGTTGTGTGCCTTGCTCTCATATATATGCTAATGAGGTGCGTTGGCGTGGTGACAGGGCTCCGCGGCCGAGCGTTGCGTGTTGAGAGATAACAGCCCTAATGCTGGCAGCGCTATCGCGCATGTTCCCCAATGAGAGGGCGTCATGGGCCTCTATGGCGTTACCAAAACATTGAACAAGTTGGTGATTCGCTGATCCTTTTTGGGAGAAGACTTCCTCGTTTAATTCCCGGCGTTCCTTGTTAGCTGAAATGCTGTCTGAGGACAGAGGGATACTCGAAAGAGAGAAGGAAGATGGCGTGGGCCTGGAAGAGGGAGAGGAGCAAAGACAAGCAGGGAGAGGAAACATGGTCGGAATACCAAATTGGTGGACCGGCTTAGTGACTTGAGAGATAGAAGACAGGTTCCAGTACGTGGTGACAACCCTCTGTAGGTTCCACGTTATTCACAGACTCACTCAACCGTAAGCCTGCATATAGAGCTACCGTGAGTGAAAGCAGTGTGTGTGTGTGTGTGAGTGAGAGAGAGAGAGCGCTGCGAAACTGTACATGCACAGATATGCAGCATGCACTGGGAATTTTCCAGAAGTGTATTTGTTTGTGTGTGTGTGTGTCTACGTGTGTATATATAAAAGTGTGTTTGTGGAAGTGTGTGCTCGCTCTGCGGGGCGTCTTGTTACATCACCCTCCCTGGCTGAGCCAGATGCATCAAAAAGGGCCTGACTCCAGGGGGGCGTCTGGGAGTGTTCTCCGGAATCTCTAATCCTATTTGGGCAAGACAGCGGGCTTGAAAACATCAGCTGACCAACCCCGCTGCGGAGGAACAGCCCAGAGAGCTGTGTGGAGGTATGCGGACGGTGTGCGTGATGTGACGCGTGACGAAGAACACCGCCCCCCCCCTCCCCCACCCGACGTCCTCCCCCCCCCCGAAAGAGGAAAGTGGAGATAATATGCAGTGATTGGACCACTGAGTGACTACGTACCTGCAATTAGTGTCAGAGCGTTAGCCACCCTCGACACCGCAACCACCCTCCGCCACCCGGGCCCCCCCTCCGCTCTCAAGTCCACAGGAGCAGCGGCAGACCTGTCACTGGGCTTCATTAGGGTTGAGAATACCTTCACCCCCAACCCCCTCCCCCCCCTTTCCCAGTACCGTCTGCATGCCAGGGTTCAGGGCTGTGGAGACAGGCTGGGCCCGGCGGGGCTAGCCGACTCTGTCAGAAGGGGCGAGAGGTGAGAGGCGGGGGAGGGAGGGAGAGAGGGAGGCAGGGTGTTGGAGGTAGAGTTGTTTTTTTTCCCCCTCGTAATTGCAGTGACAGCTTAATGACCTCCTCTTGCACAGTTCAAGGAACAAGGCACCGCGCTGGGGTGAAATGTGTGTGCGTGACAGTGTGTATGCGCGCGCGCACACGAAAGCGTTTGCGGTGGATGCGAAATCCAAGGATCATAGTATGCAAAACATCAGCGGTTTAAGAGGGGTTTCGTTTTTTCACGCCAAACACCTATTTTTCCAGTTTTCTGTGCAAGCGTGTATGTGTGTTTCTTGGGCTTATCTCATACAACGTCTGTTTCAGTCAACACTTTATCCATAAATCTATCTGCTTTTGAAACACAGCCCTTTTCAAACCTTTCACAACACCAAGAACAATTCGGAATCATAGGAGGCATTTTCAAAAGATCCGGTAGTGTAACAGTGTGCGTGTGTGTGTGTGTCTGTGTGGGGGGGTGCATGCTTGTGTGAGTCAGGGGCTTGTATTGTGCGTGCGCCTCCCGGGTCTCCAGTATGAAGGCTTTATGTGTGTCAGCCTGTTATTGTGAGTGTGTGATTGTGTGATTGTGGGACGTTCTGCCTGGTTAGTTGTTTGTGTGCGTTGGCCGTGTCCAATCCAGTGACCTCACCGTGCTGGAATCTTGGGGGAGGGAGGGGCACCTCTTTCTTCCACTTCCACATGCTACAGTAGCCCCGCCCCCACCCTGACTCCCTGTCCCCCCCTGCTGCCCCCCTGTCCCCCCCCACTCCCCTCAGCCCACTGCCTGTGAATGGAACGATCATGTGAGGGCCCGTAAAGGGCCACAGAAGTGGACCAGGGCTTTGATAAGGACAGGAAGTAGGCTAAGATAAATGAGACGAGTCGAGATGATGTCATCATAGTGAGACCGTGCCGCGAGGAGCACGGTGGGCGCTGAGGGATGGGCTGCGGCGGCGCTAGCGAGGGAGAAAGGAAGAGGACCTGGGGACCGACCATCCGTGCACACACACACACACGCGCGCGCGGGGTCAACGTCACAGCCGGTCGTCAAAGTTTCTGGGAAGGCTAACTTTGAGAGTGGGAAGAAAAGCGAGGAAGTCTTGGCAACTCTTTAAATAGCGTCAATGCTATACCCCTTCATTAGCAGGCTAAGTCACAGGGAAACTCTTTTTTTCTTAATTAGCCACACAGATGGACTTGGTGTAATGCTAATGAGATGTTAAGCCCCACCGTTGCAAATTTCCTCACTAGTTGGCGCACGGCGGTGATTAGCAATGCTAGGAGCAGGTTCCGTGTTAGCGCCGGGCTTGGAGAAAGTCAAGCTCTCAGCACACATCTCTGAGGTCAGCAGATTTCACCGTTTGATCCTGTTTCCACGCAACTGGCTCAGGGAAGACAGTGGCTTTTTATCTCCTGACACACATGCAAACACACGTGCACATGGAACCGCAAAGACGGAAAGGGAAACGAGCACTTACACTCGCGTCACACACAAGAAAACACAACGAACAAGCATTTAAACACACAGCTCCGGAACGAATGGGATGGATGGGCATTTGGAGGCCATTTTGAATATAACTCTCCTTCAGAAACTCTTATGGCTTAAACAATTGGGGAGGGGCGGGGCACAGCAGTGCCCCGTCATGTGTCTCAATGTAAAAGCATGAGCCACAGCCAGCCACAGTTCCTATAGTGTATTCTACACAGATATCTCCCTTCCTCATATACATGTCTCTGTAGTGGCAAGTATCAGATCTACACGGGTGTTATTCCTCCTCCCAGGGTCCCTGTCTCCAGGCCGTCAACAGGCTCCGAGAGATTAGCATGCTAATTAGCCCCTCCCTAAGCACACACGGGGCTGTCATTTCCGAAACACCCCCCCCCCACCCCCCCATTGCCATTTGTGAGGCTTCGAGAGATTAGCATGCTAATTAGCCCCTCCCTAAGCACACACGGGGCTGTCATTTCCGAAACACCCCCCCCCCCCACCCCCCCCCCCCCCGCCGCCGCCCCCACCCAGTCCCGGTGAAGGAGGGCCCAAATAAACCAGCCGTCCCGTGTCCGTTTATCTATTTGCGGTGTTCAGACGCAGCTGAGGCACATCAAAGCCCTCTCCCTCTGCCTTTTCATCTGACACAGAAGAAGTGTGTCTCCCCCCCCCCCCCCCCCCCCCCCCCGAGTCTGAATAAAGCATGCAGCCGCTCTTCCGGGAACCAAACACACCATGGGAGCAGGGCAGCTCTGTGGCAAGGGGTCAAATAGTCATTTGGAGGTCGTGTGCACACGCACACATGCGCAGACACACACAGAGAAAAGGCATCAGGTGGCGGTTCTGAAGCAAGGCCAGATGGTCAGGTACATTGCTACTCTGCTGGGAAGAGGAGAAAGGCATGTTGGGTGACATGAGCTATAATCGCACGCCCACACGCCGCGTACACCTTTCCTTAACGCTCATCTCTCTCTCTCTCTCTCTCTCTCTCTCTCTCTCTCTCTCTCTCTCTCTCTCTCTCTGTTTGGATTCAATGAAAACCTCCTTTTTCTTTGCCTTCCATCCCCCCCCCCCTCCCTCCTCCCTCTCTCCTCCCCTCTTTTTTCCCAGGCTGGGGAGTAAAGATATAGCTGACATGCCCTTGGGTGTGCGAATGCTTGCCAGACTGCAGGGCGAGATGGGAGAGACTGTGTGCTTCATGAAGGATTTAAGATAAAGCAGGGGGAAAGAAAGAAGATTTAAACCTTCCACAGAGTGGAACAGCTCAACCCCCATCGAGGGAACCACAGGACAAACACCCTCGGAATAAGAAACGAGAGAGAGAGAGATGGAGAAAGAGTGTGGGGGGGCGGAGAGAGAAGAGAGAGCAATGAAAACGGGAGGGAGAGTGAGAGAGAGACGGAGAAAAACAGTAGACTGAGAGCAGTCTTGGCAGTCAAGATGCTGATTATTTTCCAGGATGGTAGCTCGCTACAGAAACACATTTATTTGCTCGCTCTGCAAAAAGCAAGGTTCTATTAATTAGATCTAGATCAATAACACGCATGAGTGAAAATATAAATGGAGCCAACCTCAATTCTCCCTGAACAATATCTTTTTTTAGTCCCATCAAGAACTTGGTTACTCTTTTTGATTGAATAGGGGCACGGGTGTATATTAAGTTCAGCCATTAGCAAAACATTCAGAGATGTGTGTTTGTGTGTGTGTGTCAGGGTGGGTCTGGTCATGTGAAATGAGAATGAAAAAGGGAGCAGGGAATAAGGTGCTGAGAGAGGAAAAGAGTGAGGAAAGAGTCTAAAAATAGGATTTGTGCATACCTAGCTCGAATATGACATTGATCAACGGATACTGGACTTGGAAAACTCTAGGTTTACGAATTCACGCACCCTTTCACACACTCTGTCTCCCCCCCACGTGCACTCACTGTTCACACACACAAGAGAATGGGATACAGGCCAGCACCACGACCAGTCAGTGGGCATTTTCCATGCCTAATAAACGCAAATTGAAAAGGCCATTCATACTTTACAGCACACGGGGTTCAATCCTTTTTAAACTCATCAAACATGGGCCAGTCCCATTGTTTAGGTGAGCTTAGGGATAGGGAGGGAGAGGGTTTTGAAGTGAATTTGTTTATACTCAGGGAGCGGACGCAATTGTTCTGCTTAGAGTTTGGAAAATACCTTTTTTGTTCATCATGAAATGATTGAGAAAACATGCAAAAAATGTTTAATCTGTAATCCAAATTATACATATACAAGGTCTGGATATTAGCATTTCTCAGAGACCACACCCAAAAGAACAACAACAGAAAAAAATACAATCTGTACAAATTGATGTTTACAGTGAGTAGCCAATCAGAGAGTACCAGAGGACACTAAGGCAGATACATGGACAGAATAAACCTTGTCTTGCTTGTATTATTTTGTTCTTTTTTCTTTTCTTTTCGCGTAATCCACTTTAGAGGAGTAACAAAACATATCTCTGCTACAAAATAAGAACTGATGACTCTCCCTTTATATGCAACCGGCTGCTGCATAAGTTGCAGTGCGAAAAAAAAAAGCGAGGACGAAAGAGATTGAGTTGTCGAGGAACTATCTAGAACATCTTCTGTACGTATCTGCTCTTGCTGGTCTGTGCCGGCGGAGGCTCCGCCCACTGTTTCTCCAAGGAAATGACATCACACTCCAGTGATGAGGTGGGAACCTGAACTCACACACGTGGCGAAGCAACTCGTCCGCTTTACAGTCCGAAACCACTGCAAAAGTCAGGAGTTTTAAAGCCGGGAACAGTAAAAACAAAAACAAAAAAAACAATGTACAAAAAGGCACATTTTACCCCAGTGCTTCTGTACTGTGAGATTCAAGTGTAAAAGAGCGTCTTTAGCATCGCTACTATCCGAGCTAGCGCTCGAGTTGTTATCGTCACCAACCGCTTTACCCCATGATGAAGCCATCACCTTCAAAGAGCCAAACCGGTTTAGGCTGTTGTCTTCACTTAGCATGCAGGCTAACGCTCTCTGCTAGAGGGCCCCTAGCCTTAGAATGATTGCTACTGGGCAGCTAGCCTCAGTCAGTAGGAATGCTAGAGGGCCCGCTAGGCCCAGTTAGCCTGTACGCTAGTGGGATGCTAGGCTCGGTTGGCCCGCAGCAGCAGCCCCAGCTAGCGGTCACCGCGCTCAGGCTCTCAACGTGCTCGTAGTCCCTCGGGTTCCAGTCCTCCAGAGTACGCCTCTTTGCAAGCTATCCCACGCTTTCGAAAAAAGTGCCACTCATTCCCTCTCGCGTCGCCTCCCGCGTCCCCCTGTACATCCCTGGCCGTCCCCCACCGCCCCTCGCCCTCCCCCCCCCCCCCTCGCCCCGTGCCGTCTGCGCTTGTGTGTGCGGAGGTGGGGAGGGGGGGTGGGGTAAGGGGGAGGGGCTAGTCTTCCCCTCCCCCGTAGAGGTCGGCCAGCTTGCGGAAGCGGGGGCCCCAGTCGCTGAGGTAGTCGTAATCTTGATCGCCCCCGCTGGAGGAGGAGTGCAGGGAGCTGAGGGAGCCGGCCGTGGAGCCGCTGCCCTCGTAGTCGAACACCAGCAGGGAGTCGTAGGGGGGCGCCGTTGGGTCGTTATCAGCCGCCTTCAGCCCCTGGGGGGAGGGAGGGAGGGTGGGGTGGGGTGGACAAGAGAGAGACCAAGTGAGCGAGGAGGATGAACGTTGTTCCGTATGTAGGTGGGGGCCAAGAGGAAGGGAGAGAGAGAAACGAGGGAAGGGAGGGAGCGAGGACGGGCGAGCGACATCGAGACATGAGGGTGGCGTGAGGGAGAGGGGAGAAAAGGAGAGGGATTAGAGCCGGGGAGGAGAGCTGAGGATTTAGGTCAGCCTGGACAGATGCTGGGTCTGTCTCTCTGAAGAGATTCAGCAGATTACCGAGCGGAGCCCAGATATTTATAACCAGCACACGCTCACACACAATCGCACGCCCCAAACACACATGCAAACGGCTGCACGCTGAACTCTTAACAGCTTTGGGAACAAGAACTTCCCTCCCAAAATGTCCTTATTGACTGACATATTGATTCAGTGCTCAAATGAATACTCAAAATCTGATAGGCTCTGGGAATGATTCGGTGGGGCGTGTCTGTCTCTTTAGACTCGAGACTGCCGAACGTCAACCTCCCCACTGTCTCAGTCACTTGATAGACTTAGGGAAGAGGCAGAGGCATCGGCTTGTCATGTCCGCTAGATTAAGCTGTCTCGATCGGCTCGCCGTGTCTGACAGCTCCCCCTCATTATTCAAGGCTCTGCTTGGCAGATATCTCCAGCCAGCCCGTCCCAGGCCCGCACAGGCACACCCACGTGCACAATCATACAAGCCAAAACACACAAACACATTCCAAAACGCTCCCCCACGCACACACACACACACATGCACTCTCCCACAAACAACACACACACAAACGACCCCTACCCCCCCCCCCCTCACACACACACACACGCCCACACAATAGACAACCACAAAAGAACAAAGCAAAGAAAGTACAACTCCCTCAAATAAATGACGCAAGGCCTCTCTAGAAATGTTCAAACCGGCACAAACCGCATACATATGTAACTGAACCAATACCCGCTGAGCCTCGAATGAGTCCAGATTCCAGCCGCCCCTTGTTGAGGCAGCCACTAGTCCTCAAAGCCAGTCTTTGGGATTAATAAAACTCAATGGATTTACCTCCAATTAGCTAGTCGGGCCTGCCCATGTCTGCACCAGACTAATCCTCCCTGTTAGCCAAGCTAATTAAGAATTACAGGGCTAGCCCTCTCCCTGTGTCTGTCTGTGTTTCTCTCTCACACACACACACACACACACACACACACACACACACACACACACACACACTGGGTGGCATACCTCGTGGATGAAGTCACCGATGTCTCCGGGGTGGGGTGCGGCGGAGCGGATGGGGTACTGGTGGTCGTGGTGCAGGGGTCTCTCATCCAGACGCCGGATGCCCACCTTCACACACTCGGGCTCCAGTGAGTCAGGCTGCTGGAGCTGACTCAGGTCGTAGTCCTGGACACACACACACACACACACACACACACACATGCAAAGAGGTTCAGTCACCATACATATACAATATGTAACCACTTGAAGCTTATGGTCTATCCAAACCAAAGAGGTTCAGTCGCCATACATATACAATATGTAACCACTTGAAGCTTATGGTCTATCCAAACCAAAGAGGTTCAGTCGCCAAGTGGTTACACAATGTGTAACCACTTGAAGCTTAACGTCGTGTTGTACACAACGTACACGTTTCTCCAAACCAAAGAGGCAGAGCGGAGCGCGGGCTCAGGTAGACACAAGGCTAACCTGGTGTTGCCTGTTGTTGCGAATCGTCACAAACGCAATTCATCGCAAAAGAAAAAAAAAGCCATCTCCATGGAGATGGACAAAAGCGGGGCCATTTTTCGCGGCGATACAGGCGAGGCGAGCCAGCGACCTTGGGCTTTTGTTCGGTGTAAAAGCTAACCAATGGAACACTTTCAGGGCAGCGTCACCAGAGCCACAATGACAGAGAGACAGAGAGACAGAGAGACAGAGAGACAGAGAGACAGAGAGACAGAGAGACAGAGGCAGAAGCAGGGAGACAAACAGACGAAGAGAGCAAAAGAGAAAGACGGGGAGAGAAAAGAAAGGAGAAGCGGGGGAGGATAAATAGAAGGGGGCTTTTGTCACTGGGGCATATTGTTAGTGAGAGACAGAAGCCAGTGGCATCTTTGCTGTGGCTGAGTCAAAGCTAAATAGGATCCTGCCATTGTCACGGAGAGAGAAGAATGGGCCTGTTCTTTGTCACCGACTCAGCCCTTGACATCATCGCGGATCATACACACACACACACACACACACAAAAAGCAAAGGAAAATTCCATTGTGTTCACTAAAAGCCTGCGTGTGTGTTTGGATAGAGAACCGGTGTGTGCATTTCCTGGAACCATGTCTGTTTTTTTTCTGTATCGGGGTGTGTGTACTTCAGTAGGGAGAGATGGAATGAGGTAAGGGCCACGATGGCACACAGACACACCAACCCTGATCCAATCAGGGCTTGTCTTGGGGCGCTAGCGCCGTTTAGCACAGCGACTGCCACCGTGGCTGCTTACTCGCTAGCTCTGACACCTGCCCTGCCCCCCCCCCCTCCCCTCCTCTCTTACCGTCGCCCAGGCCGGAAGCACCAGACAGCCAGACATCACTAATCTACCGTCGCTGCAGGGAGTCTCTTGGGGTGGTGGTGGTGGGGGGGGGTGATCGAGGGAGAACCTACTGTCACGAGCGACCATGTTTCCCGGCACTGCAATTCCCAGACGCCCCTGCCATTTCCAACAGCGGGGAGTAAGTGTGCGTGCGGGGGGGGGGGCTTCAAACATCATCCCCGCTACAGACCACCTCCTTCACCCTGAACCTCCCGTCCACGAGCCAATCGCGATGGCGATAAATGTTTTTTTTTTTTTATCACCTCATTTGGAGCCCACCCCCCCCCCCAGCCCATACAGTTGTCCTCACAGCTCTGCTGCTCCCTCGCCACAGTCAGCCACCTTAACCCCCCCCCCCCCCCCCGAGTCAGACTCACAACGAGCCACCTTGTAACCTCAACCTCCTGGGTCTTGACCACAGATCCCGCCTGTCTGTAGCTAGCGGCTAACATGCTCTCTTTAGCTCGGCATGTGTGAGTTCAGCCCCAGTGTGGGGTGGTGGGGGGCTAGGGTTAGCAGGGTCTTGCCTTTCCCTTCCTGCTTTGCTCCAAACAAATGAGTTTATTGCCATTGGCGAGGGAACGGCCGCTAAACATTGTTAACTCGGCAGATCCTGGGGGCCGTGCGTATTTATCTTCACTAAGGAAGCATTATTGCCCTGTCATGGTGCGTCTGCGCATTCGCGTGCCTGGGAGATTCATATCTGTGCGTACTTAAGAGTGTATTCTAAGTGTGCGTGTGTGGGGAGAAGGAGAGGGGGGCGGGAGGGATCTGCTGAGGGCGACCGAGGGAGGGGAGGCTGTGCATCTGCTCTGCCCTCAGAAGCTGAGCTCATCCTCTCTCCTCCATCATCCTCTGACCCCCAGCTGTCGCCACAAGACACACGCATGCACGCGCACACACGCACACACACGCACACACACACACACAACCTCAGTCCCATAAGTCAAGATCTGCAGGTGATCAATACATTTTACACACTACACGCACACACGCACGCACCTACACACACACACAGACATGCACGCACGTACACACCTGCACACACACAGACACACACACAGACACACACACAGACACACACAGGCTGTGTGGCCCAAGCTCCACAGGATGTGGTTGGATAGAAGGACACAGGAAATTGTTCTCCAAGATTTAACAGTGAGCAATTAATCCTGTTGGGGCTCAGTTTTTGTTTTGGTCTTAATCGTTGCTCGAGGACAAACGATTAACATCGCCAAGGAAGAGCGCGTGTGTGTTTTCAAGTGTGTTTGTTTGTACGAGTAAACGTGTGTGCTTGTTTGCTTGCATAGTGCGAGCGAGCACGAGGGCGTGTGCGTGTGTGTGTGTTAGTGTGTGTGCTGGTGTGTGTGTGTGCGTTGGTGTGTGTACCTGGTCCTCCTCTCCGCCTCCCTCCTCGTCGTATTTCAGGATGTTGTCTCGGACGTCGTCCTCAGGGTCGATCAGAAGCTGCTTGGCTTGCCTCTCCTTGTCCCGCCTCTTCATCCACATCACAAAGAACAGGACCATCACTGCACACACACACACACACGCACGCAGTGAGAGGGAGCGAGCAACATGGGGCTGGAATACCTAATATCTAAGCTCAGTAAACAAACGCAAAGCTCAACAACAAACCACACAAAGCTTCGCAAGTGCGGGTTTTTCCAACCCACTTAAGGGAGCGTTCAGAGTTGGAAAGCTCGAGGGGAATTTCAATATGTTCATCCCCGTAATGGGAGTGGGATTTCCGAAATGGGGTTGTGACTTGACTCAGGAGGAGGACTGAGAGTGTGCGAGAGGCTATGGAGTGGGCTGGATGCTTCTGGATAAGTCTGTGTGTGTGTGTGTGTGTGTGTGTGTGGAGCCAAGCCCACCGAGGAGGATGATGATGCAGAGGAGGATGGCGATGATGGCCCCGGTGCCGAGCCCGGCGGCGATGATGCGCTCCATGTCCACGCAGTCGCCGTGGTGATCGCACGGGCACACCTTGACCCTCAGATAGGAGGTGTTGGACATGGGCAGGTTGCCCGAGTCGGTGATGATGATGGGCACCTCGTAGATGCCGCTCTTCAGGAAGCCGATTCGCAGGCGCACCTGGGCGTACTCCCCTAATGCCCCGCCGGAGAGAAGGAACGACAGTTAGAGGGAGGGGAGACAGAGAGAGGGAGGGGAGAGAGAAAGAGAGAGACTGAGACAGAGAGAGAGATAGACAGAGAGAGACAGAAAAAGGGAGAGAGAGAGACAGAGAGAGACAAAAAGACAGAGAGACATAGAGAGGGAGAGAGAGAGAGAGAGACAGAGAGAGACAGAGAAACACAAAGAGACAGAGAGAGACAGAGAGACAGAGGAGGCGGAGGCTCACCGTTGATGCGCGTGAGGGTCCAGTTCTTGCGGATGTCCGGGGGCCGGCTGGCCAGCTCGAAGGCGAAGGGCCCGGCGTTGGGGGTCAGGTCCGGGTCGCTGGCCGTGATGTTGATGGCGTTGGGCTCGGGCTTCTCGCACATCTCCACCTCGGGGGGGAAGACTCGCGGGGCGTTGTCGTTGATGTCCAGCAGGTACATCTGCAGAGTCCCAGTGCCGCTGGCAGAGGGCAGGCCTGGACACACACACACACACGCCGTCCGTGACAGTCAGAGTCAACTCAATCCGACCCTGTACGCGCACACTGTTCGCTTGTTCACTGAATCCTTCAAGATCCACGTTTGACCTCCGAACACAAAATGTACCCTCTGAATAAGAGATCGACACGAGAAGAGGGAGTCATGGAGAGAGAGAAACAGAGATTAGTGTGTTAGGGAGGCTGTGTGAGTCCCACAGCTGATCTCTGTGTGTGTGTGTGTGTGTGTGTGTGTGTGTGTGCATGTTTGGCGGAAGCTGAGTGAATACTAAGAGCTCAGTCAGAACTGAATGAAGACACAGCAGGGTCTCTGTGTATGCGGAGGGGTGTGTGCGCTGTGTGTGTGTGTGTTTGTGTGTGTGGAGGAGGATAGCGGCGCTGCCACAGCCGTCTGCGATTCCCTGGAACATTTTTGTCGGATTTGGGGAACAAAAGGTCGTCTTTTTCGTGGCAATTCACTGCAATCCATACATCTTAATGAAATGTAATGGATCTTAATATGAGAGACCGGAGACAGCCTGTCTGTTCATGGGGAATCTTCCGGCCCGCCATCCACACACACACACACACTTCACACACAACACCCCCTGTGAGATGCATCTGTTCGGTCAGCAAGAACACAACCAATTACACACACACACACACACACACACACACACTAACAGATGGAACAGAAACACCCGAGAGTGTTTTCCGTCCTTCTGGAGAAGGTTCTAGAAAAGCCTGCTCTGGGAACTACCGTTGTCTGTAGCCATGAAGGTGACGTTGTAGAGATTGTGCTTCACGTACTGTGACTCTCTGTCCAGCACGGCGATGGTGGAGATGCGCCCGTTCACAGGATCGATTTCCAGCCAATTGGCAGGGTCGTGCAGCTTGGAGTACCTGCCCGTCGACCAATTGGGGAGGACATAGTGAGCTCGTGCAGTGCGAGGAAGTGTGATTAGTGGGTGATTTTCTCACACACAATGTCTGATATACGCACACAGTCTGGTGCGCACATACACTCCCTGTCAGGAAATACAAACGCACACAAATATAGTATCTGGTACACACACACACAGTGTTGTTGTACATCATTTTCTGGCTGGTACACACACACACACACACACACACACACAGTGATGTCATACATAATGTTCTGGCTGGTACACACACACACACACACACAGTGATGTCATACATCATGTTCTGGCTCCTACACACACACACACACACACACAGTGATGTCATACATCATGTTCTGGCTCCTACACACACACACACACACACACACACACACTGCTGTTATACATCATGTTCTGGCTGGTACACACACACACACACACACACACACACACACACACACACACTGCTGTTATACATCATGTTCTGTCTGGTACACACACACACACACACCCACACACACACACACACACACACACACACAGTACTGTTATACATCATGTTCTGGCTGATACACACACACACACACACACACACAGTACTGTCATACATCATGTTCTGGCTCCTACACACACACACACACACACACACACACACCCACACACACACACACAGTACTGTCATACATCATGTTCTGGCTGATACACACACACACACACACACACACCCACAGCGTCGTCTTACCGCACGTTCTGTCTCATGTAGCGGTCGGGGTCCTGGGCAGTAAAGGTGGAGAGCAGAGATCCGGAGGGTAGGCCCTCGTCCAGCTTGATGACCTTGGGGTTTGGGGAGAACTCCGGGGGCTCGTTGACGTCGACCACGCGCACCGACACGGTGGCGGTGGACTGGCGGGGCAGGTGGATGCCGCGCGCCAGGGGGATCTCGTTCTCCGCCATCACCGTCAACACGAAGGAGCGGGTCAGCTCGTAGTCTATGGGCTGGAAACACACACACGCACACACACTGACGTTTATATAATACTGAGTGATGGGTATCC
Organism: Hypomesus nipponensis; assembly: GCF_054491055.1. Taxonomy (NCBI): domain Eukaryota; kingdom Metazoa; phylum Chordata; class Actinopteri; order Osmeriformes; family Osmeridae; genus Hypomesus; species Hypomesus nipponensis. The sequence continues at coordinate 5,715,639 of NC_140386.1, forward strand.
ATTTACGGAGCAGGCCAACGTCCAACAAGCTATAGCGTCTGTGTGTGTCTGTGTGTGTCTGTGTGTGTCTGTGTGCCTCTGTGTGTGTCTGTGTGTGTCTGTGTGTGTGTACCTTGACCACCGTGACCAGGCCCTCGTTGGTGGTGGGGTCGGTGGGGATGGAGAACCTTCCGCTGGGGTCTCCGGAGGTGATGCGGTACACCGTGTTCCAGGCTGCCGTGTGGGGCTGGTCCTTGTCGGTCACCGTCAGGTTGGTCACGATCACGTTCACGTGGTTCTCCTTGACGTCCCCGTAGAACTGGCACAGGAGGGGGGGGAAATGTAGTCGTAGAGGTGAGGACATGCATCACTGCCTCAACGTGCCTCGTCTCTGCGGACTTCTCCTGCGCGAGTCAGTGCGTGTGTGTGTGCGTTCAATGTCAGAGCGAGTCTCCGTAGGATACTCACGTGGGCTTGCGTGTGCATTTTGTTTGGTGTGGGTGTGTGTGTGTGTGTGTGAGTGAGAGTGAGGCTCACTGTGTCGGTGGTGAACTCTGCAGGGTTGTCGTTGACGTCCGTGATCCGGATGACAGCGGTGGCCGTGTTGGAGAGGCCGTAGGTGGGGTTGCCCTCCATGTCTGTGGCCTGGATGATCAGAGTGTACCGCGGAACTTTCTAGAAGGCAATGAAAAAGCGCGAGAGAGACAACCGGTCCATATTACACTGAAAATAACTCCCTCTCTGATACTGTATGCATGAGAAGCCTTCTGAAACCTTGTCAGAGTCACTTCTATCTACAGGGAGACATACACACACACACAAACACCTCTCTCTCTCTCTCTCTCTCTCTCTCTCTCTCTTTCTCTCACACACACACACACACCTCTCGGTCCAGGCCCGCGGCCACAGTGATGATGTCGCCGGTCTTGTTGTTGATGGTGAACATGTTGGAGGAGGGGCTCTCGGGATTCTGGGACAGAATCCTGTAGCGCAGCATCCCATTGGCCGTCTTGGGGTCGTCCTTGTCGACCGACGTCACGGTCATGACAAAGGAGCCGGGCTTGGAGCCCTCAGGCACCGAGCCGTTGTAGGTGGAGTGGGTGAACTCGGGCCGGTTGTCGTTCATGTCGATGACGTTGATGACGATGTCGATGGGGTTCTCCACCTGGTTACCGTTCAGGTCCACGGCGTGCGCTCGGAGCTGCGGGGGCAACACACACACACACACACACACACACACACACAGTCATATGGCTGTTTACACTATGTGTCAGAGGGCTATTGTCCTTTCAGAGGGCAGCTAAGGACACTTAGGTGTCCCCTCGGCCATCAAAGCAACAAGAACAACAATAACAAACGTGTCGCTCCATCCGTCGTGCCTCGACTCCGTGCTGCTGCCTCACAGTTAGCTACCTCTCTGTTAAGCTGTCTCCGACTGGCGGCCTAACCCTTCATGAATATACATCGACCAGCCGCGGAGAGGATGACAACTAAATCCGCCCGCGTAAATATTCAAAGCCTGGCCCCGCCCCCTCATGCAAATAACCCCCCCCCCCCCGCAGGCAGCCTCCCGAGGCTGAGGGAGCGTGTTTACCGGAGATCAAAGGCGCGGGCCGTACGCGTTCCGGTTTGGATGTCGCGCGGCGGTTCGCCGGTGTTTTGTGTGCGTGCGATGGGGTGGTGGTGGGGTGGGGGGGGGGGGTGGGCTCCTTACGTGGAAGTTGGAGATGTGCTCGCGGTCGAGCGGCTTGGTGACGGACAGCTGGCCGGAGATGGGGTTGATGATGAAGATGCCGGTGGGCGGCTGGTCGGCGCCGGGCCCAGTGACGCTGTACCGGAGCAGGCGCTCCTTGTCCCGGTCCGACCGGATCTGAACCCGGGAGGGGGGAGGAAGACGGGAAGGAAGGAGGTCAACGACGTGAAGGAGATAAGGAGAGGGAGCGAGAAAGAGACACGGAACGAGAGAGCGACGGACGGGGAAAGAGGACGACGAGAGAGAGAGCGGACGAAAGAGAGGGAGGGTGCGGGACAGAGAAGGGGAATGGCACGGACAAATCTTTCCAGTTTGAACACGGCTTACTGAACACTTCAGAGGGCTTTACAGTAGCTACGCTCAACACCGCGCCCACGGAAGCATAGCATCGGCGTAGCAGATGTATCAGTGACTGCGTAAAGCAGTAGTATAAATCACTGTAACCCTCTCATTAACCCCCTGCCTTTGCCGTATGCATTCAGATTAGTACATGCACCGACAGATGGTGCAGGGATAAAATATTAAATACTTCAATGCAATGCAAACACGCATACAAACTGTATACACACAGACACACACACACACACACAAGCAAGCAAGCACAGAGAGCCATTGTCCCGGTGCAGAAATACTGTGTCCTGTGTTAACCTACTGACCAAATACCATTAATGTGTTTGTCTTCCTGCTCTGGGTCTAGTCTGTGTGTGAGTGTGTGTGTGTGTGTGTGTGTGCGTGTCTCACCCTGACTAGCTCCTCAGGGAACTGTCCTCGAGAGTTTTCAGGGACGTTTATGGGAGGGATGACCCAGTCTCTCTTCATGCGCCTCAGAGATCCGTCGCCCCTGACGACCACACTGCGCCATGGAAACGCTATCTCCCGCACCTGCGAACTCGGTGCAGCTGCGACGCTGGAGTTCACCTGCGGTGTGACAAAAGCACAATCACGGGTTAGACGCACACACACACACACACACACACATACGTACCTGTGAAGGTTTATCCCAGACAGGGGTTCTAGAAACACAAGCTTAAGAGACTCGCATGCACTGCCAGAGCAAATGCCTACGCGTGCAGGTAATCACACACGCTCTCCCTCTCTCTTCCAAACACACACACACACACACACACACCCACACACAGACAGGCCTAGAGGTCTGAGGTTTATTTCCCAGAAGTCTCGAGAGGAGTATCTATGGTGACTCAGCATATTTACGACCCCGTTCCAACAGCAGGATTAATGCTCTCATTACAGCAGTCCTGATGAAGGGCCCAGACTGTGTGTGTGTGTATGTGTGTAAGAGAGAGAGAGATATACTGTATACATATATTTATATATATATACCACTTTTATATTTATATACAATACATATATATTTATATATATATATATTGTGTATCTCTTGTCCTTTCAAATTGAAACGATTTCTACCTAATCTTCTTTGTTCACCTCCATCTATTTCTTTCAATCCCTCCTCAACTCCCTCTTTACTATGCGCATCTGTCCTATCTCTGTTTGTCGGTAAATCATCTCCCTTTATGACAGATATGTACCAGTCACCAGGATTTCATTATTTCCCAGCTTCATCTCCCCCTCCCTCCCGTTTTGAAAGCGACTGAGCGCTCTGTGTGGAGAAAATCCTGATAGCTGGCTCACACATGCACCGCAAACCCGCCTGGCTTCTGTTTGCAGCTCTCTCTGTTCACGAGGGGTTTTCAACAGTTTTTCTGTACACGCACACACACACACCTCCCTCCCCGCATTCACACAACTGGCCCAGACTTGCCGGTTTTCCGATCCCGGTTTTCCGATCCCGGTAGTGGGGGAAGGGAAGGGGTGTCGGACCTGTCTCTGTTCCGTCTAGGACTCTACGTTGGGGGCTGGGGGCTGGGGGCTGGGGGCTGGGAGGGGTTGGGGGTGTGGGCGCTGGGCGCTGGGGGGGCGTCTGCTAAACGCTCTGAGACCCAGATGCTGCCGCCTCCCCGGCTGGGCGGCGGGGCGTGACCGACCGGCTGCTCTGCCGGCTGTGGTTCCCCGTCAGCCCCCACTGAGGGTCGTTTCCAGAGCTGTCGGTCTTCAAAGATATCCTTCTAAAATGTCTTATCCATTTCATACCAAGCCAATGGGAATTTCCAAACACATATGATATATAGTGTTTGGAAATACTATATAGTGTTTGTATATACTTGAAATACATTCACATTTAGTCATTTAGCAGACGCTCTTATCCAGAGCGACTTACACTAAGTACAGGGACATTTCCCCCGAGGCAAGTAGGGTGATCTGGCATGGACGGGAATCGATCCGGCAACCTTCCGTTTACTAGCCCGATTCCCTAACCGCTCAGCCACCTGACTCCCTACAAAGTACACAGGAGGTGTACATATGTTTGTGTGTGAAGCGCTGTACCTGTGTGTGTTCCGTCCCGCCACCACCTGGCCGGAGGAGGAAGTGGACGCGCATCCTCCACTCCTTTTTGGCCTGGCGGTCGCGAGCGTAGACCAGGAGGTGGGCCCTCTTCCTGTCTGCCAGCCGGAGGGGACGACGCGTGTACACCACGCCATCGGCGCCCACCCTGAAGTCTGCTGCGTCGCCCACCTCGAACAGCACCTGGCCGCCGCGGCCACAGTCCACAAAACTCACTGCGGGGGGAGAGAGAGAGCGGGAGGGAGAGAGAGGGAGGGAGAGAGGGGGAGGGAGAGAGGGGGAGGGAGGGAGAGAGAGAGAGGGGGAGGGAGGGAGAGGGGAGGGAGAGAGAGGGAGGGAGAGAGGGGGAGGGAGGGACAGAGAGGGGGAGGGAGAGAGAGGGGAGGGAGAGAGAGGGAGGGAGAGAGGGGGAGGGAGAGAGAGAGAGGGAGGGAGAGAGAGGGGAGGGAGAGAGAGGGAGGGAGAGAGGGGGAGGGAGGGACAGAGAGGGGGAGGGAGAGAGAGGGGAGGGAGAGAGAGGGAGGGAGAGAGGGGGAGGGAGAGAGGGGGAGGGAGGGAGAGAGAGAGGGGGAGGGAGAGAGGGGGAGGGAGAGAGAGGGGGAGGGAGAGAGAGGGGGAGGGAGAGAGAGGGAGGGAGAGGGGGAGGGAGAGAAGGGGAGGGAGAGAGAGGGGGAGGGAGAGAGAGGGGGAGGGAGAGAGAGGGAGGGAGAGGGGGAGGGAGAGAAGGGGAGGGAGAGAGGGGGAGGGAGAGAGGGGGAGGGAGAGAGGGGGAGGGAGGGACAGAGAGGGGGAGGGAGAGAGGGGGAGGGAGGGACAGAGAGGGGGAGGGAGAGAGGGGGAGGGAGAGAGAGGGGGAGGGAGAGAGAGGGGGAGGGAGAGAGAGGGAGGGAGAGAGAGGCGAGGGAGAGAGGGGGAGGGAGAGAGGGGGAGGGAGGGACAGAGAGGGGGAGGGAGAGAGGGGGAGGGAGAGAGAGGGGGAGGGAGAGAGAGGGGGAGGGAGAGAGAGGGAGGGAGAGGGGGAGGGAGAGAAGGGGAGGGAGAGAGAGGGGGAGGGAGAGAGAGGGGGAGGGAGAGAGAGGGAGGGAGAGGGGGAGGGAGAGAAGGGGAGGGAGAGAGGGGGAGGGAGAGAGGGGGAGGGAGAGAGAGGGGGAGGGAGAGAGAGGGAGGGAGAGGGGGGAGGGAGAGAAGGGGAGGGAGAGAGGGGGAGGGAGAGAGGGGGAGGGAGAGAGGGGGAGGGAGAGAGAGGGAGAGAGAGGGGAGGGAGAGAGGGGGAGGAAGAGAGAGAGGGAGAGAGAGGGGGAGGGAGAGAGGGGGAGGGAGAGAAGGGGAGGGAGAGAGGGGGAGGGAGAGAGAGGGGGAGGGAGAGAGAGGGGAGGGAGAGAGAGGGGAGGGAGAGAGAGGGGGAGGGAGAGAGAGGGGAGGGAGAGAGAGGGAGGGAGAGAGGGGGAGGGAGGGACAGAGAGGGGGAGGGAGAGAGAGGGGAGGGAGAGAGAGGGAGGGAGAGAGGGGGAGGGAGAGAGGGGGAGGGAGGGAGAGAGAGAGAGGGGGAGGGAGAGAGGGGGAGGGAGAGAGAGGGGGAGGGAGAGAGGGGGAGGGAGAGAGAGGGAGGGAGAGGGGGAGGGAGAGAAGGGGAGGGAGAGAGAGGGGGAGGGAGAGAGAGGGGGAGGGAGAGAGAGGGAGGGAGAGGGGGAGGGAGAGAAGGGGAGGGAGAGAGGGGGAGGGAGAGAGGGGGAGGGAGAGAGGGGGAGGGAGGGACAGAGAGGGGGAGGGAGAGAGGGGGAGGGAGGGACAGAGAGGGGGAGGGAGAGAGGGGGAGGGAGAGAGGGGGAGGGAGAGAGAGGGGGAGGGAGAGAGAGGGAGGGAGAGAGAGGCGAGGGAGAGAGGGGGAGGGAGAGAGGGGGAGGGAGGGACAGAGAGGGGGAGGGAGAGAGGGGGAGGGAGAGAGAGGGGGAGGGAGAGAGAGGGGGAGGGAGAGAGAGGGAGGGAGAGGGGGAGGGAGAGAAGGGGAGGGAGAGAGAGGGGGAGGGAGAGAGAGGGGGAGGGAGAGAGAGGGAGGGAGAGGGGGAGGGAGAGAAGGGGAGGGAGAGAGGGGGAGGGAGAGAGGGGGAGGGAGAGAGAGGGGGAGGGAGAGAGAGGGAGGGAGAGGGGGAGGGAGGAGAAGGGGAGGGAGAGAGGGGGAGGGAGAGAGGGGGAGGGAGAGAGGGGGAGGGAGAGAGAGGGAGAGAGAGGGGAGGGAGAGAGGGGGAGGAAGAGAGAGGGAGAGAGAGGGGGAGGGAGAGAGGGGGAGGGAGAGAAGGGGAGGGAGAGAGGGGGAGGGAGAGAGAGGGGGAGGGAGAGAGAGGGGAGGGAGAGAGAGGGGAGGGAGAGAGAGGGGGAGGGAGAGAGAGAGATAGGGTAGGGGAGAGAGAGGGAAAGATAGAAACAGAAGGAGGGAGAGATGGGAGAAAGAGGGAGCGAGAGCGAGAGAGGGAGCGAGAGAGATGGGAGAAGGAGGTCAACAAGAGTGTCAGACTGGAAAGGGAAACGGCAAAATCGGTTTCTCCACAGACCATTTCCCAAAAAGAGAATTTGCACAATAGCGATTTGCTTTCTGAAATGAGACTGAGCTAGATTCCTGTGTGTGTGTGTGCTTTTGACGCATGCATCTGTCCATGTGTGTCTGTGTGTGTGTGTATGTGTTTCTTTGAGTGCTCGTTGGAGTGTGTATTTGCGAATCAAAGTGTCCGAATGCTCGTTGAAGCTGAACTGCCAACAGACCTTTAAAAGAATCCCATAGTGACCCCACAGCCAATTAAAGCATCTTTCCCATTAGAAGACCATTAGAAGTGAGATCAATGCCTCTCCATCTCTCGCCAGGGGAGAGAGTGTGCCTCTGTAGGGGTGTGGGTGGTTCCATTGTAGCTTCGCCCCCCCACACCCCCACCCATCGCTTAACTGGTGACTGGGCGCCCTAATCATCGGTTAACAACATCCAATTAAACGCTGCACTCAGAGCACTGCATTTCCCACCATGCATCTCTCTGGCGTTGGCCCGAACCGGAGATCAGACACAGCAACTCCACTGCTTTTCAGGTCGGGTTTCCAAAAAGCGGGGTTTTGTCAATCCAACGAGGTGGATGTCTGCTCTCGTAGACGGCGGTGCCTGAGCTTGATCCTGGGTTAGACACGGCGGTGCTGTCTTCTTTAAAGACACCCACCGCCCGGGCACAAACAGGCTGTTTGGCGGGAGAGCGTCAGCGCAAACAGCCAAACATTACGACATCACTCCCAACTCGGTGAACACACCATGTTCATTCAACTCGAGCTGGGGGGCACGAGAGCGAGAGAGGGAGGGAGAGAGACAGCGAGAGAGCGAGAGAGGGAGGGAGAGAGACAGCGAGAGAGAGAGCGAGAGAGGGAGGGAGAGAGAGAGAGAGAGAGGGAGAGAGACAGCGAGAGAGAGAGCGAGAGAGGGAGGGAGAGAGGGAGGGAGAGAGACAGCGAGAGAGAGAGCGAGAGAGAGGGAGGGAGAGAGACAGCGAGAGAGAGAGCGAGAGAGGGAGGGAGAGAGAGAGAGAGAGAGGGAGAGAGACAGCGAGAGAGAGAGCGAGAGAGGGAGGGAGAGAGACAGCGAGAGAGAGAGCGAGACAGTGAGGGAGAGAGGGAGGGAGAGAGGGAGAGAGACAGCGAGAGAGAGCGAGAGAGAGGGGGACAAGGAAGAGAGAGAGAGAGAGAGAGAGAGAGAGAGAGAGAGAGAGAGAGCAAGAGCGAGACGGGGAACAGGGATGCGTTGGTGAAGTCTTTGGGAAGAATGGCCCTGATTCATCGGCCGTGTTGCGGTAGAACGTGTTGGGGTAGATCGCGTGTCCCTCAAAATGTATTTCCACTGCGCGTCTAGGCTCAGTCACGTGGGTGTCGCCTTTTGCCCACACAAAGGAGTGCGAGGAACTTAACGAAAAAAACGTATTTTCTCTTTCAAACCCTCGCCCGGGCATTAGCGTGACCTAAAAATGACACATCGCATATCAGAGCTGTCCCTCTACACGTAGACATGGCTATGGCCACGGGAATGGTGCACAAACACACACACACACACACACACACACACAAGCGCACGTGCCCACACACATATACACATCGAAACACACACCTACACGCACGCACACCCAAGCTCTCTCACACACACACACATCCAAGCACACACAAGCCCCGACACACACACACACACACACACACGCTCTCTGTGTGTCTCTCAGCCGGCCTCTGTCTCTTAGTGCCGTGTAAATGCTCATCAAACATACATGCGGATGCGCTGAGAGGTACATGGCTCTGGAGCAAAGCGCTGCCATCTTACCCTCGCTTCTCCTCCAATATTCATCCGGCCCGTGGAGGGGAACTGGGGCAGAACTGCGCAGGGAGGACATGGCGACAGGAGCCATAAACAACAGCCCCATACCCAAGTCGATACCCCCATGCCGTCGAGGGCGAAAAAAAAGTCAATGTTCCACAATGATACAATCGATACGACACCTCAGAGTCTGGAACTAATAGCCAACATTACCCCAGAACACCAACCCCAAACTCTCCTGAAATGTACACTCGGGGGGGTTTATGACACGCGGAAGGGTTGAGTGTCTGGTAAATACGTCACGGGGGAAAGACGTAGCGTGGAGTGAGTGAAGGGTATATTAGAGCGTGCGCATGGGTGATGCGTGCGCGTGCGGGGGTCGATAACACACACACACATCTTTATTTTTACCCCACCTTTGGTCTGTGCCGGTGTTCTCGAGTCTCTGTGTTTGTGGCGGGCTCTCGTCTCCCCCCCTCCCTCCCCACTCCCTCCCTCCTCCACCAGGCTGAGATCAGTGGGTGTCTGGCTCAGTTATCCCTGCTGGCGTTGGCGCCGTTTCTCCTTCATTTGCTGCCTTTCTGCCTGTGAGTGATATCCCTTCATCTCAATCCACCCATCTCCCCGTCTCCACCCCCCCACCCCCCTCCTTACACGAAACACACAGACAGAGAGAGAGGGAGAGAGAGAGAGTCAGTTCTCCAGTTTGCTGGATTACATTATCATTGGATCAGGAGCAAGGGGCCCTGCCGCAGAGATAGCCGGGAAAAGCGAAGAGCTTAGCCACAGAAACAGCAGAGCGCTAAGCACTTTCGCGCAGGAAAAAGTGGTTCGCTAAGCAGCTACACGAGCTCATGTCGATCCATGAATATATATACGGTAGCTTGTAGGGTTAGGGTAAAAAAAACACACCAAAAAAACACGGTTTACACACAGATAAGAGATACGTCGTGGACCACCGGTCTGTTTTTCTAGAGGTGGGTCAGGAGGCTTGTGTGACAAATACAGCGCGCTTGAACATAGACCGACAGTCGGCGTGAGTGGCCACAGCGAGGATGTAGCTACCAGACCGTGCTTTTAGCATGTCTGTGTTCAACAGCCCTGAGCTTTCATGTGGCACAGCGAAGCAGATCTGTCACCTCAACGAACACAGACGCAGACACTGCACTTATGTGCGCTTTTTAATTTTTTTCTTCTTCTTCTTTTCACCAGCGAACATTTTAGCGCCGCTGCTCAGTCGCATCCATTAAAGCGAGTAGTGCCGCTCCAGTTTGCACGACGGTTTTGGATTTAACGTAGGCTATACGCATCCAGGGAGATGTTTCACGTGTCATGGATTGAATGCACTGTGGTGCACCTGGCGGTGTGGGGGGGGGGGGGCGGGGGGGCGGATGAGCATGGTGTGTGTGTGTGGGGGGGGGGGGGGTGGATAAGCATGGTGCGTGACAATACACTTAAATTAAGTTCAAATGATGACCTCACTGATGTGTTGGGAGAGGAAGAACAGACACTCATGCAGACAGAAGCAGTAAGTGAGAGAGAAAGAGAGAAAGACAGAGATAGATCGAGAGAGAGAGAGAGAGAATGTCAGAGATAGAATGAGAGAGAGAGACTGAGAGAGAAAGACAGACATAAAATGAGAGAGAGAGAGAATGACAGAGATAGAATGAGAGAGAGAGAGAGAGAGAGAGAGAGAGAGAGAGAGAGAGAGAGAGAGAGAGAGAGAGAGAGAGAGAGAGAGAGAGAGAGAGAGAGAGAGAGAGAGAGAATAAACTCGTGAATCTAGTGGGTGGAGGGTGCAAAAATAGTACAAGTACACAAATACACACACACACAAATTTATTGCAATTTGAACAGCAGGTGAAATCTTAGTGAAGATTAGACTGGGGCTTACAGTCATTGTTCCTCTTGGCTTGATCTACTAGAGAGACAAAAAGAGAGACCGAAAAACACAGAGACAGATGGAGAGAGACAGAAAGAAAGAGAGAGAGATCCGGTCCACTTTCCCCAATGTGTGTTGCGTGTAATCCTGTGCATGTTTGTATAAAGGTTAATGTTATGCTAATTGTTGTTGCTAACAAAGTTTACAGGCGGGCTGTAATAGGCATTGCACAGCAACAGATTCCCACTGTGACTTTGGGCAGCGCAGCAGAATAATCCCTCTATTAGGATACGAAACAGCACAAACCTTTCACGCACACACACACACACGCATTTCATCAAGATCCAAAACCTCTTCAACCGACAACATCGCATACATAAGGAGCCAAACCGCATTCAGCGCTCGCTCGACGCCGAGAACGAACCCCCCGTGTCCTTCTGCGCAACTTGCGGATTGAGGAGAGGACCTCCGAGTCCTGCAGACGGCTTCCGGATCCCAAGGGTGTCCACACACACACACCACTAACCATGTCCTCTCAACTTCTCCCCCGCTCACACACACACCACGTGTTAGCCTCACTTGCTCCCAGGGCTGGCTTAGTCTCCTCCTCCCCCCACTTCGCCCGTGCGATGACTCGGTGTTTGTGTGAGCACTCCTTCCTGCTCTCGTTAAAACAATTACACCCGGCCGGAGAAAGGAAGAAAAAAACCACTCAACCACTCAAGCCGTAGCGAGCTGGTTGCTTAGCACTGCTTTGGTCACCATTGACAACTCCTTTCCCCCTCCCCCCCCATTCCAAGCACCTACGAACGCAACGCCTTCTGCTGGCTCCAGGAGTGGGGTTTTTTCGTCAGAGGTGAGGGGCGGCGGGGGGGGGGGGGAGGTCAGCCTTTCAGGAGGAGGATTATTAACTCCATCAATCACCACCCGCTCCCCCGGACACTGAATAACCATGGGACCATGGTGGAATCAATCGGCCACGCCCTGCAAAGCCAATATGGTGCCGATAAAGCACACCCCCCCCTCCCCCGGGGACATTCCCCAACCTTGCGCGTGCACACACACACCCCCGCGCACACACACACACACAAGGGCTGCTGCACTGTCGTGGCTGGCCTGGACAGATGGGTCAGCTGCTGGGACAGGGGAGAGTCTTGTCAGCCACAGTACACCTGAATGGCAGCGCCCGAGAGCCATTAGCACGTGAAGAGACTGCCTCGCCGACACACGAATGCCGCCTCATACTTGAACGGGGAAATAAATCACCGCCAATGAGGACCTGCACCAACCCTGTCAGGCCCATTAGCACTGCCTGCCATATCCACACTCATCCTCGAACACACACACACACACACACACACACACACACTCGGCCTCGGAGTGTCTAAACGGACAACACACACGTTGTGGATTATGTCGGGGTTTCGAGAGATGCACACTGCACAGCTCGATCAGCCACGTTTGGACTCATCCAGTAATATATTCAGAGATAATGGTTGTTTTCGGGAACGCAGATAAGATGGCGTGCTTTGGCGACCAGCCGTCGTCCCTGGCCGAGGTAGAGGAGGGCATTAGAACGCAGAGGGGAGAAAATGGGCCGCTCCCAAAGGCCATTTTCCCTCCATTTTGTCCGCGCACAAAGCAAATCATCATTTGTGCAAACATATACAATCTCGATGGGCTTCTGTCGAAGAGATATCGAATCCTGTCGTCGTGCAGCGTCCTATCCGGCGCTTTCCCCAGCCTGTTGGAAAGCCCTCGGGGGCTGTCAGGTTGAGAGCTGGAGCAGACTCGGTCTGGACATGCACCCCTGACTCACACAAACACATTAGGGAAATCTTTGACTGGGCCTCGAGGAAAAAGGAAAAGGATGCGCTCAGCTCTGAAGATGTACCAGTCAGTGAAGGCACTGAACCTGTGACCGCTGCCAATTATCACCTCCATCTTTTCCATCCCTCGTGCTTCACACACACACGCGCGCGCACACACACACACGCGCGCAGCACGCGCAGCACAAGCAGAAACGGTTTGTTCCCTTTCTGGGCTGCCTCTTGGGGGCTTCCCGCGGACCGGACTGCTGTGGTGCTAATGAACTCATTCTTCCCGTGTTAATGAAGCCATTCACAGGTCCTCTCTTCCTGATCACAACTGCTGTTCCATCCCATTAGCGAGCCCGGGCAGCGCACAGCTATTCGCCATTGACCTGAGCCCACCCCCTCACCGAGTAGACTTACAGTCCTCCATCACAACCGATACCCCCTCATCTGACTTCGGACGAAAAACAAAAACCAGTAAGAGGACAATCCTCGACTCGTCAACCGTGCAGAAAAATACTGAGGAACGGAGCGATGATGGGGGTTTTTCAAATGAAAGCTCAACAAGACCATTTCATTCGCCATCTCGTCTTCTAGCCTCAACCAATAGGAGGATGGCGTTTCATGTGCAGTGTGGGTGGTACTAATGAGAAGTTTGAGCCAGATTCCATACAGCTATCAAAACGTCTCTGACAAAGATCCAGTGGCTTCCTGTGGCTGAAGATAACACTGACCGAGATGGAAGACCCGGCGACGCGGCTGTTAAGCCAACCGATGGCGTAAAGAAACCATCCTAACGAACGAGCCCGTGTGATTTACGGTGGTGTTTTCACAAGCCAGGCTTTAAGGTTGATGTTATGGAGGTTCCGATCTTGTTTTATGGCAACGCGAGGGTTGTTTTATGGGTTACAGTTAGACCCATGTCGTAGTTGTATTTTTGACTGCATTACGAGGAGGGGTTAGGCTACTGTAGGGTATGTGATGCTGCGTGGATGGGGGGGTGGCACAGGGGGTGGCACAGGGGGGTCACAGACCAAACACACGCACAGACAGACGTCCCACCCGTCATCCTAATCCTCAAAGGACAGCTGACACAACACGCCGGCGCGATCCTGACACAGTCTAAGGCACACGCACACATAGAAATACATACAGAACACACACACACACACTTAACACACCCCACACACAGGCCTGCCTCCGTCATGTAGCCAGATGGTTAGCGGGACGTACGACATCCACGCACACAAGGGAAGAGGCTGTTCGTCACAGGGGGTTAGGATTACGAGAGACATGGACGCTGGCTCTCGACAACGACTCGGCCAAAAATGTGACACTCTTTTTGTAAAAACAACCTCCCTGACCCCCCCCCCCCCCCTCCTGCAACAACACCCAGAAGGAAAACATTAGGCCTGGCTCGAGAACTCCCACACGGCTATATCACTCACTCACAGTTTTTTTTTTTACTCTCACACACACGACACACACACACACAAAACAACCCACACGCAGCAATGTCTTCTCACACACACACACACACAGCGCCCCAGAAGCCAGGAGCAACATGATGACAATAACAAAGATCGACCACTAACGGTCACTTGCTACTGGTGGGAGGGAGGGAGAGAGGGAGGAGCGGGGGCAGTTGTTAGATAGCGAGGCGTAAAATGTCATTACGGGATGTCTGTGTATACCCCTGTCCCCATGCCACGCAAACACGCACACGCACAGAAGCCGCGCGCAGCGCAGGTCACTGGCCCGGTGTATGTGTGTATGTGAGTGTGTGTAGGGGCGTGTGTGTGTGTGTGTTAGTGCCTGAAGAGTCTGTCGCCTCCGATTAAAAGAGGAACTACTGAAGTATGTTGTGCTTTGACCTCCCGTGCTCTCTCTCTCCCTCTCCCTCTCCCTCTCCCTCCCTCTCTCCCTCCCCCTCTCCCTCTCTCTCTCCCTGTCCCTCTCCATCTCTCCCTCTCTCCCTCTCTCCCTCTCTCCCTCTCTCTCTCTCTCTCTCTCTCTCCCTCTCCTGTCGCATGCTCACTGGTGTGTGTCGGCGTGCCACTGCGTACGCCGTAGCGTGCGAGCCTCCCCGCGCATGTGCACGCGAGTGCAAATGTTTGCTCTGGGGAACATCGTTCGCCGGCGCGCGCGCGTAGGAATGCGGCTTGCGTGGTTCGACAACGTGTTGCACTCCTACGGGGTATGTGGGCGGTTGCTCGTCTCTGCCACTCGGAAAGTGTATGTGTGTGTGTGTGTGTGGAGGGGGGGGAACTCGATGAGGCCCGGGCAGCGCGCGGCGTCCGAGGGGAGGATGATGCCGACGGAGGTCTAATAGGCCGTGACAGGGCTTAAACGCCACTGACATGCCTAACTGATTACATTTCCCCTCCATTAAGTCAAGACCCAGCCGCCTCCCAGACTCCTCCGCGCTGGGCTCCTCGGCGGACGGCCGGGGCGGCGACAGCGAGCGTCGCTCCCACGCCCGCCGGCAAATCCCATTACCGCCCTGCCCGTCGCCTCACCGGGGCCCGTCCGGCCCGTCCGGCTTCTCGCCCGCCAGTCGGGGGACCTGATGGGTTGCATCGGTCCCTCTGAAAGCCATTTCCACCACGGCGTCTCCAGAAAACCCCTCCGGCCGCCCACGTCCGCTGGAACTGTGAGCGGCCAACCGAAAGGGGAGGGACGAGGCCGTCTTTGATTTAGTACTTTTCGGTGACCTCGACTCCCTCTTTTCCTCCCCCCCCTCTCTTTCACACTCCTTCTCTCGCTCTCTCTCTCTCGCTCTCGCTCTACTTCTTGCTCTCTCCCTCTGTCTTTCTTCTTCTCTCTCTCTCTCTCTCTCTCTCTCTCTCTCTCTCTCTCTCTCTCTCTCTCTCTCTCTCTCTCCCTCGCTCTCTCCCCCCGTCATCCATGTTGGGGTAAGGACAGCCTGACAGCTTACATGAAACTCAGAAGCCCTGTACTGCAGCTCCCCAAACAGCTGCGGCCCGCATCTTAAAGGAGCCAGGGGGAGGCAGGTGGAGTGAGGGCCAGGGCTTTAAAAACACTGATATCCTCTGACGTTAATCACACGTACACACACACACACACAGGAACGCAACCCGCACGCGCACTAGGCGACAGATGTGAAATTCGACATCCACCAATCCTCTATCTCTCTGCCCGGGCCGAGGAGGAGGGGGAGGTGGAGGAGGGCGGAGACAACAGGAATGATGTGAACAAAAAAGAGGGGGGTGGAATTTGGACAACATGAACTGGAAGTTGGGCTTGGAGGTGTGGGGGCGTACACACACACACAAACCTCCTGACCCACACTCCCCTGCTGTCTGACATTCCTAAAATAGCAGGAGAGGGGTGAGTGGCACAGCCTGGTGTATTTCAGTTGGACGCACAGACGTATAATCAAAGCCAGACCCAGTCAGAAGACTAAAACCCTCCTACACCCCCCCCCCCCCCCCCACACACACACACACACACGTAGAGAATCACACAATCTCAAGCAGCACGGCCTCTCTCTGCCTGATTGTGAGGGAAAGCTTCGCTTGAACCCTGATCCGTGTCTGTCTCCAGCCTGTGGTCATTCTGCGGTCGTTCACCGTCTAAGGCTCTCCCCTCGCTCATTCCCCCCCCCCACCCCCCCGACCGTGGAGAGCCCGGGGTGACCTCCCTGTCACTCCACTGTGGTTTGACCGCAAACCAACCGCTGTGGTTACACCACCCCCCAGGAAACAGCAACAGCCCCAGGGTGAAAACAGAAAAACAGAGGAGGGAGGGAGAAAGAGAGAGAGAGAGATGGTGAGGTAAGAGAGGAGAGAGGACTTGGTTTTTAGGAAACAGGGGCAGGAGGTTTACTAATTCTCCGGGCGGAGTGATTGTATCTGACAGGAGGACAGGATTCCCCACCCGCTCCTCCCTCACCACTGCCCTCCCCTCCCTCAAACTCCCCAGACCTGTGTTCTACACCCAGACGGACCCGCGACCTTGTGTTGCACACTCCCCGGGAAACGCACAGAGAGAGAGAGAGAGAGAGAGAGAGAGAGAGAGAGAGAGAGAGAGAGAGAGAGAGAGAGAGAGAGAGAGAGAGAGAGAAAGAGACAGAGAGAGACAGTGAGACAGAGAGACAGAGAGACAGAGAGACAGAGACAGAGGGAGAGAGAAAGGGAGAGAGAGAATATAAGATAGAGACCTCTCATTGTCTTGTCTCCGAATATGCTGAACCGACAGTTAGTGTGTGTGTGTGTGTGTGTGTGTGAGGGTATAATGGGACAACTCCCAATCCACCCAACAACAACAAAAAAGAGTGTGAACAAAGACAGACAAGGCAGAAAAGAAGGACTAGCGAGAGGGGGGGTTTCGGAGAGGACAGAGTTGAATCCAGTCGGCCCAGCCTCTTCCCCAAACCGTCAGCCGAGTGGGGAATTCTGGGGCGTGGGCGGGAGTGAATGAAGCTGCTGTTGCACAACTTGCTGACCACAGGCTACAGAGAAAACATTCTCTCTCTTCCAGAGGTCAGGCCAGGCCGGGGATGAGAAGCTCAAGTCTCTTCCAGCTCACCTCCCACAAACCCTGTCAGCAAGATGGTCAGGTGGAACACTGACCTCTGACTGACACACACACACACACACATATAGAGAGCTGCTGAACCACACACACACACACACAGACAAACTGTACACGCAGTTGCTGCACAAACACACACACACACACAACTCCCCACCAGCATTGAATCAGAAGAAGACATTCACATGTTCCACAATATGGTTCTAAATGTAGCCCCAAAAAGCCCCCAAAACGTCTATTTCTGAAGACAGAGCAACATTCATCTTCACGCGCAACCCATTCGACTTCCTCCTTTGCAACCACACCAAACCGCACTGAGCTGGCCTGTCTGCCGCCGTTGAGTCAACCAGAGAGTCAATCCTCCAATCCCAAGCTCCAGAACCGGAACAGACAGCTCAATCAACCAATCACCTGCTTCAGGCCGTGTCAGTTAAGAACGGCAAGGGACACAGGATCATTAATGGGAAGCGAGCCAGAGAAGAGAATGGAGGGTGTCCTCATATTGCAGCGTAATGCTGTCGTCAGCACATTGCTTTTCCATACAATGTACAAACATGTGGTACGTTCATCCCTTATCTCCATAAAAGGACATTTAACAATGTTAGGATGTGGCCTGTGTGTGGAACGTCCACCAGCCTTCAACCCTTTACATGACCACACACACACACCCTTCTTGTCTGTCTTCTCTTCGTCCGTCCTCCTCACCCATCTCTCCACCCCTAACCCCCTTTTCTTCGTACCCGCCCTCATCATTTGAATGATGGCTCTCCCCTTCATCCCTTCATAAATAATTAACTCCCTTCCTCCTGCTCCAATTAAATAATTAACGACGCCTGGAGCGGTCTGCACCCCAGGGCAGTCAGTCAGTCTGTCCCCGCGTCTTCGTCACTGTTGGTCTGTCCATCTGTCGACGCGTCGATGGCTTCGCTTCCACGGACCCCACTTTGTTTTTTCTCAGTCTTCACAGTTGCATTAATTACACACACACACACACACACACACACTGAGGCCCACACATAGGAAAACATGGTTGACTGTTCTCTGGCCCAGCTCGCCTCAGTCCATCGAGTCCTGTGAGTGTTCACTATTCTGGTTCACTGAGCGCCTTCAGAGCTGATGAACCACACACACACACACACACACGTGCACACACACACACACACACACACGCACACACACACACGCACACACACACGTGCACACACACACACACACACACACACACACACACACGTGCACACAACCTCAGGACTGAATTGTTTCAGGCTTTTTCCTTAACAGAAACTGACACGAAGTACACCCCTATTCTCTTTGGTTTGTCAGCACTATTTCAGGGACTTTTTGCTGCAAAATAACTCGAGGTCCTGTGTCAGGACCTGACACAGGACGTGATTTAGGCAAAATCACAGAGCGATGACTTTCACCCCGGTCATTAAAGTTAAGATGGACGATTTTTAAAAATGCAGTGTTTGCAGCTATTGCAGCAAACTGTTCAGTAAACAACAAAAAAACATCACTTGGAAGACACGTGAGGTCACCCGGTCGTTCACCGCAGGAAACACTCGATCGTAAACAACAGCAAAAACACCATATTCACCCTGAAGGCACTGACTGACATCTGGC
This sequence comes from Hypomesus nipponensis, assembly GCF_054491055.1. Lineage (NCBI taxonomy): Eukaryota > Metazoa > Chordata > Actinopteri > Osmeriformes > Osmeridae > Hypomesus > Hypomesus nipponensis. The sequence goes on from NC_140386.1 coordinate 5,733,998, forward strand.
CTCCTCAGAGATTGAAACCAGAGGCCAGAAACATGTTTTCATCCACCACAAGAACTGACTGGGGCATCAAGCCGCAGTCTTAATTAAACCTAAAACTTGACAGAAGTAATTAGCCGACCCAGTGTCTTTGAGTGTGTGAGCAAGGGTGGGCAGAAAGGCCAGACTTGACACTTAATCCGCTATCACAACTCACCCTGGAAGTGAATCACTGGAACTGACAGGAGGTCAGAGACAAAGGTGACAAACACACACACACAATCACTCTCTCTCTCACACGGACAATCGCGCATCCACACACACTATTTCAAATGAATCCTCTCAGACCATGAAATATCCCAAAGCACCCCCCCCCCACACACACACCTAATTCAGATATTCTATTCCAATGAGGGTTTATAAGTAAATGAGAGGGGTATGCTCCCTTCATGTGCTTGTGAGAAAGAAAGAGAGAGAGAGAAAGAAAGAGAAAAAGAGAGAGAAATAGAGAGAAAAGAGAGAAAGAGATAAAAAAGAGAGAGAAATAGAGAGAGAAAGAGAGAAATAAAGAGAGAAAGAGAGAAATCGAGAGCGAAAGAGTGAGAGAAATAGTGAGAGAAAGAGAGAGAGAGAGAGAGAGAGAGAGAGAGAGAGAGAGAGAGAGAGAGAGAGAGAGAGAGAGAGAGAGAGAGAGAGAGAGAGAGAGAGAGAGAGAGAGAGAGAGAGAGAGCAGCAGCAGGAGAGCCTCACCGTTCAGCAGGCCGTCGACAGGAGCCGAGCTTCAGCTGGAGGTGATGAGACCCACGGAGCTGCCAGTCCGTCCTGAACCTGCCTGGCCACCCCGGCAGCCAAGACCAAGAGCCAACATCTGCTCACGCTGCGCGTGGCGTCATCCACAGCACACAGTCCAGCCTTTCCCTCTCTGTGTTCACATCAAAACGCCGGTACATGCACCGCATCCACACACACACACACACACAACCTGCCCTCTACAGCCTACAGATCAGGGCAGAGCTAACGCCGGCTGTATTGATTGATCGGTGTTTCATCAGCATGTGTGTGTGTATACTGAAGAATCACCCACTGAATGGGATTTCACCGCCCCCCCCCCCCCCCCCCAGAGACAGAGACCTCCTCTGTGTGGTTGCCACCCCCAGCCTGCTGATTGCAGCCCTCGGCCAACCCCCCTGGTCCCCATCCTCCAGACATCGTTACACATCAGTCGAACCTTCCTCCCTCCTTGAACGCAGCCCCCCCCCCCCCCAGCCACTTTCAACCCTCCCCAGGCACCCACAAGCGTGTCCGCTTGTGTTCGCTCTTTGAATGAAAATATGTCTGTGTTGAATGTCTGTTTTTTGCTTGAGTCGTCAGGGGCTTGTGTCCTTTTGCGCGTGCGCGACTGCGAGCTAGGGTTTGTGTTGGCGAGTGCCTGCGTCGCTGCGCGTGGGGGCGCACGCACGGACGCGCGCGCGTGGTTGGCCGTGGGACGGCGTGGCACTGACCATTGATGAGTGGCTGTCCGTCGCCGAGTTCCTCGTCCACGGCAACGCTGTACTCCTCCTCCGAGAAGCCCCGCGTGCATGGCAACGACCCCGGCCTGCCTGGCAACAACCCCACAGCTCCACTAGCTTGGACAGTGACCTGAAGAGCAGGGGAGAGAAATATTAGCTGAAGATAGGAGTTCAAAAAAGATCATTACATCCGCCTTAATTGCAATTCAAAGCAATGCAGCGTCCATTAACGCCATAATACACACTTGATAAGCTGGGCTGTCATCGTTCGGGCACTTAAAAACGCAATAAATAAACCTATAATACAAATAACGGGGTCGATTAAGAGCGGTAGTTATTAGTGTCTAGACACCCTCCCGCCCCATGTCGCCCCCCCTCCTCGTCCCCCTTTCACCCCCACCCCTCACCCGCAAGCACAGCAGCACAATGGCATCTGTTGTTGTTAGCAGCCCAGTGATTAGAGTAATGAGGCCAAGGGTTAGCATGATTAGACCGCCCCTCCCACCAGACCCCCCCTTCACCACTCCAGAAAACCTTTTCCGACCCACAGGTAATCATTGTTCCAAAACTTCCAGATTAGAGAAAGCAGGCGCCATATGGCATTTCTGGTTTCAACCATCCAGATTTTTTTTTTTTTAAGGATTATGATTTTTAAAGGCTGAAGTACAACAGAATGTACATTTATTTTATGTTTTTTTCTATTGGAAAGGTTGAAATTAAGGCTTTGTATATTATAAGAATTTCTAGTGTTTTTACTGCAACCAACCCCAGTAAGTTAACAGTAACCTACTCACTGGGCCTAGTCACTGCTGACACGACCTAAGGGCCTGTGGTCTAATATCACAACCCAACAATGCTCATTAAAGACGTCTCTGTGTGTTAACTGTAATGAGATTATCTACAGGTACTACCATTAGGTCACTTCATTCCTTTATTAATCTATGACCCAGCCAAAAGGTACAGACGTATTCACTCTGCTAATCTCTTTCCTATCACTCTCGTCATAGGAATCAGATGCAGGTCATCATGATTTTATCATATCTTGTTCATCCCTTATAGACCCAATATGGGTCTATCTCTGCTCCTCTTTGTTCATCGTGGTTACGTGTCGGTCTACTTGAAGGATATGGGAATGCTGCACCGTTATAGACCGAAAGGTGATGTTCAGTATGAAAGTGGGGATTTAGAGACACATTGCTTCTGGTCTCCGAGCATTTCGGTACTGACATCATCGAGCCGAAAAGATATCAACCATTCTGTAAAAAGCATGCAAAATCCCGTCAAATAAATGTTCTCACTTCTCAACGCGTTATCATCACAAACCAGCAGGCGAACAGCACACATCGCCGACTGCTCTGATGATGTGTTTGAGTGTCAGATCAAAAGTAGACCACATCCTTGCTTTGGGCTGACCCGAGCCACTGCAACTCGGGTCACCTAGGCAAAACAGACCGGGCTATATAAAATTTGGCTATATATGGTACAGCCGATGGACAAAAAAAATCTGCTCTCTTTCTGCGTCTGTGTATGTGCGCGTGCGTGAAACTAGATAAATTGTGCGTGCACCTGCTTGAGGGTGTCTCGTGTCTACAGTGTGTCCTCCTGTGTGTTGTTGGGCCATTAAAGACAATTTCCTATGAGCTGATTCTACACAACGGAAATAGCCAATTTTCCTCCAGCTACTTCAATATCCGTGGATTGTCGGAGAAGCCGATTGTCTGCATCTCTGAATACACATCCGATTCACTGCACAATTGCAACTTCATTTGCAAGGTAGAGCCGACACAGTTGTAGCCCTATATTATCTCACGTTGGCTATGCTGTTTTTAAAATGCCACTGGGTCCCATAGTGTAGGTTTTTGTCAAAACACAGTAGTAGCCTACTGAGAACATGCGACACAAAGAATAAAGCCGCACACAATATCTAGATAAATAAACAAAATCAGACATGTCTACGAGTCACTAGGAATACGTCGATATGTCACAGTGTAGCTACACTACAGTGGACAACGGAGCCAGTTTATTACCTTGGGAGTGCGTGCTCGCCATGAAGGCTATTCATTTGTTTTAATTGTGTTTAACAAGCGAATTCAGCACAGTAGAAGTCTAGCCATTCAATGCCTACACAAATACAACAAGAACTATATGTATATAAATAGAGCTTAAATCAATACGCCAGTGGCCTATTAACACCGGAGTTCAACATCGTCACGAGCCAAGAAGGCTGTAAGATACCCCATAGACCCCCGTCCCAGAGCAAACCCCACCACCCGCTTCAACACGGCGGTCCGCGGACAATATTTTTACCTGCAAGGCTGCCAACAGAATCAGCAGGGGAAACCCAGCGAGCTTCATTGTTAATCCTTCCTTGGAAATCTTTGTAAAACAAAATTACAAACCAACGCTTTCTATGCCCGCGAGTTAACGGGCGGCAGCGGCATATGGCAACCTCCACTCTTTTCTCCGTCCCCGCTCCGTATCGCCGCTGACTGAGTGAGTAAAGAGCGCTGTGTCTGGTACTGAAGCTGCCGAATGACGGACCAGCCCAGTGCATGCATGCCGTGTCTCCCTCTTGTGGACAGTATCAGTAAATCGTTTCATACTCTCGTCGTCTCATGTCTCCTCTCGGCGGATATTGACAAACTCCGACCATGTTACAACAAAACACACATCAGTTCTCCCGTACAGTGATTACTGCAATGCATTTTTGTTCATAGTGTAGACTATTGGCTTTATGTTGAAAGAACTGTATTTATCAGTGCAACTTCAACGGTATTGATCATTGTATGTTTTTTTTTTATATCCCAAGTAATACATAAGTAATACAGTCGGTTAGATGTCAACACACTGCAAAACTGAGCACGCAGAGTGCAATGGCTCTCTGGTGACCAGAAAGGGAGTGAGAGACTTACTGGAGGCTCTCGAGCGCACTAGGCTAATCCACGAGGCTGGGAGATGCGCGAGGACGAGCAGAACAGATGTCGGAAACACTCCACCCAAGCTGACGTTCGTCCTTGCCTCGTGCCCATCTGTCCGTGATTAACGGCCCTTAATGACGGGAGAGGGGGCGCCAGCCACGAAGAAGCAGAGCTGGGGCCACTATAGCCTGGCTGGATTGGTGCCTTAATGCTACCAGGAAGGAAGCACGTGTCCATATGGCAGTAACTTGAGTTCAACTTGGACATAAGACCTTAGGTAGGCTAACACACGCACACACACACGCGCTACAAAGTTACTGGCAGATGGTTGCAATAGGGCCCTTTGTATGCACTTTGACTGTAAGTAGCTTTCCATGCAGGTGTGCAAAATGATGCCAATTTTGTGTGTACGGTACGTGTGTGTGTGTGTGTGTGTGTGTGTGAGAGAGAGAGAGACAGATAGAGTGAGCATTCTGTAGGTCGACCAGGAGCACACGCTGTTTTCAACCTGGTGGTCCCAGCGAAGCGGAAAGCTTTCAGCATCTCCACTAAGTGGGGTCACAGCCCAACACAGATCCCCACACTCTTTCAGAATACCTTGCCGTGTCCCTCCCTCCCTTCCATTCTCTTCCCCGTCTTTGGTGTCTCCCTATACCTGCCGCCTCTTTCCCTCGCGGTCTCATTCCCCCTCCCTCCCTCCCTCCCTCCCCAACCATCCCCCGGTCTTTTCATTCATCTCTCCCTGTTCTTCGCTCTCCTTTAATGTCTCTCTCTCTCTCTTCATTATTCTCATCAGCTCCCTCCCTCCCTCCCTCCCTCCCTCCCTCCCTCCCTCCCTCCCTCCCTCCCTCCCTCCCTCCCTCCCTCCCTCCCTCCCTCCCTCCCTCCCTCCCTCCCTCCCTCCCTCCCTCCCTCCCTCCCTCCCTCCCTCCCTCTCTCGCTTCATCTCTTTCTTCTCCTCCCTCTCCCGATCTCGTGGTCTCTCACTCACTCCTCAACCGCCTCCCTCTGAATATCCTGCCTACCTATCTCTCTGTCTAACTCTCTCTCTCTCTCTCTCTCTGTCTCTCTCTCTCTCTCTGTCTAACTCTCTCTCTCTCTCTCTCTCTCTCAAGGTTACTCAGTCGCTCTCTGTCTTGTGGAATTTCTTTTTCCCCTCCTGCTTTCTTGTTTACCCCCCCCCCCATCCCAGCACTCACCTCCCACTCTCCCTTTTCTTATCCAGCCACTCTGTCTCTCGATTCCGTGCCCCTCCCTCTTTCGTTCCCGCTCTCTTCCCCGATCCCTCATCTGTCTGCTTGATTACTCATCTGTCTCAGCCTGATTACTATCTGTCTCCTTGAATTATACCGGGGCTCCTGGCTCCCGCGCTGTGTTGGCTTTGTATGTGTGTGCTCCCCCCTGCTCGGTGCACTGTGCTGAGGGTGCACTGTGCTGAGGGTGCGCGTGCAGGGGAGAGAGCCTGGGGGGCGACGCTGGGGTTCGAAAGCGGTGCTACCTTTCGATCTCCCAGACTACGCTGACTAGACATGGTTTTCCAGGGGATTGTGCCTGGTTTTGTTGCACTGAGCCCCAACCGAACGTGTCCTCAATTTGCCCTCTGGGAGAAATAATAGTACATTATAATTCCAGAAAGGCTTTCTACTCAATACACAAACTCAAGAGACAAAACACTATTATTTCACAGCCTGTCGCATTGCTACTTTTGTTCAAGATGGTTGGCCGACTGGCGGAAACACAAACGCTATTAACTTGAGCAACGTGGGACAATGGCCTTGCTTTTCTCCCCATTGTTTGGAATGAGTCATCTTAGACTTTATGTTCTTTCGGTGCGCCCCCCCCCCCCCAAAAAAAAATAAACGCAAAAAATAACCCTTTGAGAAGGAACAGTTTGTGTGAGGAGCTGTTTCTCACTCAAAACATTCCAACGATTTTGAATTATGGATTCTCTGAATTATTTCCAGAGCTGTAATATCAAAAGAATGGCGTGTGTCCAGAACGCTGACATTTTGTCCAGACACAGTATCAAATGAATGGCCGTGTCCAGAAGGCTGACACAATTTCATAACTTTATACGTTACTGGTCTGAGGGTTGCCATAGACTCCCATAGAACTAGAATATCCATCCATCGTCCATCATCCAACCGCTTATCCGGGAGCAGCTCCAGCAGGAGGCCCCACACTTCTACAGCTAGAAGAATAATAATAATAATACTAATAATAACAATAAGTTTCCTAGTACTGGAGGAACCGTAATAATACAAACAGTAAGAATACCAACAAGCACAATTGGTTTGCTCCTGATGGAGGAATCCTAAATACAATAAAAATGCTCAAAACGCAGTCAACCGTTGCAGTTTCTGCCACTGGTTCCTGCATGGTGACTGGGGCTCAGCTTACAACAGACATAACTGGCCTAATTCAGCGTAGGGGGCGGGAGGGTCTAGTGTGCTAAATGGCTAACCCCTTCTGATGAGTGGGACCTGACATATAGCCTGAGGCCTAGTAAGTTATCTGGGATAATGAGCAGCAGTTGCTACCATGGTACTGCTGTTAGCATTAGCATCTGCGCCAGGAATGCTAATGGGTACCTCATACTAACTGTAGCCTTACCCTGGGAGATGCTATGCCTAGCATTACAGCATGCTCACTGTATTTGCCGTGAGCACTTAGGCTAGGCTTGACACTGACTACTTTGGAATGGGCTGCAGGGCATGGCTGTGCCATTCAACCCTCATCCATACCCTCGCTCTCGCAGCACTAAACCCTTAAGTGCTTGCGAATGAACATTTGTCCTACTGAACATTAGCAGAACTACCTCTCCCCTGGACACAAAAATAAAGAGTGGTAGGTCAACGGACGACATCGTTACTCGGAGGGCTCCTCTACCCACATTGCACCGGGGCAGTTTTTACATGTTTCCACTAATGGATGGTTCAGATACCCAGAGAGACTTGTGTTGAACTGACGCTCTGAGTCGTACCAGCCAGCCTCGTCTAACCTCTATCTTGTCCTCCATACCCCTCTCCTACTCCTTCCTCATCCCTTTTCCCCCCACCGGCAGTACCGTACCACACATGTAAGAGCAACAGACAACACGACACACACACACACACATGTAGACATGTGAACCGAAGCGCACATACATGCAAAACACGCAGACAGACACACACACAACCGCACAGAGGCACACACGCACGCTTTGCAACCTCGTTTTGGCTGCCTGGGGCCCTTAAAGGATGTACTCGGTGATGTAGGAACTTCAACTCCATATCAGACGCATGGGCAGCTGGCCAGGCCCTCCCGAGGGAGTCGAAGGCAGATCATCATCAGTCTCTGCCGTTCCTTCTGCTGACTACCGTCCTTTACTGGTCTAGACCTTAACTCAATAACGGCATCATACTCAATAAAGCTCATATTTACCTCCAAGAGGAAAACTTTTCCACAGTGGGCTCAGAGTACGGCCGTCAACTTTGAGTTTGAAAACCGTCGCGGCAATTCTCCGCGTACGTAGGTCGTCATTCATCCGAGTTCATTGTGAATGAGGAGAATGCAGAGTCTTGGGATTTTTCCCGCCCTGTTTTAGCATTGCGATGGAGAAAGCCGCGAAGCAAGACAAACACGCAAGGCCGAGACCATTTCAATAGAAGGTGTGCTAGAGACCCGATGAGAAATACTGCCGCAAATGCTTTGGACCACCGTTGTCAGATAGAAACCTCTGCGCTTTTGTTGTGCTGGAACAAGAGAGAACAAGTGGACCTTTTCAACTGAATTCTCTATTGAGAACATGGTCAACACCTATCAACGCATGCCCACACACTATCAAGCTTTTAAAATAATCAATGAAGCCTGTGAAATGCTATCCTTCTAGGGTTTTGGGGTAATAATCAGGCTTGAGTACAATCCATACTCTGCACCGGCTCGTCATTGATCCTGCCACAACCGTCACTGCACAACAGCAGCGTTTGTTTTCACCAACGCGGCAATCAACTCAATATTATTGAATACGTCAACGAGATTCTGTTTATCGGCCTAACGGCAGTGGTGATGACGCTTTCTGCATTCAATGGCACTTGTTTGGGATGAGCATAGACCTTTCCCACCGACAACATGGATGAAGTGGGGGTCTGAGGGAGAGTTTGAGTGCTAATTCATGGCCTGATGGGAGGGGATCTGGCCCCTCACAGTAGCTCTCAACAAACGCTGCGTGTCTACATGTGTGTGGAAGAGAGAGAGAGAGAGAGAGGCAGTCAGAGAGAATGAGAGCGGAAGAGAGAGAGACAGTGACAGACGGAGGAATAGAAAGAAGGCTCTCATTGAAAGTTCTACAGCGAGATCTCGGTGTGCTCCCAGACAACCAATCCAGCAGGGCCCCTTGTATGTTTGTGCTGAGACTAAGACGCGGAGGTGCAGGCGGGTCACGGTGAACGCTTGAGCGGAGAGTATTATTCGCTGGCTTGCCGCAAAATCTAATTTTCTCCATGATTACTTCCCTGTTAAATCAGACAAACAGCAAACTCACAGCCATTACACTCTTATCTGTTTACTTGGGTGTCGTGACCTCTGCTACATTAGCACGGCACTGGGAACTGCATGTCTCGGTTTTACTCACAAGGTGCTCACAAGTGCTCTCAAACCCCTAGCAAGTTGCTATGAGCAGAAACTGTCTGTGAAGAAATGGGAGAGAAGACGAGGACGAGGAACAGAGAGGGCAAGATCTTCCATACAAAGAAAATGTAAGCAAGAATCCAGAATTATTTTATGCTGTTTCATCCTGTTCAATATTGAGACGCACTCAATGAAAATGCTGTAATTTACGCTGTACAGTGTTGTACAGCCCATTGCCCTCAACCCTCCAACCACCCCCCCTCACACACACACACACACACCCAATAGAGGCCTCCAAACAAACACAAATACTGCCAGCTCATCGATGACCTGTTACAGACAACGGGGGGGGAAATTATTTATCTTTTAAGTGCACAAAACAATCTGATAGAGCCCGATGCATTTGCCCTCCGTGGCGCCGCTAATGTCTTTAATTTTCTCAAGCTGTCACATCCATTACGGCGTGAAAACGGAATCAGGAAGCAGACGCCGCGCTATTGTTGGCCCCGCCGCCACCTGTGACGATTGACTGAGACGGGGGCATGAGAGACGGGAAATTGTCACGGAATAGAAGCTGCAATTTCTCCTTTTTACGCACAGAGAGAGACACAGAAGGAGGTCACAATGCGCGCAGCGGCACCGCACACTCTCACACACAGAAGGCAGTGGGGAAAAAAAGAAATCCTTGTTAGGGAGGAAGACGATGCATTCAGGTGGTTCGCATCACACGTGTTAAGAGTTTAAGCGTATACGTAAACATACAGTTTAATCACACACAACACCCTTCCTGCCTCAGACTGTGTGTGAACAGGAATCCCAGTTCTTTCTCTTTGATACGCAAAACCCCAACCACCACCACCACCCCATTTCCCCCCCATCTCTTCCAGTCTGAAGGCATCTGTCTCTCTGTGTGTTATCCAATCAGTGGCTGGAGCTTGCAGTGCTCTATCAGTCAGCTTCCGTGTCACACGCCCCTCCACTCGTTTAAAAGAGATTAGCGGATAGCTTAAGCATTAGCATGCGTCGCTATTATTTGCGCTTACCGCGAGCATGTCAGTGTGCTAACCACACAAGGCTACTGTTTGTATTTCCTACTCAGAAAATGCTTCTGTGACCATTTTGGCAGAAGAGACGCATGTTAATGAGGCTGGGTCCTCGTAACCGAGCCAGATTCCCATGCCGTCTCCATGTCACCTGGCTTGTCTCACTTTACTGTCACGCGGAGTGACAGTGGAAGTCCCTTGGCCCCACAACTCTTACAATAACATCCTTTATGCAATCAACACCACATCCTGGCCTTGCCTGGTTCCATGAGAGTGAATACAACAGGATCTGGTGTTATTTTGCCCAGACATTTTCTTAGGCTGTTGGGAGGGGGGGGGGGGGGAGGGGGTGTGTGGTTGAAACCCAGATGCTCTCAGCGGTTCCTACAACTCTCTGAACAGAATGTGCCCTTAAATGGGTGATAATTCTGCCAACCACGCATCTCCAAGTTTAGCTGTATTATGCCTCAACAACTTCAGCTCTCTTAAAAGTCAACGGCGGCGCTACCCTCCGGGCCTATTCCACCAACTGTTCCTCCATATTTATGAGGTGTAGAACAAGAAGAACAGGCCCAGATTACACCCCTGAGCCATGGAGAGAAGTTATAAAACAAACCACAAGCAGCGCCGTTTCCTCAACTGTTTTTCTGAGGAGGGTCTCAAGCCCCAGGGTCGGTTTTGGGGTAATGGGATGTGAATGTGGGATACCCATCTTTCTGTGTGTGTGTGTGTGTGTGTGAGAGAGAGAGAGAGAGAGAGAGAGAGTGTGTGGGTGTGTGCTGGGGCAGAGGGCAGAGGTCTCATGCCGTGGTGTGAAGGTCTCATGCCGTGGGAGTCAAAGTGAGACAAGCTCGCAACCCTCCGCAGTTGGAGTCGAGAAACTCTCCGACGCAGTCTTGAAGACACGAGCGCACACACACGCACACACCTCTCCATCTCATCCTCCTCACCAGTACCATGTGTATTCATAGAGACATTTCCATTCAGCCGAAACAGCGTTGCCCAGAGCCATATGGGCTGGACATCTGCAGGTGCCATTCCCCAGGAGAAGAGGCTGTCACGCGGGCAGAGCAGCCTCACACACTGCAGAGAGGCTGTGTGTGAAGCCGGTCAGAGGCGGCAGGCAGAGAGGATGTGTGGAAAACACACGCAGGTGAATTATTCAGTGCACGACGCATCACAGAAGACTGTAGCCGCAGCCTGAAATGCATCGGCAAACAGCAGCTAAAAAAGGGGGATAATATTTGTCGAGATCAAAGTTATGCTCGCAAAATTGTAATTTATGACACTGTAGGCGGTGTCATCGCTCGGCTTAATGATCAAAGACAGACTAACAAGCAGCACAATCAGTCAGGGCATGTTGTCACACTTAGCTAGGCTAACTAGCACATAGAGGCAACCAGGGTTAGGAGCTAGGCTAACTAGCACAGGGAGACACCCAGGGTTAGGAGCAAGGCTAACTAGCGCAGGGAGGCAACCAGGGTTTGGAGCTAGGCTAACTAGCACAGGGAGACACCCAGGGTTAGGAGCTACACTAGCTTGGTTGAGACTGTATCTAGCATCAGTGCTAGTGTGAAGCTAACCTTGTCAAAAAATGAACTTTGAGGCTGCCATTGTAGTTTTTTTAATTTAGCAAATTAAAAAATATATTTTGTCAGATTCCGAGATAAATCAATATCACAAAGAAAGAGAGAACTGTGATGTAAAATCTCAGACGTATTGATTGACTGTGTACAATCATTATCCATGTTCGAATAGTGGAAAGTCAAGAAGAATACAGACTTCACTTTTCTCATCTACTGTCTCTCGGCAGGCTCTCCACACTCCTTGCATCTTTGAGAGGGGTAGGATTCCTCATGCATGAAAAACAACGCACCGAATCCAATGTTTTATTCAGCGCCATTCCTATGCATGCCTGTGGTCGGAAAGCCGAATCACATTTTTGAAAAAGCGAAATGCACCTTTATGGCAACAGAGGCCACAACTGAACTTTGACCTTTTGTTGATTTTCACTCCATTCGGTCTAGCATGGCCTGTTGCCAGGGTGTTTATATGCAGCACCGATGAGACGATACCATTTGCATTTGGTGTTAATGCTGAGAGGGCCTGCTAGCACTCTGACCAGAGGTCAGATTTCCCTCTAGCCAAGGGTCAGGACGTCACATAGAAAGACAGGCATGGAGATTAAGCCTCCACAACTCAGTGCTAAATCAAGCCATGAAGAAGGATGGCCACAGGCTAAATGTAACACAGGTGACAAGAAATAAAAAAACGGCGTCAAATTTGAAACCGGGTACTGTAAATCCCTATTTAATCTATTTTGATGGATTTACTTCCACACGATTGACATTTTATAGCACCTTCTGGTTTATCATTATAGAATTTATAGAACACGTAATTCCCCATTTTAGAGGAGAATTAGTTGGTCAGCGAACCAAGGACGGTTACTTTTTAAAGCTACTGCCATCCGCTTAGGGCTGGAGAATCAGAACACGGAGAAGGATATAGCTTCATATGTGACAGATGTCCCTGTCAATGACACTCAGTTACATAACAGCTATAACGCCGTATGGCCCTTCCAATGCTTCCGAGCCCATTGTACGATTGAAGTGCTCATTTTGAGTTTTGATCGGATCCAAGTTCAGAGGTTTTAGGGTCATTCGCTCCGGTTGTGAGGAGGAAGCAATCAAGGCGCCTGGACGAAGATAAGATTGATCTCGAGGCTCAGTAATATCAGAGATATTTATTACTGTAAACATTCAATATGTCACAATAAAATGAGACTGCATTGGAATTTGGGCTGGGAGAAGCTTAAGATGAATTGGAAAGGTTCCGACATCACTTGAGAAAATGGAAGACTGCTTCATGACTGGTAATAGACAAAGATAGAGGACTTTGCGCCCCCCCCCCCCGCCCCGCTCGCGCCGCCGCCCCCTGTTCTTTCCCCACCTACAAGCAGCGATGCAGAGTGTGTGATTCTCCTGTAATTGGCCAGTTCCATGATCATCTGTTTAAGAGCCCCAGCGGGAGTTCTCTCTCTCTCTCTCTCTCTCTCTCTCTCTCTCTCTCTCTCTCTCTCTCTTTCTCTCTCTCTCTCTCTCTCTCTCTCTCTCTCTCTCTCTCTCTCTCTCTCTCTCCCACTTTAATTCCCCCCTTCTCGCTCTTATTTCTACCCCTTTCTTCCTCCCCCCTCTTGTTTCTTTTCATCCTCCACCTACCCTCCCTTTTTACATCTCTCCTCTCCCCTTCCTACCCTCCACTCCTCTCCTCCCCTCTCTTTCCCTCTCCTTTCCTCTCCTAGCCTCCATTCCTCTTTTCTTCTCCTCTCTCCTAGCCTCCACGCCTCCTCGCTCCTCTCCTTTCCTCCTCCCCTCTCCAAGCCTCTCCACCCCTCCTTCCCTCCCTCCCTCTCCTTTTGCCCCATTGCTCAGTGTAATTACTTGCCATGCAAGTACCGTAGTGTATTGTCCCCAGAGGGAGGGTTTGCTCTTTCCCCTCGCATGCAGCCTTTGACAGGAAGAGTAAAGGGGGCTGTGTCACATGCCCTGTGTACAGTGCCCTCGTGGGCTTGCTCGCATGTACAATACCTTGATGTATTATGTACAATACGCGTACAAAACTGGGCAGTATGTGCACATGTTTGTGCGAGTTTGTTTGTTTGCGCGTATTGAACGTCATGTCCTTTGCGTGAGTGTGTGTTTGTATTTGTGTGTACGCGTGTAAGCTTGACATGGCTTTGGCATGACATTGCTGTTGACCACAAGGGGATGGAGAGTTCCGGGAGTCCATCTCAACCATCTATTATTATTCACCAGTGACGTGATACAGCCTTATTATATGCTACCTCACATACATAATCCACCCCATGAGACCAGTATAATGCATGTCAATCTAACCCCTCCCAAAACTCCCAGTTCTTGAGGGAAACCATATATGAACTGCTTCCTATATATAGACCCATCATCTCCATATCACACATTCTAACACACATCCATGTAAGTCCATGTACTCTATCCCCCCTATTTTGACGATCTGAAACGTAAGTGTTAAAACGCAAAGCGCAAGTAACTTTGTGGGCGTGACTTCAGCTTGGTGGTTATTTTGCCGGCGGGATAAATGACTTTGCGCCTGGCGCAAATCTAAAAAGGGTTGGTCTGAAGTAGCTACATTACTAATGGGTGTGGTTTGGGCGTAACGTGCAATAAACCAATCAGAGCATCATCTCACATTCCCTTTAAGAGCAGCGCTTGTTCCATAGCGAATTGCTATTATAACGGCGGATTTGCCAGGCGCACGCCAGCGGTTCACAGCCGAGGAGATCGACGTTGCCGTCGGGCCGTAAAAGATAGAGAAGTGACATTGTATGAGAAAGGCAGAGCAGTTTTCTCATTGCACTAAATTGCCCACTCATGCTACTCATTGAAATTATTATTCTTATTTGTGCATATATATATATATATTTTAAATTGTTATATTTTTAAATGGTTTAGTTCTTAGAATTAATTTAAGTAATGTAGGCCTCCTTAATTTATACCAGCATATGTTTATTGTTTGCACCTTCCTACCACAGCAAATCGCGTGTTTGTGTAAAATAAGCTTCATGGCGAATAAACCGAATTCTGATTCTGATGGGCATGGGAGAAGAAACCTAACCAAATTAGCTTCGGTTAAACAGTCGTGGGAGGAAATTGCCATCATTGTTAATGAAGTTCACATACATAGACATTTCTTATGAAAATCTTTTTATAATCATTGAAGAAATGTAACACGCCATAAATCAAAACGATGTAGCGTAGCTTCGCAGAAAGAAGACCCTGGCCTCGCCAGCAGTGCGCACGGACCAAGCTTGCGCCCTTAAAATAGTATCTGAATATTACGCCATTGACTTTAGACCACGTTTTTGCCGGTCAGTGGCGGAATTGTTTTTCGGAAACTGCAAAATAGCACCAGGGAACGTTTGCGCCGGAACACGCCTCCTTTTTCGCTCAACCGCCCACGGGAGCGCAAAGTCATTTCGACCTGCGTCTGTGGAGGGAAAAGTCGGCTTTGCGTCGAGTGCAAACTAGGAATGACACTTGCGTCGTTGACTAAGTCAATTGCGCTGGGTGCAAGATAGGGCCCTACAAGTGGCTATGTTCTTGACAGAGAGAGAGCACACACACACACACCACTCACACAGCCACATATACTTACTTTCTTCTTCTAATGAATCCTTTGAGTTAAAACAATTAAAGTGGTTTGTCCCAATTATGTCCGATAATTGTTTTTATTAAAGCACATTTATGACTCAATTAGAAAGCATTACTATAACGTGTCTCCAAATTTAACAACCCCAAACCATCTGCTTCCACTCATAGTCGGAAAATTGAAATTGATTTAATAAACGTAAGTAGGTAGGTAGTAAAGGAGGAGGGGGAGGGTGACTGGTGGGTGAATGTGTTGGTGGGCAGGAAGCTAGGCCACTAGGCAGGCAATAAGGTATTATATTCGGTCATCAGCATGCCAATGCTTCAACTTTAGGAAAAACATTTTGCTCAAGGATATCATATATTATGTATACATACTGCCACACTCCCAAAAATATAGCTTGTTATTTACCTCCCAATATTAATGTCTGTCTACTGGGCCCCTCTTTCTCTCTCTCTCTCTCTCTCTCTCTCTCTCTCTCTCTCTCTCTCTCTCTCTCTCTCTCTCTCTCTCTCTCTCTCTCTCTCTCTCTCTCTCTCTCTCTCTCTCTCTCTCTCTCTGGCCCTCGGGCTCTCTCTCTCTGTCTCTGTCTCTCGCTCTCTCAGGTTGCCTTCTGCTCTGCTTGGGGAATGGCTGGTGTGGTGTGGAATCTGCTAGCAGCAACAGAGATGTTAATTAGAGTTTTGCATCCCGAACCACACGCGCACCCCCCCCCCCCCCCCACACACACACACACACCAATTTCACACGCACTGATCTGACATGTGGAGGGATCCATGCAGACTCGCAGGGCCTGTACCCACACAGGGGTTGCTGGCACCAAAGGGGTCTCCCGTCAGCACTCCATAAATTATCCAGGAATTTCATTATCCAATCATGGCTCTGCTGGAGTAATTAACGTACGGGGCTAAACTCTCTGCCTCGGCTCCCACTGAACCTGAACACAGCAGATCCATTAACAGTCGTCCACAAGCTGTCAGGTCAAATACAGTGTGCCTCCGAGGACACGCGTGAATCCAAAGTGTGCGTGTGTGTGTCCAGTGTGTGTCCCGTGTGTGTGGGGGGGGGGGGGGGGGATTCAGAGGAACGTTGGCCGGAGTAATATGTAGTCTGACACACACACACACACATAGACAAAAATCTATATGAAATCTCCATCCGAACATGAGCACAGGAAATTACAGCCACTTCGCTTGAACGAACTGCCCAATATAGCCCTGCCCAGCATATAGCATCAAAACCCACCGCCAGTCAACAGCAAAAACTTCTCTCTACTCGCTCTTTGTTGCTCTCTCTCTCGCTCTCGCTCTCTCTCTCTCTCTGTCTCGCTCTCGCTCTCTCCCTCTCTACCCCTTTCTATCACTCTCCCGCTCACACACACACACACCCACACACTGAGCCAATATGTGAGAAAGTTGCTTGTTAAAAAAGAACTGTTTTATCTTCTGATGCCAATCAAACTGCCAGAGAAAGTGTTTCCCGGACACCGCTGTCACATTGTGAGATGGCTCTAACTCCATCTCTCTCTCTCGCTCTCTTTCTAGCTCTCTTTCTCTCCTGCACTCACTTTGTCTATTCCTCCCTCTGTCTTCCTCTATCTCCATCTTACTCCCCATTCCTCTCCCCTCCTCTCTCTCTTCCTCTCTCTCTCTTCCTCTCTCTTCCTCGCCCTACCTCTGTCTTCCTCTCTCTCCCTTCCTCTCTCATCCTCTCCCTTCCTCTCCCTTCCTTTCTCTTCCTCCCTCCCTCTCTCTCTCTTCCTCTCCCTTTTTCTCTCTTCCTCTCTCTCTCTTCCTCTCTCTTCCTCTCTCACTCTCCTCTCTCTTCCTCTCTCTCTTCCTCTCTCTCTCTTCCTCTCTCTTCCTCTCTCACTCTCCTCTCTCTTCCTCTCTCTCTCTCCTCTCTCTTTCTCTCTTCCTCTTTCTTCCTCTCTCACTCTCCTCTCTCTTCCTCTCTCTCTTCCTCTCTATCTCTTCCTCTCTCTCTCTTCCTCTCTCTCTCTCCTCTCTCTTCCTCTCTCTTCCTCTCTCTCTCTTCCTCTCTCTCTCTCTCTCCTCTCTCTCTCTTCCTCTCTCTCTTCCTCTCTCTCTCTTCCTCTCTCTCTCTTCCTCTCTCTCTCTTCCTCTCTCTTTCTCTCTCACTCTCCTCTCTCTCTCTCTCTCTCTCTCTCTCTCTCTCTCTCTCTCTCTCCTCTCTCTTCCTCTCTCTTCCTCTCTCTCTCTCCTCTCTCTTCCTCTCTCTCTCCTCTCTCGTCCTGTCTCTCATTCACATGCGCACACACCAGCAGGGGCGGCGTCTGCAGTATCTCGCCGACGCCAGGCTCACCGTCTCCGTGAAGGCCCTCCCCCGGCACAAGCCTCATCTCGTCTGCCTGTCACCTGTCACCTGTCCCTCTGCCCCCCCGCCCCTCCCCGTCAGGCACACTGTCCAACTCCCCCTCGTCCCCGTTTTACCCCTCTGACACCCCCATCCCCCCCACTCCTGCGAAGTCTGACACCCTGCCATCCATCTCCCCTCATCCCCGGAAGCCTTCTCTTCCCCCGTCTCCACCCTCAGGTCTCCCTGGCCGGAGGCGCGTCGGGAATCCACCTGCGCTTTCGGCGCCGTTGTCAACGGGGCGGGGGGTATTTTTTTTGGGGGGGGGGGTGGGCGACGCGGCAGATTAGCCGGCAAGCGTGCGTTCGTCGCGTCGTGTTTGTCACTTCTTGCCTCCTTGGCGCGGAACAGACACACACACACACACACTTGGAGTGGGAGAGGTGTCCCCGGGCCGAGCGTGACACCTCATGCGGTGACAGCTGTGTCATCTTTACCCTGGGCAGATGCAGACAACTAATTAACGCTAACCGAGCTATTCTGGAGCAGGTGCTGCGTCTGTGTTTGAGTGTGTTAGTGAGTCAGGAAGAGAGATGGTTTATCCGGCGCAATGCTTACAAGGGTAATGGCTGAGCCAATATACATGACTAAAGAGGACATAATGCTGATGTTTTGTTCTGGCCTCTGGCACTGTACTTAAATGGGCCATTTCTTTTCGAGATAATTCCCAACCACCACAAAGTCTCCCAAAGGGACATCTGCAATGTAACTGTCCCGTTAACCAGACCGCATGTGCACACCACACACGCACAAGCATGTGCACACACGCACGCACCTGCGCACACACAAACACACACAGACATATTGGTATGGTTCTGAGGTACTCTCAGAAAGTGTACCTCACCAACCTAGTTTATGAATTGACTTTGAATTCCCTTTGGGAACTCGACGAACTTGATGAAGATATCGAAATTCATCCGACACCGAACAGAGGAACCTTTTCCCCCATCTTAGCACTCCTCATTGCCTCTCCACAAACTCATAAATTCTTATTGAATGACGACAATTTTGTAGCTGTACTGCAGCGAGAAATTGATAGCTTGGCGGTTTTAATGTTGTTGCCATCTGGGAGTTCTAATGTTCTACACATTTTTGTTTTGGAAAGTAATATGTACAGAGGCATTAACAGACACACACATATGCACGCACACACACACGTGTGAAAGTGCTGAGGGATGAGATTGCTTGTATTTCATGTTTTATGTCAAAGCTATCAGGGCGGGAATCAAACAATACACACTCCCACTCTCCTGAGCTTTCACACCAGGGCCGGCCCAAGCCTTTATGGGGCCTTAAGCAGAATTTATTTGGGGGCCCCTCAGCGTCGCCAATTCTTTTTCTTTCTTAATTATTGTAATTCTTCGATTACATTTATTACACATCATTTTTTCCATCGTTTTTGGTGCGCCGTTTATTTGAGGGCAACGTTTAATCGAAGAAATACGGTATTCTAGGCTAGCTGAGTGTGTTTGTTCCCTACATGAAATGTTCTTAGATAGTTTGAACAGTACGGTTTTCTAAATCACCCATCAAGCAACGAGCAAATGTCATTGTTCGTTAGACTAGCTAGCTCTATCTCATCTGCTTTTGATTAATGCTGATTTGCAAGGAATGCAAGAACAGCTAGATAACAACAACACCTAGACTACCTAAGCTACTGTACAGCCTGCTAACGCAAGAGCTACTGTACAGCCCGCTAACGCAAAAGCACTGCTTCTCCAGTTCTTTCAAAAAATCTAGACAGGCATTAGCAATAGGCTAGACTGCTATTCGTTTTCTGGCTATTTTTCGTAAGCTTCCCTTCTAATGCAGCCTAACAGCTAGCCTTTAGCTAGCTAGAGTAGTTTGCTTAGTAAGGTACGTTTATGTGATATTATAAACGTACTTAAGCCAACTGTGGACCCCTAGTGCAAGAAAAGAGAATGTTCATTAATGACATGCTGCTACTAAGCTAGGTATTTCAGGCATTTCTGTATTTTTGGGGCGGCGTTTATTTAACAATGTTCATTTTTGGTGCGGCTTTTAATCGAGAGCATCATTTAATTGTAGAAACAAGGTACATTAAACTGTAATTTCATGTATATTGGGGGCCCTCTGGCAGCTACGGGGGCCCTAAGCAGCCGCTTAGTTCGCTTATGCCTTGGGCCGGCCCTGTTTCACACCAAGGTAAATACTCTGGATGAGCGCAAACTTGAGAGGCTCTCTCTCACACACACACACACACACACACACACACACACACACACACACACGCACACACACACACATTACAGTCAAACCCAAGAGTGAGAGTTAGATGTCAAGAGGATTGCTCAATGAAAAAAAAAAAAAGAAAACCTCTTTGTTTGAGGATGCGAGTCCTTGACCTCAGGAAAGGGGAAGAATGAATGGTGGAGGGGAAGGGGGGGGGATGGAGGGAGGGAGGGTGGGAGGGAGGGAGGGAGGGAGGGAGGGAGGGAGGGTGGGAGGGAGGGAGGGAGGGAGGGAGGGAGGGAGGGAGGGAGGGAGGGAGGGAGGGTGGGTGGGTGGGTGGGTGGGAGGGTGGGAGGGTGGGCGGCAGGTAAAGATGGAATCCAGATAGGTGGGCTAACTGCCTCTCCACTGCTTGATGAAGCACTTGGTTACAGCATGTCATAGTGTGTCAGATGGCAAGCCATATTGGCTGGGATTCAAGTACGGGGGCGAGTGCACACATTTGGAGCGGGGCTTGATACTGGCAGTGGTACCTTTGGAACCTGGAAACTTCAACCCTGGAACATTGGACCTGGCGTAGGGGTGCTGGGGGTTTGGGTTGTATGACTGTGTGTGTGTGTGTGTGTGTGTGTAGGGGGGGGGGGGGGTTGCCGGCAGAAGGCGGACTCTCAAGCAGGCTTCAACACTCCAACTCTGAGCTGATATGCTGCGCTTTGCCTTTAAAGATTTGTTCACCCAGCTTTATGCAAATGAGCTTCCATCTCTCAAGCAAGCTCTGTAATCATGTTGCCGCGCTGTTGCACGCATACGCACGCACGCGCCTCCTGGTAATTTGTGTCTGTTTGCGCTTAAACGCAATGTGTACCCTCCGAAGGAGTGCATGTTACGCGTGCGTGAGTAGGTACGCGTGTGTGCGCGCGCGTGCGTGTGCGTTCGAAATTGTCTTTGAACCTCCACTCGGTGTGTATCTTCCGTCCTCTCCCTAAGTGCTCCCAAACGAGATCAACTGCGCTGGAATTCCAGCGCTCCTGGAGACAGAAAAAAAAAGAAAAAAAAGAAAAAAGAAAGAAACAAAAAAAACACATCAATTACACGCACCCCCCCCCCCCCCCCCCCCTTCCCCTCCTCCTCTACCTCTTCTTCTCTCATCCCCTCATCCCCTCGTCCTCTCTCCCTCTCCGGCGTTCCCCCCCCCTCCCTCTCATCTCGGCGTCCTCCCTTCCTTCCTGTCCTCAAGAGAAACCTGAAGCAATTAACCAAACATATGCTTCGCAAAATATTCAAATGCATGCATTTTGTAGCCTATGAACAGCCTTAAATATGCAAATTTGAGAGGGGGGGGGGGGGGGGGCTTCTCAGATCAGAAAAGAGCCTTAGGAGGAAGTCCTTACTCCTGGACCCTGAATTCAGCTCACACGCAATCGGTAACAAGTGCGTGTGTGTGTGTGTGTGTGTACGTGAGCCAGTACACTCGTTTTTTGCAACACTGCGGGTGTGTGAGTGTGTGTGAGGTCCGTGTGAGTACATTACAGCTTGATTAGGAATTATCAATTAGCGGCAAGGCGCAACATTAGCATTTTCACGAGTGTCACTGAACAGCTTTTGGCCTCGGCTCGGCGTTGGCGGACACGTGAGTTCCTGTTCGAAAACATGATGACTGGCATTTCAAAATGTTAGCATGCCCTTCATAACGCCTAACCTAATATATCCAGGCCGCGTGATTGAGAAATGACACTTATGGCCAATTACAGTGACACATATTTCCACTCGTCCAATCTGAATCATAGCTAATAAACGCCCCGACCGATGAGAGCTCAATCTCATTTATATTGAGAGGCCACTCTGTGTCCGCACACACACACACGCACACACACACACACACACACACACAGCACAGACCTGAGTGTGAATTCTCCTGGTCCTCTGGCGACATGCTAGGCAGGGAAAGAGCCACGTCTACGGTACGACGACCGTTGATTAAAAGGATGGAGGGATCGAGGAAAAACAGGAAGGGACAGGAGGAAAGGGAGAGGGAGAGAAGGGTTGGAGGAGCGACGGATGAACAGAACAGAGCACCGCACAGGTGGCCTGGTTGGCGGCGGAGGGGATGAGTGGATGGGTCACCTCAGCAGCGGAGGAGAGGGAGTGCGAAAGTAACGAGGAGAGCGTGTTTTTTTTCAAATGAGGACGGAAGAGAGGATGGAGCGAGGTGTAGAGGGGGCGAGAGAGGGCTTTTAAATGGTCGAGGCGGAGGGGGGGGGGGGGGGGGGGAGAGCTGCGGTGATGCGAAGAGCTCGTTTGTTTAGGCGAGAGAGAGTGCAGAGATCGAGGCGCAGAGGGCAAAAGAGAGCTTTTAAATAGAGAGGTAGAACGCAAGAAAGAAAGAGAAGAAAAACGAACAAGAGTGATCAGTTTACCATGGTAACGGTGTCACAGGGAGGGTTTTCGTGCAAACGGCTTGTTCGCGAGCCTCTTTGCCCTGACGTTGGGAAACGGCTCGCATTCACAGGCCACTTCGCGGAATCCAGGAATCCTCCCGGAGAGGATAGTGCCCTCCACAGGCCATTCTGGCAAGCCTGGAATAAATTAAAGAAGGCAAATTGCTGGAACACACTCTAATTGAATTTCACATTGAAGTGGGGGAGCCAATTTCGCCCTGAATCCCCAAGTTGCACGAACGAGCTCGTACATCAAACCCAGCCTTCATACTGAGGAGAATGCGGGGAGACAGTGTGTGTGTGTGTGTGTGTGTGCCACCAGGTCTCCACTTGAGTGCTGTGCAGAAGGGGCCGGCTCTGCAGCGTAGGTAACTGGAAACCCTGTCGGATGAACGAGGGACGAGGGAGGAGGACGAGGACAAGAGGACAGGATGAGCGCTTGGGAGGGGGGGAGAAGGAACGTCAATAAACGACAGGGTGAGATTACGCAAACATGCACTTTTTGGCTTCTGTCCCCGGGACCCAAAACCTCAGGGTCGAGTGTCGGCGTGACAACAGAGCGCAACATCGATATGGATGGTTTACATGGGTGGGCGGGTGGGTGGGCTGGGGGGGGGGGGGGGTGGATGGCGGCTGCTATGACACACACCACGGCGAAAACGTCTTCTGAAACTCATCACCAAACATCTTGACCACCGACAGTAGCTGAAACAAGATCTGTGCTCTCATGCCCACGTGTTCTTTGCACACGTGAAAAACAGGCTTGAACAAAAACACCAACTGAGTTTAGAAGATGCCTGAAAGAGAATACATGTTCTGTTTGTTAGAGGAATATGTATTCTCTTTCAGTGTGTCTATCTTGCTTTCTCTACACTGGTAGTCATTTCCATTCAAGGAGCGCTCGCTTTTTCTCTCTCTCTCTCTCTCTCTCTCTCTCTCTCTCTCTCTCTCTCTCTCTCTCTCTCTCTCTCTCTCTCTCTCTCTCTCTCTCTCTCTCTCTCTCTCTCTCTCTCTCTCTCTCTCTCTCTCTCTCTCTCTCTCTCTCTCTCTCTCTCTCTCTCTCTCTCTCTCTCTCTCTCTCTCTCTCTCTCTCTCTCTCTCTCTCTCTCTCTCTCTCTCTCTCTCTCTCTCTCTCTCTCTCTCTCTGTGCTTCTCTTTCTTTTCTCCATGCTGTTTGTAGTGTTTCTTTGAAGTCCCAGAAGGCAGCTGGAACCTTCCATGCACAGCTCTCATGCCCTTTCACTTATTCATGGCTGGTGCCTATTGAGGCAAAACACTGCCCTTGTTCCGACTGACCCTCGCGGTCACCAGCCGCTTTGTCCTGCTTTGCAGCAGTTGTGTGCGGGTGTGTGTGCAGGTGTGTGTGTCCGCGCTCGTGGGTGTGCGAAAGAAGACCTGAACCTGCCGTTGTTCCACCTCAGAGGCTGAAACGTCTCACACTCGCTGTACCTGTCACGACCATAGGCAACGCACACACACACACACACGCCTTGTGAAATGTAGAACACGCACTCTGAAGAAAAGAAAAGCGCTCCAGAAGAATGGTATGGGCCGTTGCCCTCACCCTGTTGCCGATTGGTTTTCTCATTGTACTTCCGGGTCAACATACTGTGTGAACGGGCTCGCCGAATCGTTTGACTGACAGCCACCAGGAGGAGGGTCCTTCGTTGGCTCCCCCCGGTGACCGGACTTCACCTGTTGAAACGGGACTCGAGACCCGCGTGAACGAGAGAGCGAGCAGTTCACATTTTACATTTCGTCATTTTAGCCGACGCTCTGATCCAGAGCGACGGACAGTAAGTACAGGGACTCGCTTTGTTCTACGTGGGCCGGAGAAAAGACGGCTTTCTTCTCAGGCAGACGGAGCGTCTGGGCGGGAGCGACAGGTAGGAATGGCCGTCTGGGTCGCAAATTGCCTCGACCCAGAGCCGTTCCCCCTGGTGTTACTTCCCTTAATACCCTTGATCCCTCTTCTCCTCCGCTCGCGCCTTCTGCCCCTGCGCTCATCCCTTTATCAAAATTGCGCCCGAGGGAGAGGGAGAGGGAGAGAGAGAGAGAGAGAGAGAGAGAGAGAGAGAGAGAGAGAGAAAGAGAGAGATAGGGAGACAGAGAGAGGGATATAGGAGCCAATCGCACAGCCCAGGGGCACAAAGCTACTTTATGCAAATGACCTCCTCATGTCCGACCGAAACAAAAGGTGAGGAGTGGGAGCACCTTGTCATTTATTTGACGGGTGGTGTGGCTCTCATGCAAAGGGAAAACGCACACACACACACACGCACGCACACATGCGGAGACACACACACGACTGATCTCAAAGGAACTTGACAGTGCGTGCGCGTCGCTAAGGATGACTGGCACATAACCCCCACCACACCCAAGCGCACACTTGGCCCCGAACACACACACACACACACACACACGCACACAGCTGTGGGTGTCACTTAGCTGGAGCATTTGAGACTGTCTCTGCTGTTGCTGTCTTGTTTTCTCTGGCAGAAAGATGACAACAGTAGCTGTGACACTAAGCCTCTGTCAGCCTGACTGAGCAGATCAAAGCCCGGAGAGACACATGCGCACACACAGACAGAAGAAACACACAACAGACACACGCATGCAGACCCCCGCACACACACACACACACACACACACACTATCTCTGCACACACATGCTCGGAAAGAAATGCAGTGCAGCTCATAGCATCGCACACGCACAGACGCAACCCTGGAGCCTGAGGGCCCACATCCTAATTGATGAAGCTCAAACTCAACGGAACGTTCAACTAGGTCCTACCGCTACGGATTCCTACATCGTATGTTCATATAGGTTCACGCGAGTCATGAAATGGTATGCGGTCAACAGATCCACTCGAATCACAAAGTGGGGAGACGAGGAATTCACAGAGTCTTCCCGGAGTTTGATTGGGCGAACAGTACAAGTTTCATGAGTGCAGGCAGCAAGGTTAAGAGAGCTCAAAGTTGACAGATGAAGAAGACAAACCAGGAAGTATAAACCACAGAAGAAGAAGAAGGCAAGAGTTCTGACACGGCTGCCTTGTTTTCATATAAAAAACAAGGGAAGAGATTCAAGTCAAAGCAAACAAACAAAAGTCATCTGGATAGGAGGAGATCTATTAATCTCTTATTAATAAATCTCCGCCACGACAATTAAAAGCTCATTATCATCCAGCTTGCTCATACAGTGTGCTGGAGCATGCTGGGATGTCAAACTCTGACTGTGTTTGGTTTAATATGAGATGAGTGCAGTTGATCTGAAGTGTAATGTCAACCCCCCCTCACACACACACACACACACACACACAGTAGTGGCTGCTTTATGGATAGAGTCATCTGATTGATATGCGATAAGACATGTGTTCCCAGAGTGGTAGTGTCATATCAGGGTCTGGGTTCTGCTCTGTGAGGTTTGTCGTGTTCAGACTGTAAGTAACGCTCCAGCAGAATGCAAGTTACATGTCTCTCTACCATACATTATGCATTACCATGCGAGGGGCATGTATGTGTGTGCGTTTGTGTGTGTGTGTGTGTAAATTCATCACATGGTACAGTGGGTTGTGGCACGTACAGCCAGTGTGACACAGACTGTAAGTATATATATTGGTTCTCTTCTTTCCAGTGCACAATATATATACGAGCGATGGCAAAGTGTGGGAAAGGATCAGGTGCTCTGACTCACACGCTCTGAAAACTTTTCAATTTCGACACTCCGCATCTCACTTGGTTCGACAAAACCTCCCTCCCTCCCTCCCTCCCTCCCTCCCTCCCTCCCTCCCTCCCTCCCTCCCTCCCTCCCTCCCTCCCTCCCTCCCTCCCTCCCTCCCTCCCTCCCTCCCTCCCTCCCTCCCTCCCTCCCTCCCTCCCTCCCCCCTTGCCGATCCTGACCTCTCGGCTCTCTACTCAGACTGGAGCCTAAGCACCTTAGTTTAAGCACTCAGTCCCACTCGGCACTGACACGTAGCCATCAACTCACCACACCCCGTCAATCTGGACTATTCACACACACAAACACGTACACTCACCTACATTCACACACATGCGCAAACAGACACACACATAGACACGCACAGAGCCAGATAGATTGATTGATCGCTAGATCTCTAGATACATAGA
Source organism: Hypomesus nipponensis (assembly GCF_054491055.1). NCBI lineage: Eukaryota > Metazoa > Chordata > Actinopteri > Osmeriformes > Osmeridae > Hypomesus > Hypomesus nipponensis. The sequence goes on from NC_140386.1 coordinate 5,760,379, forward strand.
TAGATAGATAGTGTGACAGAGAGATAGAGAAAGAGAGAGATGAAGAGAGACAAAGAAGGATAGCGAGAGAGAGAGAGAGAGAGAGAGAGAGAGAGAGAGAGAGAGAGAGAGAGAGAGAGAGACAGAGAGAGAGACAGAGAGAGAGAGAGAGAGAGAGAGAGAGAGAGAGAGAGAGAGAGAGAGAGAGAGAGAGAGAGAGAGAGAGACAGAGAGAGAGAGAGAGAGAGAGAGAGAGAGAGAGACAGAGAGAGAGAGAGAGAGAGAGAGAGAGAGACAGAGAGAGAGAGAGAGAGAGAGAGAGAGAGAGAGAGAGAGAGAGAGAGAGAGAGAGACTCGTTGTTAAATTATGCATGAGAACCCCAGGAGTATGCGGGGACAGATCAGTGGCATACCCTGCTAGCGCGGATGGAGGATGTCTGTTTTTCTTTCTGTCAGGGAGAATAACATCTGCTTAGTGAAATCCCTCTCTCTCAGATGGGGGGGGGGGGGGCTCTCTCCCCACCTCCTCCTCTCCTGCTGTTTCAGATACCTTCACCAGAGCCGAACACACACTCACACACACAATTGGTGTCTCTCTCCTTACCAGTTCCCATGTGTCTATGTCTCTCTCTCTTTCCTTCTGACACACACACACGGCACAACCACTCACTCACTCACTCACTCACTCAACTTCCAAAGTTTGTGGTTTTGCTGAATAACGAGTGGAGGAACTTTACAGAGCCTAAAACCACAGCGATAACAGAACCTATGCACAGCTTATGAGCACTGCCAGAGATAATGGATTAGTGTGTCCCAAGTAAAAATCTTATTTGCCTCATGGTAAAAGACATGGATTGTATTAACGGAGCTGAAAGAAAACGACTTCATCAACTTGGGTGGCTGCAACCTGGCAGAATGAGTGTACGCACGCACACATACAGACACAGACACACACACACCCACTTACACACAGACGTCGCTCCTCCCTCCTTGGCTGGCCCTCGGGCATGCACGTGGTTGAGGATGACATCACTCAGGATTTCAGATGCCGTGAGAAGGTGACTGAGAAACGAGGGTTGGAAGTTGTGCCGCAGTGAGGGCTCACAAGGATGGGAGGAGGGGGGAGGGAGGGGGGAGGGAGGGAGGGGGGAGGGAGGAGGGAGGGGGGGGGGGGTTGAAGTGTAAGGGGGAAGGGGGGGGTTGGGCGGGGTTGTGCGTCTCTCCTTCTGACGTGGGCGGCGAACGCATACACACACTCTGCCCTCGGAGACGCGAAGGCCGTTACATCCTTTAACATTGACAGGAACCCGCTGTTTAATGCATGGTGCTGATCTTTCTCCGGAGGGTGAGTGTGCGCGCACGCGTGTGTGTGTGTGTATCCATTTGTGTGTGTGCGTGTACTGGCCATCCTCCCACCTTTACCTCAATGACTCATTGTTTCTCATAAACACCGTATATAAACATGTGAGTGTGACGAGGATTGACGGGCGCTCTCAAAACAGTATCTTTTCTCCCCCAGCTCTGCTCTCCACCTCTCCGGCAAACGTTGTTCCGAAGCAACGCAGCACTGAAACCATGGTTACCATATTACGAAAGGTTTTTTTCGAGCGAGCACACTGGAGGAAAAGAAAACAACAACCTGCGAGTGTGAAAGTTCTTTGCACTGTGTCTGTGTGGGGAAGGGAATGGAGCTGTCGTCTGGCTCTCTGTCTGTCTGTCTGTCTGTCTGTCTGTCTGTCTGTCTGTCTGTCTGTCTGTCTGGCTCTCTGTATGTATGTCTGTGTGTCTGTCTGTCTGTCTGGCTCTCTGTCTGTGTGTCTGTCTGTCTGTCTGGCTGGCTCTCTGTCTGTCTGGCTCTCTGTCTGTCTGTCTGTCTGTCTGTCTGTCTGGCTGTCTGGCTGGCTCTCTGTATGTGTGTCTGTGTATCTGTCTGTCTGTCTGGCTCTCTGTCTGTCTGTCTGTCTGTCTGTCTGGCTCTCTGTCTGTCTGTCTGTCTGTCTGTCTGTCTGTCTGGCTCTCTGTCTGTGTGTCTGTCTGGCTGGCTGGCTCTCTGTCTGTCTGTCTGTCTGTCTGTCTGTATGTCTGGCTCTCTGTCTGTGTGTCTGTCTGTCTGGCTGGCTCTCTGTATGTGTGTCTGTGTGTCTGGCTGTCTGGCTGTCTGGCTCTCTGTCTGTCTGTCTGTCTGTCTGTCTGTCTGTCTGTCTGGCTCTCTGTCTGTCTGTCTGTCCCTGAGGCTAGCCTACCGTTCTTCAGTCGTGTGTAGATAACGCTAAGCGGTGGATCATGACCGTCGCTGGTCTCACCAGCCCAGCACACCCACACAGCTGTGGGAAAGAGGGTTCTAACAAACTCATTTATTTGGACAAAAAGGGGCCCATGTGTGTGTTTGTGTGTGTCTGTGTGTGTCTGTGTGTGTCTGTGTGTGTCTGTGTGTGTCTGTGTGTGTCTGTGTGTGTCTGTGTGTGTCTGTATCTGATAGAATTCTTGAGATGTGATTGCGATGATGATTATTTCAGGGTGATGAGCAGAACGCCTCACCCAGCGATAGATTTATTTTCTCTGGTTATGAAACACAAACCTTGCTGGGATGTCTAAGCAGAATATATAATATCCAAAGTCTTGAAATTAACTTTGAGAAGCTGACGTTTTTGTTCAATTTTTGAAGCTGTTTCAGAGCACTGTATTGCACATGGTCACACACACAAACACACACACACACACACAGTACACACAAGCACATGCTGTACACACACACGTGTATGCACAAACACACACCCGCTCAACGTGCTGATCTGTTGATTTAAAGATGAGGCCTCATCCATCAAAAGCTCATGAAAAACCAGAAGCTCATCGTTTATGCAGCATGCCCTAGAGGAGGAGTGATAAGCTACTCACTGACAGACACTGAAGCGAGCCCGACACACCCAGAAACTCTCTCTAAACCGTACGGCACTTCTTACAACGAGCGTCAGCGTCTGAGAAAACTCGCCTGCCTTCTGGAAACTTCTATCGAGCCTCGGAGAAACGCGTCGAAGGTTCGGAAAGCGCCACGACCCCAGTGGGGGAAACCAACGGCCTTGGAAGCATTGTGTTCCACGGTAGGGAGAGCTACTTAGGCAGCATCTCCGCACATCACTCGCTCATCGCATCACTTAGAGCACCGACTGCCAAGGACGTATTTCCTTAAGGGGGAAAGATTCGCAGGAGATCCCAATGCAATCACATCACCGCATGACGACACAATGTCCATCCATGGGCTACGTTTGTGCGATTCGACAGAGAGAAAGCCCCATGCAGCTTAGTGACAGCTGCTTTCACCCGGGCTCTGGAACACACACGCACGCATGCTAGCCAAAGCTGACATATGGCCATTATGCAGAGACATGGATTTGGAATTTCTATTTCCTGTCGGCATCGAGTGGCAAACTGGAGGGGAGCGCGAGGGTCGTCTCGGCCACGCCCGTCTACCCGTGACCACCGGGGCGTGTGCCGCTCCGCCATGGGGTTATCGTAACAAGCAAGCTGTTAGCCAGCCCCACACACACACACACACACACACAAAAACACACCGCCGGCTTGAGGGTAATACACAGCAGTAAACCTCCTGCACTTGCCACACAATTACACTCCAGTTTGGGCGCCTGCCTACCCTCCTAACCCCCCCCCCCCCCTCCTCCCCTGACTGTCGCTCTGCCTCACCATCTTCTGTCTCCTACTCGAGTGTCGAGGAAATCCCCTCCCTCCCTCCCTCCCTCCCTCCCTCCCTCCCTCCCTCCCTCCCTCCCTCCCTCCCTCCCTCCCTCCCTCCCTCCCTCCCTCCCTCCCTCCCTCCCTCCCTCCCTCCCTCCCTCCCTCCCTCCCTCTCTCTCTCTCTCTCTCTCTCTCTCTTGGTCTCTCTCTCTCTCCGCCTCGGCAGCTGCCACCCCCGCCGCCTCCGCCGCCCCCATCACACCCTCTCTTGACCCCTGTCTCAAGGGGCCACTCTCCACCCCTCCCCCCCCCCTCCCCCCCCCCCAGCCCTCTCCCTCCCCACCTCACCCTCCGCCAAAGTAACAGGGAATCGGTCTGTGCCGGCTTGTCGATACCCGAGGAGCATGGGGTAGGGCTTGGGGGGGACGCGGGAGGCTTGGGAAGGGGTGTGTGTGTGTGTGTGTGTGTGCACGTGTGTGGGTATATCCTCTGATCTCCCCCCCCCGCCTCTGATCCAGGGAGCGCCGCGCGTAACCTCGCAGATTACGAGACGCGTTCCGCTCCGCCCCCCTCCCGTGCTGTCGGCTAATCTGATGAATATTTCAGAGTTTTGATGTCGACGCGGGAGAGCTGATATCCGGTGAAGTTTAATGGGAACACCGCCCTCGGCGAGTCAGCACTAACAGAGTTTGAACCCCCGAGCCACTTCACCCTCATTACCGCCCCGGGTCAGGCTGTTCCTGAAACAGTCAGTCCAGACACTGTCTAGAAACACACACACACACACACACATACAGAATATGTGCCGCGATGACAGTACAATAGGAATGATGCTGTGTAAAAGGAACAGGATGTCATAGGAATGTGAGTGTGTGTGAAGCAGAGAAGAGAGTGTTGGTGAGCCCGCGTGAGTGTTGAGGGGAATTGATACATGCGCGCATGTGTGAGAGAAATGAGTTTGTGTGAGCGGGTGCGTGTGAGCGTGTGTGTGTGCGTGTGTGTGTGACGTCTCTCAGAACAAGGAGCCTCTCAGAGTCATTAGAGGAACACCAGGCTGGCCAGACAGGAGTGGCCTCTCTGATCCTGACACACTCCCATTTCATTAAAGGACTTCACGCTTCAAACTGATCAAAGACAGGCCCCTGGCCGGCACCTTGTGTCGGGCTCGCACACACACACACACACACACACACACACACAAGTGCAAGACGTGCACATGCATCCCTCCCACCTGTTTGTCCAGGTGACTGTCCCAGCTGGTGGTGTGTCAGTATAAATTACTGCTTCCTTTGATTGGGCAGTGAAAGACCCCCCCCCCCCCACCTCTCCCCACCCCTCCTTGCCTCCCCCAATCCCTGGCCGTCGGCCGCGCCCCCCAGTGTATTAACCCTGCAGCTTTCCAGGCAGCTGATCTGTCATTGGCTAATCGCACTCCCTATTTGTTTATTACCGTGTGTAGTCTATTTTTCTTGTCTTTTTCTTTTTTTTTGCCCCTTTGGTTTTTAAAAGGTTGTCCTAATTAAAAGTTGGAATCCGTGGGGGGAGTTTACAGACGTTGTTTATCCCGTCCCGTCCTGTCCTTGTCATAAACCTCGCGTCTCGTTAAGTGAAGGGTAACATCGGGGAATGATAAGGACGTCCTTCGCCAGCTCGGCACTAATCGACGGGCGAAGGTCACGGCGAGTGAGGCTGTGACAATAGAGAGGCTTCTCCTCTCTCTTCCTCTCTCTCTCTCTCTCTCTGTCTCTCTCTCTCTCTCCCCTCTCTCTCCCCTCTCTCTCTCTCTCTAATGATAATCCGATCTCTCTCTCTCACGCTCACTCTCTAATGATAATCCAATCTCTGTGTCTAATATATCTATCCCACCCCATCCACACCAATAAAACATGTAAACATTGGTTGTACACTGGTGGGCTGTCACACAACACAAACCACCTGGCAGACACAAGCCTATGATTGGGCATGTTTACCGAATGGGTCTTTGGTATGGAGGCACACCCATTTCAACAGGCTGAAACCCGACGCTAGCTCTTCCCTGGTTTTCGACAACTCAAAGTTGAACTTCATTGAGCCAACTGCACAGCAGCCTCCGGTTCCCTTAGAAACCTACTTTTGGAAAGTAGCTGGAACGAACATGACGTCTCTCTGCGAGGTGAGACGTTCAGATGGTAAAGAGTGACCCTCTCCAGTCCCCTCAGTTCAATCTGGAGGGGGGGGGGGGGAGAAGAGTGTATCCTCTAATGCAGAGCTGCTCTTTGAGAAGGGTACAGAGAGAGCGAGAGAGCGAGCGAGAGAGAGTTGAACCAGACGGGGAAATAGATACAGGGGGAGCGCGTGTCAGAGTGAGTAAATGTAGGGTTTTGAATTATTCCTCTCCTTGATGGAAATGCATTAGCTTCAAGTGTGGTGATGGGGAGCGACAGAGAGGGCGCGCGAGCGAGAGAGAGAGATAGAGAGCGAGAGAGGGAAAAAAGAGCGTGAGGGAGGGAGAGAGAGAGAAAGAGAGAGAGAGCGCGAGCGAGAGAGAGAGAGAGAGAGAGAGAGAGAGAGAGAGAGAGAGAGAGAGAGAGAGAGAGAGAGAGAGAGAGAGAGAGAGAGAGAGAGAGAGGTGATGGGGGGTGGATAATAATTCACATTCAGAGCATTTTTTCATCTGCAGAGGAAATGATCCGGGCCGCTCATACTCCCCCAGGCACTAACACAGCCCCAGAGAAGTAAGTTCAGAACAGGCGGAGAAGGTTTCTTTCATCACAGTCATGTCAAACTTCTCTCTTTTTCTCTCTCGCGCTCTCTCTCTCTCTCTCTCTCTCTCTCTCTCTCTCTCTCTCTCTCTCTCTCTCTCTGCCAGATAAACCCCTGTTGTCATGGAGCTGGGTCTATAATCGGTCTGCATTGTTGCTTGTTTTCATCAAAGTCGTTTCCGAGGGCACAACGAGTGGACCGCGGCACAAAGCGAAACAACAAGGGCCAACAAATCTTGAAACGTGCTGGTTCGAAATCGCTCCCTTTCTAAGAAATACCATCGGCCTTTGAACGATCCCGGCGATGCAGAAGAGAGATAATGAAAAGGAAATCAGAGGCAGGAAAAGGCGAACGCAGATGAACTTCTTGGGAGCTTGTCGCTCGGCGTCTGGAGAGATGCTATCTCCTGGCTCTGACAGCTAGCAGAGCCTCATATTGTTCCTGACACGGCATTTGGAGGAAGGTGACAGAGATACGAGAAGTCAGAGACGGATCTGAATGATACGCTTCCTGTTGTTTTCCGCAAGAACCACATTGGTGCCTTTAAAAAAATAAAATAAAAAATAAATTCAAAATAAAACATTGCTGCCTTGAGCCATTTCTTCCCCGTTGGATTAAAAACAAGAACAATTCTACCTCGCGAGGGGAAAAAACGACACCACCAACTGGAAACAAGAACGTGCGAGAGAGAGAGATGGAGAGAGAGCGAGGGAGAGAGAGAGAGAGACAGGGCCTACACTCCATTTGAGAGCCAGGGAGGTCTAATTGATAGACTGTGTCTGTCGAAGGTTGTAAGAGTCCACACCGTAACAACGCGAGGGTTTTATATTAACACCTAAATCACGAGCTGGCTTCCATAACCACCTCCCTCGCTGAATACATAAACAACACTTTATTAAACCGCCATCCCTCTCAGCTCCATCACTCCTTTCCCATCACCCTCTACCCTTCTGCCATGTGTATAAATAACACGGCGTTAAAGGTCCATCCACTCCCCCCCCCCCGACCCCCCACCACCCACCCACCTTCCTGCATAAGCACACACCCAACCACACACACACTCACAAACCCCACACACATAACCCCTCCTCCCAACCACACACAGTGCATCCGCTGTAAGTGGGGAAGGAATCATATCTTCGCATGCCTTCAGCCCCAGCCGCCTGCGACCAATGAGAAACGCGTCCAATGAGAGTTATTTATCTACGATTGCATACAACATTTATGCAAGAGAGGGGAGCGGACGATGTCTTTATATCTGCGGGAGAGCTGACTGTGTCGATGTGAGAATGTTATAACTGTGAGCCCGGTCCAAACTTGACCGCACTGCAAACACTGGAACATGCGAAACACTGACACAACATCAATACAAGACAAACGCCGAATGAATCCCCGGAAAAGAACATTCGGGACATGGAACGACCGTGTCGTCGCCGTCGGGCGACCAATTTCGAACCAAGCGGCTCCACAATTCTTCCCTCCGTCGGAAAATGTGTCACGCAGTCCAAATCTGTCCGTCTCGTTCGGAGCATGGTCGCCATGGTTATTCGCTGATCGGCGCTGCGCCGAGGCTCGACTCCGCCGGTGGATAATGAGGTGCAGCAGGCCGTCGCGTCGCGGCCTCCGTCGAGTGACGAGACCCGGGCGAGGATGAAAGAGCAGCCGGGCGGTGACACCCTGCTTGACGCCACACGCCTCCGCCACAGCCGGAGCGCCGAGGGGAACCGCGGTCCGCCCGGAAGCGAGAAAGGTAATTGTGCTCATCATGACCCCCGTGACAGAAGCACGCTTCATAAGCGCACGCGCGTGTGTGTGTGTGTGTGGGGGGTGTATGTTTCCGTGCCTGTGTGTCCTGGTGTGTGCGTGTCTGTGTGTGTGTGTGGGGACTGTCGCGTCACCGGGGCGGCGAGGTGTCGTGTGTCCGCCACGTGTCGGCAGACTTTGACGCTCTCCTCGTTGGATCGAGCCCGGGGTGCGTTTACACCTAGGCCACAGGAGTACACTGCAGCTCCTCACCACCTATAGAGGACTGAACTCTGTGTGTGTGTGTGTTTTAGTGCTCAGGTTAAATGCTAAATGAAGTGAAAGAGCCAGACAAGATAAGAAGGATAACTTTCGCACCTTGGCGGGCGATGACAGCTTGCAACTCGTAGTCGGAACGCCAGCGAACCCTGAGAGGACCCCCGCTGAACGTGTCTCGGTAACACCCACACCCACCCAGTCGTCCCCCCCCCCCCCCACACACACACACACCCCCAACTCCGCCCCCTCCCCCCTCTTCCTCCTTCAGCTCAAATTAAGAAGGCTGAACGTCAAAGCAGAAGGACGGAGAAAAAACAATCAGAGGTTGGGAGTGATTTTCCGCAACGCTAGTCAAGGACAAATGTGGCTTTTCTTATTTTCTTTACTCTCCGACTTCACTTCCCGAGTCTGGTCTGGACATTTGGTCTGACTGCACAGAGAATGAGAAGAAGTAAGCCAAATAGAATGGAGCCAACCTCAATGTTTCACCGACATGTCCCCGACTCCATTACCGAGCCATTTTTTCCTTCCAATTTCTATTCCGCAACTGATAGTTAATTGTTTTCCTGACAGATTTGGCATTGGAACATGTTTTTATGTCCTGGGGCTTAACAATGTATTGAAGAATAGAGACCTGACATAACAATCCCTTCGGTCGAAAAGCCTATTTGTGTAATTGTAAGTAAACAACAAATCTTTTGCATTTGTGTGTGTGTGTGTGTGTGTCCGTGTAGATACCATACAAAGGAGACAAAGGAGTTTCAGAGCTTTCAAAAATCTTCCCAAAACTGACATAGGATCAGTTACAGCAGTGTGTGTGTGTGTGCTCACACGCTGATTAGAATGACAGACAAAGGTGGAACAGGCAGATGTGATACCTGCCTAATCTCTCCATAGCAACAGCGCGCGTACCCACACATGTAAACAAGTCTAAGAATAACTTATCAGATATTACTAATCAGTCCAATCGTCTTCACCTGTCACAATCAACCTTAATGAGCAATTAAAGCACCTCATTTGCATGCGCAGGAAGTCACAGAGATCCGAAAAGGTGACACCTTTGATTTGACTGTGAGGTCCCCTTTATTTAGACAGTCACTTTCCTGGTACGGAGTATAATTTCTCAGTTCATTCGGCACCTCTGGTGCCATCTTCATTTGGTGCCTGTGGCATGTGCGGGTATTAGTGACGCACCACAGAGAACACAGGGGGCACAGATGACAGCAAAGCCTGTGTGCTGAAAAGACCATTACACCCTTACGTGAAACGTTGCTTCATTGTCTTTCCGATTTAAATTGCTAATACCCCGATTACGGTCGATTTGCATTGCTAATATCGCTGTTTATTGGCAGTGGTAGATTGATTGAGGTTGCTCTACTCTCGCTGAGAGAAGGTATGTTGCTTTAACTTAAGGATGTGTGTGTGTGTGTGTGTGTGTGTATGTCGAAAAAAAAATGTGTACCTGTTTATTTCTCTGTGTGTGTGTGCACGTGCAAGGATTCCAGTAACAGTCTATGATAAGGTTTTGTCTGTGCATTGGTTAAGGTTTGTCATAGGTCGGTTATGAGAGACACTGGAGGGTGGGACAATCTCTGAGCACATTGTTTCAATCCTCGCTCCTGGCACACACACACACACACGCCCTCCTCACGTATGCGTGTCTGATGCTTGGTGACGGCAGACGTACCAACCCTGTCATGCAGGGTGACACCCTGAAGACCAAGCCTATTAATGACCGTTTCAAGAGAGCTGGGTCGGCCGTCGAAGCCCCCCCCCCCCACCCACACCCGCTCCCCCCCTCCACCTCCAATGAGCAGTGCCACAGCCATCTTGAACAATTAGCCTTTCCATCCATCCTCTCTCTCTCTCTCTCTCTCTCTCTCTTGTTCACTTTCTGTCTCTCTCTGTCTCTCTCTGTCTGTCTGTCTCTCTGTCTGTCTGTCTCTCTGTCTCTCTGTCTCTCTGTCTCTCTGTCTCTGTCAATGTCTCTGTCTCTGTCTCTGTCTCTCTCCTGCAGCTTGTCAACACACTGTATTTAAAAGGAGCATCGTCCTCACTCTTTCTTTCAGTCTTTCATCCTCTCTCTAACCTTTCTCCACGTTACATTTCCACCCTGAACGAATGACACCAGTTACAGCAGCCAGAGTGGGCAATTGGCAGAGGAAGTCTTCGACCACGCAAGAGATTTTCTCCAGAGAACCCAAAGAACGGAATCACTTTAGCCACCGGCTAAAGAGAACCAAAGGTGAGAGGTGGACAGCTTGTCAAGGTGTGCGCGGAGACCCCCGGGAGACGTTTGAGAGGGGCGCGAACACTGCCGAGCAGGTGTTTAAGAAGCTCTTAGCCGCTAGCCCAGCTAGCGTTCATAATTGAGGATGATTGCTTTTAGCGGGAGTAATGACGTGCACTTTTCTCTCAAGCAAGACGACGCAATTAGTATTAGAGCAAGGGAAGGGCCTCGGGCACATCTCGGGTGGTCGCCTCCTTCTCTCCTTTTTATTCCTTCTCTTTTCGCTTTCCTTCCCTGTCCACTCCCCCCCACTCAACTCCCCAAGATATTAAAAAGATGGATTCGCAGCTCCCGAAATGGGTTGAGGGTTTGCAGTTGACAATAGGATGAGGGAGAAGATGTCTTTTTTTGCATGAAATGTGTGTGTGTGTGTGTGTCTGTGTTCCCGTCTCTATGTGTGTGTGTGTCCGTGTGCAGGTCTCTATGTGTGTGTTTGTGTGTGTGTGTTGCATGGAAGGAAAGGCTGCTGTGTCCATGTCTGGTGTGTTTTTCTGCAGTGGCTGCAGTCTTCAGTCAGTTTGCCGTCAAAGCCCGAGGCTAGCCACCGTTCTCCGTCAAAAGCAAAGACGCGTGTCGCAAACCCTCTGATTGGCTGTCCCAGCACAGGACTGGCGGGACGCTAATCTCGCACTCCACCGGGATTGGCCGCATCCTGACTGTTTGAGCTCAGATGAATGAGGTGACATAATCTGAGATTTCCAGCTGTTGGAGTGTATTCTGTGTGCACCCTTCCTGCTTAAGGAACAACAACAAGCGCACGCACACACACACACGCACACACACACCCCTGCATCATCCTCATCATCCTTAAGCAGTGAGCTGGCTGTGAATCAAATTATAGGCATACTTCAGAAGACAGCTCCGAAAAAGCTGGTGATGGAAAAGAACAAGCAAGAGAGAGAGAGACAGATCAAGAGAGAGGGAAAGAGAGAGAGAGAGAGACAGGTCAAGAGAGAGAGAGAGAGAGAGAGAGAGAGAGAGGGAGAGAGAGAGAGGTCAAAAGAGAGAGAGGGAGAGAGGGAGAGAGAGAGAGACAGGTCAAGAGAGAGAGGGAAAGAGGGAGAGAGAGAGACAGGTCAAGAGAGAGAGGGAGAGAGGGAGAGAAGGGAGGGAATGGATTGAAAGAGGGAAAGCAGAGGCGGCATCAAGAGACAAAGAGAGGAGAAGAGGAGGGCATAGCAGTCAAGAAAGAAAGGAGAGAGAGAGAGAGAGAGAGAGAGAGAGAGAGAGAGAGAGAGAGAGAGAGAGAGAGAGAGAGAAAGAGAGTGAAAGAGAGTGAAAAAAACAGCACTCAGGGGTGCCAGTGAGGGATACAAGGCATGCTGAGGCAGAAAGACAGCAGCATCGTTTTCAACTGGCACAAAAGCAGCCAAAACTCCACGATGCCACACAGACGAGCCATTGGCTCGTGCCGGATTCCTCCAATTAGCATGAGCCACCGCGAACGGCCCTTTTCACGTCTGAAGCTCCTCGATTCCGAAAAAATGAGCGGGGGGGGTTAGATTGAAGGGCTGGAAAGGGTGGAGAGGGGAGAGAAAGAAAGGCCCGGAGCACACAAGGGTTCCAGAGTCGTTCCACAGTCACTGCTGCGACGCGCCCCGCTGGAAAAAACAGACGGAAAGAAAACCATTGCGAGGCCCACCGGTTACCATGGTTACAGCTCTTGCCAGCGTGTCGAAGGAAGCACTTTACAACGCGTACAGACTGCAGAGATCACGCGCGTGCGGTTTTGGGGGCAATCGACACGCCAAGCGACGGCAAACACTGTGGGGCAGTCCAATTCAAGGTCCACCTGACTGTTGCTGTTTACTGCCGTGAACGACTGAACAGTCCCAGTTAGGCAGCGACTTTAACCACGTTCAATAACCCTCGTCCTCGCTGACAAAGGATTCCAAACCAGTGAATCATATTCACCCTCCATCCTTCCAATGGAGGGGAACAGGGAGAGGCGGAGGGTGAGACAACGGCTGAGGTTGAAGAAAGTAACCGAGTCAGGAAACAGAGGAATATCAAGTGGTGTGTGGACCGCTGCAGTTTGAGAGTCTGAGAAATCTCACTTTATTTATTATGTTTGGGACGCGTCAGTCTGGGAGCCCGAGATGACGTTTCTCCACTGATTCAATCTCATTATTTAGAGCGAGGCCATCCATCTCCCCGCTCGGTCACAGACTGTGTGTGTGTGTGTGTGTGTGTGTGCCCTCCGACTCCGTGGCACACAAAGTCGGCGGGGATGAAGGAAGGAGAGGGAGCACACACCAACACACACACACACACACGTAGGCAGGCACACACACACACCATTTAAACAACAACCCCCACACACACACCCACACACCCACACGCAATTGCAGTTTTACAGAGGCCGACTCTGCCTGTCCAGGTGTATGCTGTAGATTTCAGTCGGAGTCAGTGAAGCAGAAATGTAGCTTTCGGACTCGAGGAAGGAGTCGTGACTATGTTGGATATTTACTGTGAAGTTGCTGTCTGCCGAAACCTCCAGCCTCGAGCCAGAAGGTGTGTTTGTGTGGGCTGTTCTAACTGATACCGTGTCAGTTGTTGGCAGGTTTTGGCAGCGCTGATGGTCAGATTTCAGATGGAAATCACCCAGTGCCCCTCAAAGAAGTATGCATGCGCACACACACACACACTCTCTGCTGATACAGCTGGGGCCTCAACCTGACATTTTCATCAGACTTTTGACATCCATTTTTTTTTCCTTTTCTCCTCTCAGCGTTTTCCCGCCCGCTGAAGCACGACGGTAACGAGGCCGACGAAGACCCTGACCCACGGTGGAACAGCATCAGGAGCAGAGATCAAGGGGTCCAAATGGGCCTGTCTGTCTGTCTCTCTGTCTCTCTGTATGTCTGTCTTCTCTCTCTCTCTGTCTCTCTGTCTCTCTCTCCCTCTCTAAGATCAAGGGGTCCGAATGGGCCATTCCTCCTCATCTCCAGCCTTCCTCGCCGGTGTCTCTGGTACTTCAGGTAGAAATGGACTGTGCTCCCCGCCCTCCCCCGCCCCCCCCCCTCCCCCCTCTCCCCTCCCCCGACCCCGATTTGTCCTCTGCAGTTGTAACCGAACGCGTTTGGAAGAACGAACGGGCGCCATCTTGGACCGGAGCCGATTGTGAACGCGTCGCGGAAGCGTTCGCAGACGGGGAGGAAGATTCCCAGCGGAGCGGGAATACCTGCACGTTAGCCAATTGTTCGCGCGTGTCGCGTACGTGAGCACGTGCAAGCTTGTGTGGGAGCGTGTGTATGTGTGTGCGCTGCTTTTACACTCCCCACTCTTCCCTCCCCCCCCCCACACACACACACACCCCAGGAGACTTCATTCTCTGGGGAGGAGCGAACATGTAAAGATACGGACGTGACCGAATTTGCAACAGAGCTGTAGACACAGAGCTGGGCGCTAGGGGATGATCAGTGGGAAGTTAGCTGATGAAAGAAACTCTGTGTGCGTGTGCGTGTGCGTGTCAGAGAACCCAAATGGCCGTGTCTGATCGTGGGATCTCCACCACAGCTCTGCTTTGTGTTGGAGCAGTGGTGGTAGAGGCTCATTAAGCTCGCCGTGGTTACCACCCGGAGAGAAACACTGCCCCCAGTGGTGAGGCGCCACACAGCAGGCCGTCCCTATTGATCAGAGCGACACACGAGGGCTTGGACGGGTGGTGGGGGGTGGTTTGACACGTGCATCGCTGTGCGCGCGTGGATGTCGGTGTACGACGATGGGAATATGAATGTGTGCGTGCGCGTGTCATTGCTTGAAGGTCGTCACTCGTCAGACATCGGGTTATTTTCGTTGTAAAAGTGGAGAGGGGAGGTGGGGGGGGTTTGAGAGAGAACAGAGATTTATATACAAGAGAGAGAGAGAGAGAGAGAGAGAGAGAGAGAGAGAGAGAGAGAGAGAGAGAGAGAGAGAGAGAGAGAGAGAGAGAGAGAGAGAGAGAGAGAGAGATGGAAAGCGTGACCCACCCTGACAAGGCTGATATGAAAGAGGGGCAGAGGAACCCATCCAGTCTTATCAGTGTCAGGGGGCCGTCTCCCAGCGGACGTATCAAACACTGCAGATCAGACGGCATGGCAACCACACCAAAGCCAGCAACAGGAGACAGAGAGACAGAGAGGGGGAGAGAGAGACAGAGAGAGAGAGGAGAGAGAGAGAGACACAGAGAGAGACACAGAGAGAGAGAGAGAAAGAGAGAGAGAGAGAGAGAGAGAGAGAGAGAGAGAGAGAGAGAGAGAGAGAGAGAGAGAGAGAGACACTCCTTTGGTGCGGAGGAACCTAAAGAGAGAAGCGTGTGTGTGATTTTTTGTGTGTGTTCATGCTTGCTTGTGTGTGTATGTGCGCGTGTGCAGTCACGGGGGAAACAGAAGAAGGAAAGACAGATAGTAAGAGAGAACTTTTTTAAGAGAAAGAGAGAGGGAGAGGGAGAGACAGAGAGAGAGAGAGGCACAAAAAGAGAGAGACACAGAGAGAGAGACATAGAGATAGACACAGAGAGATTCACTCCTTTGGGTGCGTGTGATAGGAATGATCTCTCCTATATCAAGCGGGGCCTCGGACCAACCCCCTCCAGCCAGCGCCACAGCTGCGTCTGAAGCAGTATCAGACACGCGACGGAGAGCCACCGCTCAGAGGAAGACAAGCCAGCCCGGTCCAGGCTGTTTAGAACTCCCCATTACAACCTTCCCAGGCTCACTTGGGGGGGGGGGGGGAACGACCGCGCCGAAGTGCGAGGAAAACGCGCGTGCCTTCTAGCCCGTGACTCCGCCCAGATCGGGGTGTCGAGAGCCAGTAGGCTTCTCCTCCGCTGTTTCACTGAAAGCTTTATCAGCGCCGGGGATGCGTGACGCTGTCCTCGCGTGTGACAGGGACACGTCTGGGTTATCAGCTGTGTGTGTGTGTGTGTGTGTTGATACTGAGGGAGATTTCCCTGCGGTGATAATACCAGGTGTATGTGCGTGTTCATACTGAAGGAGACTTCCCTGCGGTGATAATACCAGTGAGTGTATGTGTGATTGGGTACGCGTGGAGGAAGATATCCCTGCGCTGATGATCCCAGTGAAAGCGATCGCCCCTGGTCTGTGTCTGTAATGTAGTTGGATCTGATCTGAAGCCTGCTCCAGCGACCGGTACGACTGGTGGAGGGACAGGAGTTATCTGATCTGAGACCAGCCCAGGCGGAGGACGAATACAGAACCCAATTGCCGCCCCTGTCGGATCTCCGGGTCCGGTAATTATCCGTCACGCCGTCAGAGAGTGTGTGTGTGTGTGTGTCTCTGTCCTCTCATGGGGTTGGGATGTTCCAATATACAGGACACAAATCAATGTGCTTTTCCTGTTTTGATTGTGTTTGATGTTTGGGGGCTTGGGAGGAGGTTTGAGGGGGACGTGGGGGGGGGGACACCAAGTGGCCTCTGGTGCTACTGTGACGGTGGCTCCGGGCCCTGGGAGAGGGAGACGATCTGGAAGGATGGAGGGAGAGGAGGAGGGGGTGGGGTTGGGGTGGTGCGGAGGGGGTCGGGCGGCGGATAAGAGGCCCACAGACAGGTTTATGACCGTGGCGTGTTTCGCAGAGGACGAGTAATGAGAAAACACCGGGAAGGATGATCAATTATACACGGGCCCCCGCGGATGACAACAACACACACACACCTGCTGGGCACACACACACGCTGAAAAGTGCTCACACACACGCACACACTCGTGCACGTGGGCACCTCTGACAGGATTTGTGTGTGACAGTAGAATCTCACGCCCTTTTCATTACGCACCCCTCAGACGCTTTCTATTTTACCCAGAAGGCTCTGGGGTTGCTGAGCTACAGGACAGGGCCGGAAGGTTCCATAAATCTGCCTAACTGCATCGTGGGATGTCTGGAACAGAAGGTTCTGGATAAAGCAGACCTACACAGGATGGGGATGGGACACATTCTCTGCCGCCTCAGGTCAAATCAGTAAATCCAGAATGTTGCCAGGTTACCAGGTTGCCAGGTTTGGATTGATTCATGTGTCCTTTTATAGTTCCTCTTGAAGCTCGTAAATAGCCAACGTCATTGTGTCACTTTTTAGTACCTCCTCTAATACGACCTGACCGCTGAGGTTTCTCACAGAACACACACACACCACACACACACACATACACACCCACACACACCACACACACACACACACTCTCTCGATCTGCTGCAGGTGACTGACCCATTGGGCCCTGACTCAGCTGGCCTCTGTCACAGGTAATCCCGTCGTCACGGTGACGGCTTAAACCGGACCTGGCGGGGGGTTCTGTGTGTATGTGACAGCCGGTCAACCCTCGACCGTACAGGTGTCATCGCCGACCTGACCTCCTCTCCACCTCCGGCGTGCCCAATCCTGTCGTTCGGTGGAGGGCGTTGGCATGGAGATGGGAGGGAGGGGACGTTTCTACCTGCTGGTTGGCTGTCCTCACCCCGTGTCGTCTGTCTGCACGTTAGCCAATCAGAAGCTGGCGTGGTGTTTCTCTCATTCCCTCAGCTCTCTCTGTGGAGATGGCGGAGGACAGACAGACAGACAGACAGACGGACGGACGGACAGACGGACAGACTCCTAGCTGGAGAAGGCTCTGCTTATCCAGCAGTAATCCCCGCTGCAACCGCCAGTTCAGCCAGCCATGGACATGATGAGTAATGGCCATAAAACACAGTGGGATTGTCTGCAGGAAAACACACACACACTCACACACACACACACAGTCCAGTCTCAGCCTGTCTGGAGCCTCTTGTCCAGAACACGGACACGTTCAACATCAATCTCCCTCAATAGACGGAACGAAAGGAGCAAGAGACAATGGAGACAGAGAGAGAGAGAGAGAGAGAGAGAGAGAGAGAGAGAGAGAGAGAGAGAGAGAGAGAGAGAGAGAGAGAGAGAGAGAGAGAAAGAGAGAGAGAGAGAAAGAGAGAGAGAGAGAGAGAGAGAGAGAGAGAGAGAGAGAGAGAGAGAGAGAGAGAGAGAGAGAGAGAGAGAGGGGACGGACGGACACAGTGTTTTATAACTCCCGAGAGGTTCAGAGCAAGCAAGCTCTTGTTTTTGAAGACAGGGTGAGACACACTGCACCCTGACTCTCTGCACACCGCAAGATCGCCAGACAGGTGAGGGTCCAGACACAAACATGCACACACACACAGGTCAGAGATTCGTAGCAAACCACACGCTCTCACCTGAACCAGAACCAGCCCTGCTCCTGGAAACTGAACAATTCAGATTGTGCTGCCGAAGGCTATTATACACTGAAAGCATTCCGTTTAACTGAACTTTTCCTCTCCACAGTGTACAGTACCAACAGGGAGCTCCTTCGCCTACACTTTTGCTATTGATCTATTGCCATGACACTGCTAAGTGTTCCAGCATTGACTTCCTTGGAGTCTAATCGAGCCAATTACCCCCCGAGATCGTTAGGCTGGAGGCAGGATAGAGGGGCGCACGCCCCCCTTCCTCCCCCCTCTATCCCCCCTCCCCATTACCTCGATTGGATTCCTCTAATATCCTGGCTAATGGACCAATCAGCGCGCAGACGGGCCCTCAGGACGCTGTGAAAAGGTGTTTGTCGTAAAGAGAAATCTCACCAATGAGGGACGGCGATGACGCCGAACACCACTTTGGGGTGTCGACGCCCGGCTGTTTTTAATCTCCCTCTATTATTTTGCTACAGGGAGGGGGAGAGAGAGAGAGAGAGACAGGGAGGGGAGAGACAGAGAGAGACAGAGAGAGAGACAGAGACAGAGACAGAGACAGAGAGAGAGACAGAGAGAGAGAGAGAGAGAGAGAGAGAGAGAGAGAGAGAGAGAGAGAGAGAGAGAGAGAGAGAGAGAGAGAGAGAGAGAGAGAGAGAAAGAGAGAGAGGGTAACCCTCAGAGGAGTCCCCTGTGCCAGCTGGTTATGAGACTAACAAACCAGCTACCACCCGGCACACCTCCTTCCCCTTTACTAACACCAAACAGAATACAACTAATCACAACAGGAAACAAAAACTCCTACCTAGGACACTGGGAAAAAGAAACCAAGACACAAAACAAATAACACTGCTATCAAGGCCTAAATAGAAAATATGAAATGGCAGAATATCTATATGCTGTTAAGGACATAAATCAGAGACAGCTGCTCACTAAATACAGAATGACACCCTTGCAATCGAAAAAGGAAGACATATAAAAACTTGGTTAGCTAAAGAGTACAGAATCTGTGGACACTGTACATCAGGGGAAATTGAAACAGAAACAATTTCCTACTTAAATGCTACAAATATAAAAGTATAAGAGATCAATATCTGGAAAAATGTAAGGAATTAATTGTAAACTACACAGAGCTTGAGATAAACGAGAAATTAAGGATATCTCTGGGCAAAGGGCCGACTGCAAGCCTTGCCGCTAGATATGTCTCTCAATGCCACAATCTGAGGGACAGTGAACCAACCCCGTACAACTGTTAAAACCTTTCTGTAT
The DNA here is from genome assembly GCF_054491055.1 of Hypomesus nipponensis. Lineage (NCBI taxonomy): Eukaryota > Metazoa > Chordata > Actinopteri > Osmeriformes > Osmeridae > Hypomesus > Hypomesus nipponensis. The sequence goes on from NC_140386.1 coordinate 5,779,578, forward strand.
ATTAACAAGCATTTATGTGTTACTGTTACTCTTACTATGCTACTGTTATATTGTACTGCCATATTATTATTGTTATATTCCTCGTAAATGCTATGATACATATGTTAAAATGTCCTTTCAATATGGACTGCTTTGGCAATACTGCTCAGCCCGTACTGTCATGCCAATAAAGCATTCTGAACTGAACTGAACTGAACTGAGAGAGACAGACAGACTGCACGTGAGGAAAAGCGTGCATGTGCATCTGCTTGGGCGTGTACGCGCGTGAGCATTTCAGCATGTGCCAACCTGTGTGTGCGTGTGCGTGCGTGCAACCGTGGGGCTCGAGGGGGTCCTGGAGGCCTAAGCCCACAGGCCCACAGAGCCAGGTGGAGCAGTGAGTTCGGGGCAGGGCTAACACGTGGCGTGACCCCCCCCCCTCCACCCCTCTCGTCCGTCTCGAGACCGTACTCTTCCTGTCTCCTCCTCGCGCCGACGCCGCAATCAACGCCGTTACCTAAATCAGCGCCTCCGTCTCAATTAGCATCTCCTGCCTCCCGCACGCACTGCCTGTCAGAATGCATTACGCCCACCATCTAACACTGCTACATCGCCCCAAAGGCCTCTGAATGTGTGTGTGTGTATGTGTGTGAGAGAGAGAGAGAGAGAGAGAGAGAGAGAGAGAGACAGAGAGAGAGAGAGAGAGAGAGACAGAGAGAGAGAGAGAGAGAGAGAGAGAGAGAGAGATAGAACAAATACATTGTATTTATGCGGCTGTCTATCATTTCTTTTCTGTATATGAACCATCTGCCGAGAATAAACATATGAATCTGCACTCACCATTTGCAGTTATGGGGGGGGGGGGAACTGGTGGTCTATTGTATCCCTTGAGTGCCCCTTGTGTGTGTGTGTGTGCGTTTGCACCCACGTGTGCCTGCAGGTGTGTGCGTGTGTGTGTAGCGAGTCTGTGTGTGTGTGATTGCGTGTAAAACCCTACTGTAACTGTATTTGCGTGTAATTGATATTAAGTGTGCCCTAGCGGGGGGGTAGCCTGCAGTCCTGAATGACCATGCGATGACACCAAAGCTTTTATGGTTTAATGTTCTCTGTTCTCTGGTCTGTCAAATAATACATGCACACCTCCACTCCTCCCTCAGAAAAACAACAGCAAAAAAAAGAAAAACAGGGAGTCAGATGGCTGAGCGGTGAGGGAGTCGGGCTAGTAATCAGAAGGTTGCCGGAGCAATTCCCCGCCGTGCCAAATGACGTTGTGTCCTTGGGCAAGGCACTTCACCCCACTTGCCTTGGGGGGAATGTCCCTGTACTTACTGTAAGTCGCTCTGGATAAGAGCGTCTGCTAAATGACTAAATGTAAATGTAAAACTGATCCAACCTTTATTTTGAAAACATTTTTTCAAGGAAGATGCACCTACGTTAAGAGGTGTTAATGTGTTTATTTCAGGATACAAATGTGGCCCGTCTGGTTGCACCTAAGTGGTGAGGGGTGGTAATTTATTTATTTCATTGTCTGTTGGGTTAGGTGTTATGTTGTAAGCTAATGTACTTTGCCTGTGTGATTGCAGTAACTGGAGATTGGAGCGGTGGAGATTGGAGCTGGACCCCCTAAGTGCTCTGTACTACTGAGTGTGTGTAATGGGCTCTGCTACGCCCGTTAGCTTCTAGAAGGTCTGAGAGAACTGGCCAACAGCAGTACTCTTCACCTCGTTCTTCATGTTGGACTGTTGACGGTGAAACTTTCTTTCATGTCGAACAAAACCGAAAGCTTGCCCCTCTCTGGTTCCGTGTGCAAAGGGGCTCCATCGCTTTCACAGGTTTATTTGTTCTCGTCTCCCTCTGAAGCTGTCGGGCACCGAGACGTTCAAGGCTACCTCCTGTTCAGCTGTCGGCTTAGATACACACACCTGGGCCCCTTCTCAGGTATCATGCCTGTCTATTTAAGTGTGAGGTGTGCGTGTGGCGAGGGCTCAGAGTGTGTGTGCGGAGGCGGTTCAGAGAGGGTGTAAGTGTGTGTGTGTGTGTGTTTGTGTGAGACCGAACCGCCCGTCGCCTCAGTCGATGCTTAAATTCTCCTGTTCCTCCCATCGTTTGTTGTACTTTTAGTTCGACACTTTCGGTTTGTTATTGTCTACCTTGAACCCAAGGGTGAATGAAGAGAGGCCTCAGACGAGTTGGGAGTTAGATTCAAAATCTCCAGTGGAGTCAGAGCCCTCCCCCCCCCCCCCCACACACACACACACATCTGAGGAAAGATGTTTTAAATCCATTCATCAACGTTCCCTCAAAGCACTTTACAGCTTTTCTTTGCAGTTCTTCACAATGTTCCCTTTCGTTACGGCGTTCATTTGCAGGGCTCCGAGAGGCCTTCACATCTCTCCACGACGAGGTCGGCGAGGACACAGAGCGATAGAACCATTTCGAGGACGGAGGGGGAAGAAAGAGCGAGAGAAGGAGCAAAGGTGGAAGCGGGCAGTCCCTCTCGTTAGGCCCTATTAAAAACATTCTGCGGCAATCAAAACAACGTTAAAACATTCATGAGCTTCGGGGGCTTTAAAAGCTCTGATTAAAATCCTCACAGACTGAACACTCGGGAACATCGGAACAAACGCACACACACGCCCGAATACCCTCACCCTAAATATTTCATGGTTGAGACGGTCATCGATAGAACCCAATTAATAATGCATGCCTCAAATCGTTTTCCGGGGCCGCACACCGATGGCAGCCGACCCCAAAGCCGTCCCCTGCTGACGCGGTGCGCTCCGGCGCGGCCTGGCTAGACCAGCGCCACGCAGACCGCCAGGCGCCCCCGGCCCCCCTCCCTCTGACTCCCACGTCCAATCAATGGCCTCCCAGCAGCTTCCCTGTCTGGGTGTGTTCAGAGCAGCGCCCGTTCCCAAATCAGTACACCGAGGGCTGGCTCGACCTCCCGCCCGCGACCTGGAATCCCTGGGGCGAGCGGAGGGGTTGAGGGGGGATGGGCGGGCGGGGTGGGGGCGGGCTCTGATATCCAAAGTGTCTTATTCAAATGAACAGTCTGGCTCTCTGTGTGTGTATATATATATGAACTACTTACTAACCAAGAGTGAGGTCATGCTGGGAAATATCAAACTGAGGCTGGAACGTATCGAGCTATAGCGAGGTTGATACGGCAAAGCCGAGGTTTGATATTTCCCAGCACGACCGAACGGTCGAGGTTAGTAAGTAGTTTATTATATGGCATTTTTAGCTTCTTTTCTTTTACGAAAATAAATGGTACCTCCAGGCTAATTGTAGCTAGCCCTCAAGTCTTCTCACGTTGTGTTTCATGTGTCGCCTAGCAACGCATTACTTTTGATAGCAAGCGGACAACATGGTTCTGCTAAAATGGCTTTAATTTCAACACTAAATAATCTTTTCAGCATCGTCTGGATGGTAAAACTCAGCAGCTGACTCGTTGATATTGCTCATTATGAAGATGACGTCAGAGGGCAATAAGAATTGACCGCGGTCAATACGTGGCTGGCATGACTGCCCATTAGCCAATCAGAAAGCTCGTACCGTCGTTGCCATATCATAAATATATATATTGCGTCGGTACCTGGTGTATACAAGGGTTGTTGTGATTCAGTGGGAAGTGCTTCAGGGCTGTACTGCTGTGTGTGTATGTGTGTGTGTGTGTGTATGTGTGTGTGTGTGTGTGTGTGAGGGCACAGTGTTCAGTGGTGGGACTGGCCCCGTCCTGACAGGGTCAGAAGAGTATGGTGGCTGCGCTGGTACAGCAAACGCTGCGAGCTACTGTTGATAGTGTGTGTGTGTGAGGCGGGAGTGTGGGTCAGTGCACTGCATCTGTGGTGCTCAACAGACCCCCGTGAAGCTATGAGTTCCGACTCGGTCCCCTGGGCAACGTTCACTTCCTGGCGTATGCTATCACACCCCAGCGCTAATCCCCACTGACTGCTCCATCCACTCTCCATCTCATTTCCCAGGCCCTCTTTGTCCTCCCACGTACAGAAGCTATCTTCTCGGCATCGGTTTTGGGCCTCAAAGCAATTCTTCACCTAAACCTTCCCTCCCTCCTTCCCTTCCTCCCTCTCTCCTCTCTTCTCCTGTCTTCTCCTCTCTCCTGGCCCCACAAGGCCCAGTCCGAATCGAGACCGGGTGCTTTGACAGAATGCGTACAGGGCCCATTTGATTTGGATGCTATAGTCGTTGATGGCCGTTATTTTGGAAGGGTGTTATTTCCTGTCTGGCTGGCGAATGAGTCCATCTCTTCGCTTCTGGTGCTTAGACTCCACCAGAGACAGATGTCTGAAACGGACCAGAACGGGGACTGTGTTATGTGTGTGTGTGTGTGTGCGTGCGCGCGCGCGGAATGTAATTTAACAACTCAATCATAATCATGACAGCCCCGCCCGCCACCAACTCCCCCGTAGAGAGCCGAAGCGAGCCAGTCAGCTTTCACTCCGCCACTCAACAACTCCCTCCACCTTCTCCAGACTCCCCCCACCCCCCCCCCCCCAACCCCTAAGGCAATGCTGGTACTAGCCGCGGACGGCAATGAACAAAACCTTTTGCACGTCGTCGGTGAAGGTGCCACAGGGCTACCATCTCTCTCCCTCCTCCTCCTCCTCCTCCCCCCGCCAACCCTCATCCACGCACCCCTGACCCCCCCCCCACCCCCGTGCGCTTGTTTCCCGTTCCCACTTTTCCCAACCACCCACCCGCCCCTCCCTCCCCTCCATCGCCCTGTCCTCCGCCGTCAATGCTGGGTGCGCTTCTTTCGAGAAGGCCCACCTCCCCGCGTGACCCCATCCATCACTCCGGCCGGGCTCTCTTTGCACACAGATGAAGGAGGCTCTTAATATCACAACAATCTATTCCGCACAGCTGCCGCCAGCGACAATCAGAACGCACACATGACGTTGGGGGCTCCCGGCCTGCGAAATTCCATCTTGGGCGCGACAGTCAAATCGCGGTTTATGAAGAGGCTGTTTTTGGGTACGGCGTAATGCGGTTTGAGTGATTGTGGTGGATTGTGGGGGTGACGGAATTTCGACTATAAGCCACTTGTCTACACTGATTGAGACTGAAGCGAAGCAATCTCGTCTCTCCATACAAAATCAGATCACTCTACATGCAGAAACACCAAGATCAGCCGTGAGTGTGTTTGTTTGTGTGAGTGTTTGCGAGTGTGCGTGTCGGGCATATTATGCGCGCGTGTGTGTGTGTGTGTGTGTGTGTGAGCAAGAGGGAAGAGGGAGAGAGACGGGCAAACAGACACACGAGAGAGCGAGTGTATGCGTGTGCATGAGATCGAACGGGAGAAAGAGAGAGAGAGAGAGAGAGAGTCAGGGAGACGGAGGAGCGCACACGCACGTTCGGGGCCTGCCCACCTCTCGCAATCAGTCTCCACGAAGACGCAGAGCTGACACCCCCCGCAGGACCCCACGCTGTAGTCGGCCAGACGGCCTCCGTGACCCAGCGTCCCGACGGCTCGAGCACCGGACCCACGCAACATCGCAGCTCCGTAGACAGACTGGACAACGTCACTCCGTAACGCCGGCTCACAAAGTACGCATTAGAGACCCCCCCCCCCCCCCACCAACAAACAACAACAACAAAAACATCCTTCGGGGATGCCACAGCGCCGCGCGCACACACACACACACGGAGGCCGCGAAGCCGATTTATCGACGCGTCAGGCGGAAGTAATCGCTTTAATCAGCGCCATCTTATCGCCTCGCGAGCAGTCGTCACACGCGAAGCGAAATCGTTCATCCCGCCGTCGTTTTGGGGGCCCCGGGCGGGGGGGAGGGGGAGGGTGGGAGTTAGGGGGGAAAGGGGGGGGCTGAGGAGTAAAATTGAATGGGGATGCAGTGCTGAGGATGCGGATGATCATGGTGATTATTACATGGGGAATAAAGCATTTAGATGCTGACTTTGTTAGAACAGCAGCTCCTAATTAATTACATGCCCGGGGGGATAAAAAAAAACAACAACAACAAGGATGCGAAAAGTTTTGTATCGTCAGAGGAGCCGATGTACACGGCCGAACGCACGCGCTTGTGTGTGTGTGGAGGAGGGGGGGTTGGTGGGGGGGGGGGTCGAGAACGATCAGCTTAATAAATGAACACGCGGAGACGTGCGGTACAATTGCGGTAACGCGCGTGCACAAGATCAGTCTACCTCTCCTCCTGTTCCCTCCTGTCCTCACCTCCCAACACCTCTCGTTCTCTGACGCTGTGCGGAAATGACAAGCAGCCATGGTATTTGTCTTCTTCCCGCGCTTTATTCCGGGTAGAATGGCCTGCGATTTGCGTGTCGCAGGGGAAAGTTTGTATGAGGGTGGAGTGTTTCCTGGGGGAGTGATGGTGGTGGGGGGGGGGGGTCTGGTGCAGTGCGTGCTCCCGTAGAGATCACCTGGTGAGAAAGGGTTTGATTTGGAGGAGACGTGGGAGCCAGGGTGCTCGTTACCTCCCGAAAGAGACATGTCGTTGGCGCCACGAGCCTCCGCGTCCTGAAATCATCGTTTGCCCACCGCGCTTTGGTCTGTCTCTTTGGGGGGGGGGAGGGGGGGGGGGGGCGGGGGGGGGGGCGCTTTCCGGACGCAACCCCCCTTTGATCGGCGACGGCGCGTGTGACGACTAATAACAGGCAGCTTCACAGTGGACACCCTTCCTGCCTCGTCTGCGAAGCTCTGCCCTCCCCCCAGCCCACACCCCCCCCACCCCCACACATCTCCACCCCCTACCGCCACACATCTCCACCCCTACCCCCCCCCCCCCCCCCACCCCCGACCATTCCTGCTGTTCTGCATTCCAAACCGGTGGAGACGCGGGCTGAATGTCTGATGGGGAAGGTGATTGGCTGGGACGCGGCGGGTGCATTTCGCATGGCGACAGCTGCGCGCGGCGGTGCCGGTTTAATGTCACGGGCCGGCGTGGGACCAGTCATCGACTGAACGCGCGCACACACACACGCGCGTGCGCCATTACACACATGCAGGTGTAATATTGCCGGTGTCCTGGGAGCCTTCTTCATTTCAACCCCCTCACCCACCCCCACACGCACACACGCGTCTGCATGAACACATGCATAAACATACGCATTTCGACATTTTTACAAGTACACACACACCTATTACTTCACATGCCTGAATTATTGGCACATATACACGCGACACACCCCTAAGCCCATCCAATCATGAAATGCTTGTGGGAAGTTCTTTCCGGATGTTTCATATGCGGGAGGATGTCAGAGAGCAGTCAAGGCGACGGGGGGAGAGAGAGGTGATGTTGTCCGTTCCTTGTCTGCTTGGTGAGCGTCCATGGAGGCGGCCTCCCTCCCTCCCTCCCACCCGAAGATCGGATCCGTAAACCAAAATACAGCACAGTGAAAGAAAACTAAACCGAAACCATGAATTTGCCATCACAGGGGTATATCTGCAATGCAAAGCAACACGCTGTAAAGCCTTGCTCGCTCCTTCACGGCTTCGCCCTCTCCCTCCCTCCCTCCCTCGCTCCCTCGCTCCCTCGCTCCCTCTCTCTCTGATTTATTATGGAACGGAGATGAAAATCAGGACTGGAACGGTTAATTGGTTCATCCCTGTCCCTGGTATGTGTGTCCTCCCGCTTCAGAGAGCGGGAGCACAGCGCGACCTCTCAGCGCGTGGGAGTTAGTTTGAGTGTGCATGTCGTCGTAACCCCTCCACCCCCTAACCCTAACTCTAACCCTAACCCTAACCCTAACCCTAACCCTAACCCCCCCCCCACCCCCTCCAGGAGCGCGCCCCTTGCTCCCCTCCGACGACAGGCTTTCGGACGAGGCCCCCCCGCGCGCGCGCGCAAGCGCCGCTATGAATTATTGATATTTCATTCGCCTGTTTCCCTGCAACGCGTTTGCTCTTTAATTAAAATCTCCGGGGATCATGGACTCTGGGCAGGATCAAACTGGGACGCCTGGTTCTCCCGGATTGCGAGGGAGCACCGGGGCCCAGCCCTGGAGGGCAGCCCTCCCAGCCCTCCAGCCTCTGATCCCAGCTGGAGCTCCAGCAACACCAGGCCCCCGTTTGAAATCCCACACTTCAGACAGAGGGGGGGACGGGGGGGCGGAAAGGGAGAGAGGAGGGTCAAAGGAAAGAAGAGGGAAATTAAGAAAAAGAGAGAGAGAGAGAGAGAGAGAGAGAGAGAGAGAGAGAGAGAGACAGAGAGAAAGCAGAACGGAGAACGCAAGAGAGAAAATGTTCAAAAACAAGACAGCTAGTGAGCAGAATATCCTGGGAAAATGCAAGATGAGCACGGAGCGATGAGTCTTCTTTCGTATGTGTGTCCATTAGGGCCACTGCAGTGGCAGGAGAGTTCAGAAAGCCACAAAGATGAATGGTGTTTATGGGCGATAATGAACACTGCTTGTGGCCACAAGACATGTGCTAGCCCTTAACACCCATTACCGCCATCCGTAAAACATGCCCCGCTCTGTACATACCTAATCTCCACCCTCCACACAGACTCTGTCTTTGAGCCAATCAGCTCTGCAAACACACCACAAGGTCACGCGGCGTCATTGAAATGACGCGCTGACAAAGTCTGGTTTTCACCTAGCCTACGAAAACAGCCGTTGAGCGAGAGCCTAATGGGACATGATTATGTTAACCCCAGGCACACGCACACACACACACAATTTGATCCTACCACTCTCCAAGGCTCAACCCCCCTCAGACACACACATAACCGCGCCCTCACGCAAACACAACACACATTTCAGTTACATACACCATCAAGCTGTTAGCAATTCAGTTGCTAGCCATTCCCTATGGTGTTACTTTGGTCTTCCCGAATGTGGTCTATGTTACGGGCGGTGAAAGTCACGAGCACGTTCGGCCTGTAGTCCCAGCCTGGCGTCTGTGTCCATGTGACAGACTCTGTGAGTCGAGTCAGGACGGACGCCAGTCGTATTTAAGAATGCGTGAGAGGGTGCGTCTCTCAACCCTAACCGCAAAACTGTTCAGCCTCTACTGGCTCACGCAAGCTCTCCGTCCAGCTGCCTGCCCGGTCCTTGGGGCTTTTGGACCTGAGAGTGTGTGTGTGTGTGTGTGTGTGTGTGTGTTTTTGTTGGTCTGAGGCAGACAAAGAGTTAGGGACTTCCCTGGAGTCTGCTTAGTTGACTTTGACTGGATGTGTGTGGATGTGTGTGTGTGTGTGTGTGTGTGTTTCGAGCTGGTCTTGACCTCTGTGGCAGATGAGCTCTTCGGCCATCTGGACGTGGCGTGACCGCCAGGTGCTCCAGAGCTCTCCCTCATCGACCTCATCGCCCCACACTACCGTCTCAGCGGGTCACGGGGTCACACACACACACACAGACGCACACAAACATTCGACGCACGAGCGCGCGCACGCACAAACCTTCAACAGACGCGCGCACACACAAACATTCCACACACACACACACACACATAAGCCAGAGACACATAGGACCCAGTGACCTTCTGCGTGGTAGTTAGCGTGCACTTTCCCCCAGGGGTGTGGGTTTTACAGCTGTGCTACGAGACCCCAGGACAGTGTTCTGGCCAAGGACAGAGGCACCAGTAATGTATGCACTGGTCTGTTGTGTGAGCCGAGTGGACCAGGAAGAGTTCCTTCAGCGCCGCATATTTAAAAAGGTCAAAACTGCGTCTCTGTGCCTTTTGTACTGTGATGTTTGGCTGTGCAGACATGTTTTTTTGCGAATGTGCGGGTGTGCGTGCGCGTCTTTCGAAGAAAAATGTGAGGAAGAGAAAACACAAAAGGGACAGATGAGAGGGTGTGTGATGCGTTGGCAAGGTGAACAATCGGGTGGACCTCCGCTGGAAATAGTCTCCGGCAATTTCCGCGTGTGCACAGTGCATATATGGTCTCTAACTTACAACAACAGCAAAAACATCTTTTCACAGCTGTGCACCAACACAGTCAACCCCCAACCCTCTCAAGACCAGCAACTGAGAAGCAGAGCCGCCTAGGCCTTGGTTTCAACTACATATCCACCTTTCCATCTACAGTATATCGGCTTTGTTTATCCACCCTACTCGTGGTTAGGAAAAGAAAATACGAAAAATGGAACGTTGTTTCTAACGATTTCAAAGGGCAGTCCTTCTGAATGTGTTGACGCGGACGGGAAGACACATGCGACCATGACCCGCGTCCTTTTGAGAGAAAGGGCTACGCGTTGAAGAGAAACGCCTTCTTCAAGAGCGCTCCTTCGGAGACTCATGAGACGCCAACAGCTCCCGACTCACGAGAGATCACACCCCTTCGCCTGGCTCATCGCCGTGGCCCTGTGTATGCAAGCCACAGAATCTAATGAGGACCTGTAATAATATGTGGGCATACGTCTGATCAGAAACATGCCCCCCCCAAAAAGCTCCCAGGAACACGGGGAAAAGGAAAGAGTTATCAAGACTGTTATTCATCTTTGTTTGTCTTCTCAGTTTTGATGTACAAATGTAATTGAGGTCTAGTTTTTTCCCCCCGCGCTGTTCCACAGAGCCACAGTCCAATAACTTTGGAGAAGTTTCCTCTTGGTTTATAGCATCGTTATTTTCCTTTTTATTTCATTATTATTATCATATTTTTTGATCATGTGTGGAAATTAGAACTATGCGGTGAGCTTCTGTTTGAAGTGTTTTTGTTTGGTGTTATTCTGAGCTTTTAAACCACAGTAAACAAGATTCATCGGATAAGACAAGACCTTGAGGTGCCTTACAGTGCTCTCCGTCATCAAAAAACGCTTTTCAAGAAAAGTTAAAAAGTTGTTCATTGCTACTAGTTTTATCGCCTGGTTTGAAGTTGTCAGTAGCTCTGGTCTTTGTGCGTGTGTGTCTGCATAACGTGTGTGTGTGTGTGTGTGTGCGCCTCCTGTTCGCGTGTGTGCGCGTCTTGTGTTTGATGCTCAGTCGGCACAGGAGAGTGTTTGAGTTTAGCTTGACTGTAGTGAGTGAGCAGCTGTAGATAAGTGGATGGGCTCTCACACTGAGAAGAGGCTATTTATGAATAGGAGAGGAGAGAGGAGGAGCAGGAGTCATGCTAAGCCCAGACAGCACTTACTGTCCACTTCTCTGCAGGTAATTTCCCTGAAACTGTTTGCGGTGGAATGTCACTTCCATTCCCATTGCCCCACCCCCCACCCCTCCACCCCCCCCCCCCCCACCCCCCACAACCTCCCTCAGGTGTATCCCATGCAGTCTGTCGCTGTTTAATTCTCTAATGAGAAGCATGTGTTCAGGGGGCAGAGGGGCTGGGGCAACAGAGGGGCGGGCTCCGCTCTCCACGCTCGATCGCCGAACGTGACCAAATACCAAATGCTCTGCACTGGTTTTTGTCCCCCCACTTGGCCCCTACAAGCTTCCTCACACTCGCGCTCCCGCACAGACACACACTCGCAACCGACACACTGCACCCGCACACACGGGCAGACGTGCTCGGGCATACACACCCACGCGCACAATCAAGCGTGCACACGCACACACACGCACACACACGTCCGCCGTATGGTTCTAATTCCAGGCAGGGGGGCAGCATTGGTCGTGTGGTTGAGGTTTTCGAGGAGGGAAAGGGGAATGTCTGGGGTTGAGATCCCGGTCAGGGACAGAAAAACAGTCAAAGTGTCCACCCTGAGCTGGAATGGAGACAGAGGTATGCAAGGCACAGGCCTGCCCGCCTACATTTAAGCCCCACCCCCCAAAAGACAAACCATATGTCCTGCTGCCCAGTCTGAAAATGACGTACTGACCCCGGGACCACGGCTCGTATTCCCAGGGGGCGGAGCCTCCGGGAACCCGATGACCTCTCTGATACGTCGCTCCCGGCCGCCAAGCATCCCTCTACGGCCAGTCCTCATTATTCCAGGAAAGTCACCCTGGTAATTGGATGTGAAGTAATGGATTCGTTTTATCTGTAGGTCGATGTCGAGCACTGGTTATAAATAATTATTTGGAATTAATTATGTTTTAATTCCGCTTTCAGAGGAGTGATTTTAATTGCCCCGCAGTGTTTTAGACTGGGGGAAAAAATGTGTTTTTATTCAACATTGGAGAGCAGCCATGAACCAAGGGGGCAGTTGGTTTTAATGTATTCTGTTTTACACTCATAACCTCAACGCCTCAGTGTCTCCCTCTCCCTCTCTCCCCCTCCCCCCCCCCCTCTCCCCCTCCCCCTCCCCCTCCCTCTCCCCCTCCCCCTCCCCCTCCCCCTCCCCCTCCCTCTCCCTCTCCCTCTCCCTCTCCCCCTCCCCCTCCCCCTCCCCCTCCCCCTCCCCCTCCCCCTCCCCCTCCCCCTCCCCCTCCCCCTCCCTCTCCCTCTCCCTCATATATCTTTCTTTCCACTGTCCCTCACTCTACATGTCCCTCAATCCATTAATCTGCACAGCACTCTCTCCTTTCTCACACACCTTCACATGGACTCAACACGCCTGTTTACGCACGCACGCACACACACGCGCGCGCAGAAGAAGTACAGTTGGGCAGCAGGATCTTACACAGATCGACCCAGAACCTTCTTTGAGGGCCTAGCCCAAACTCACAATAGTGAGTCAGGTCTAATCTGTAGCCGCGGGCTAAACTAATTGGTTTATTGTGGCTGCTAGACCTTTGGCCGAACCCTTCCTAATCCCTTTATAAGGCTCAGCTCTTACAGGGCTTACATAGGTTAAGCACATCCAAGATGGCAGCAGAAAATACACTGACTCTAAGCTATCCGACCTGGGCTGAGAGCATTTTCAGCCGTGCCGCTCGTAAAACGACAGTGGCCGGGTTTCCCAGATTCGTTAAGAAGCTCTTAACGCTAAGCGCTTCTTAGGAGCGTTCTAAGAGCGCTCTAGAACGCTTAAGAGCTTCTTAACGAATCTGGGAAACCCAGCCAGTAACAATAAGTGCAACAATGCTCGCTAACACCCTGACCAGACTGGTAGTGGAAACCAGGCAGCAAGACAGGCAGGACGACTGACTGCTGAACACACGGGTAGAAGTGCGCGATCCAAGTGACATGCACGGAGAGTGTATCGTTAAGTATAAATACATATATTTGCAAATCAACCGTCTGTATGGCTTAAAAGACCAATGATTGGAATATGTGGGGTGTAGAAAAGGCAGTTTCATTTGGAGGCACGAGGCTAACAGGGAACAGGAACTGAGGAACGATCATTAAATTCCACATCGAAACACAGTATAGGTCGTTATTATAGGACAGAAAAGAACAACACGGCAAAGAGCAGCCGGCCTATTGGTGGCGACTGACAGGGCGGGAGTTAACAGAGGAGGGAAATATCCCAACGAAAACATTTGTCAGACACTGTCAAGTGAGAGTGGGGCTCGGGGTGGACGAACAGAAGATAAATCTCGGCGCCGACTTTCGACTAACACTGCACTTATGTCAGCCTAGCGTCAACCTCGAGTCAGAGTTCAGACGGCTGTCTGTCAAGGAGGGGGGGAGACAGGGGGGGGGGGGGGAGACAGGGGCCCGAGACAGGCGACGTGTCATTAGCTGCGGCGGAGCTCCCGCCACACTGGAAGGCGAGCGGGCGTCGCTGTGTGTGACTGATGGGCTCCTGCAGCCACACGCGGGGAAAGGCTCGGAGACACACACACACGAACGCGGACGTGTTGCATCACACACACACACACACACTGGGCTAATGTGGTTTTACACGTCAACACAGACACAGCACACACAACACGGATGTCGATGGAGCGGAAGCACTCACACGCGTAGACACGTGTGGGCGCAAACCGACAGCAACACACACACACACACACACACACACACACACACACTGATCAGGTACTGTTGGAGGCCGCGAGAAGCAGACAGACAGGAGTCAGTGTCACACATTGAGCTGCCAAGAAAGGGCCATTTCAGACCAACTCCTCCAAATCCCTCCCACGCTCTCTGACATCCAAACCCCTCCTTTCTCTGGTTCCCGAGCAGGTTGCCAGAGTTACAGAAGGACCCCCCCCTTCTCGGGGTGGATATCAACAGCTAAACACGGGCAAGGGGGTTCCACATTAGCATTCCTTCAGGTGAACTTGGCACTTAACTCTTGCTAGCTTTTCCTCGGAGTTGGCGCACCTGAGCAGTAAAGTGGTGAGCGGGGTTTCCCTCCACTAAAGTGGTGAGCGATGGTGCTAACAAGCTGCGATGTGCCCGATAACAATGTCTGTTTACTCAATAAGGTGCCCTTCTCTATTTCCATAGATCAAGTGGCTGGTTAATTCTTCGCAGAGGGTGCACTCATCACTAGCGCTAATTTGCCGGCTCAGAATTAGAGGCGTCTGTTGACGAGGTGCCCTGTCGCTTATCTGAGCGACAGCACACACTCACACACAAGTATTCACACACACACGCAGGACTGAGATTGGTATGTTGTCGTTTCAGCTGTGATTCAGACTGACCCATTTCCCGGTGGCTGTTCCCCAGGGTGGCAGACATGACACCCTCCTGCCGCGTTCCTCGTTGCCACGCCAGGGCCGGACGGTGGCGCTTCGGCGTCCGCCGGCCGTGCTCCCGTTCTGGGCCAGACGAGGCTCGCAGGCCCCCGCTCGGTCCGCCGGAGCTGAAGACGAGGAGAGAGAGAGGGAGAGACGGGGAGGGAGCAAGGGGGGTGTGGGGGGTGCGAGAGAAAGAGATAAAGAGAGACAGAATGTTAGAAGCAGACACCCACTGCTGCCCACTTGCTGGGTTAAAACATTCCGAATTATCTAAGCCCCTCTGTTCTCTCTTCAACCAGAGCTGTGTGTGTAGAGCCAAACAAGGTTTATTTCCCAAATGACACCTTGTCAGTTTCCTTTGTTTAACTTTTTTCATATATAATTCAGGTCCTCATGAATATTGAAGAGTTTGATGGCCTTCACAAAAGTGAGATTTAAAAGCATTATTCATGTGCTGGGATACTGTATCTTTCTGGCAAGCACATTTGTTCAGGCACCTACACACATCTGCGCACACACACACACATGCTTTTTGAGGCCCTGTGAGAAAAACACAGGCAAGAAAATGCATATTTCTCCTCTAATGTTCTTCCTTTCATGCTCTTTCTCTCTATACAGAGGCGTGATCTTTAATCATTCATTTGGTGAAACCTCCTTTGGTATCTGGGTAAGGGTGACGGTGTACGGCAACAGGATCAACACCAGGACACGTCACCCAACCATAAACTTTTACCTCAGAAACACACAAGGCACCACGAGCTGAAGAACTAACGAGCACAGCAACCGGTGTGCACGCCACCGCGTAAGACGGCTCGTGGACGAAACACAAGGAGCGCCGCGAGGTGAGCTCCTTCGCTCGCCCTCCCTTCATTCGGGATTCTGTCTGATATCGCAACGCTAAAACAACGATTTACCAGGCAGCGCTCGCAGACGGAGAACATCAAAGCACGACCGCCGCCACGCTGAATCCCATCGCCGGGTGTGGACCCAGTCGCTCGTGCTATTAAGCGAAACTTAATTGAGTCATTACGAGTGTTTTTCGACTCTACCGTGGAGCTCTAGGTCATTCGATTTGGGGCACGGGAGGAAGCGGTGAGAAGGAAATGATAAAAAATAAAAAAAACGAAAGGAAGGTTGGAAGAGGAAAAAGTTAGGTTAGATGTGCAAAAAAGAGGGAACTGCCAGGCACGAGGCATGGTGGTGTGTTGCTTCTCAAAGAGATTCAATTAATCATCAGTATGCACATCTCCTTACCTCGCTCTTCAAGACACAAAGAGCACACCGTGTGCTTGCCCTAAGGTTGAATCTCTTCATCGCTGTTGATGGCTGCAACCTTGCTCGTAAGTGTGTTTTCAGGTATCGTAGAAACAGAAAGACCGACCGTCATTATTATTAACATCGTTCCAACATAAAAAGCTACTTCGAGGCGCTTGTGTGTGTGTGTTTTGGAGCCAGTGTGTGAGTATACATGGACTGAGGTTATATACTGCACAGCCGTGAGTCATTTAGAGTAGCCTTCCGGTCGACTGCGTCAAATACGGTGACCCGATATCACACCGTTCCACTCAGCCCAGGACTGAAGCTAGCAGCACCGCACAGGCGCCCACGTCGCCTCTCATCCCCAGAACAAGGAACGAGACAACCGTCCCTTCCTCCCCGTTATCATTCACACAGATATCATCTCTTCCCTGTCGCTAAGCAGCTAAAAAAATGGCCACCATTAAAAGATAAACACGTACCAAGCTGGGATTCTCTCCCATCCGTCTGCACCTAAGCCTAGGGACAGGATTCCAATTACCGCCGACACAGGAAACTGAGGTTTAAGCTCACCGGCTCACCCTCTCTGTTCACCTCAGGATGGTACGCCCCGCGGGGCTCCTGGTCCGAAGCCATGTGCTCACGCGTGTTTGACTGTATGTGTTTGGGTTTTTCTGCATGTGTGTGTGTGTGTGTGTGTGTGTGTGTGAGAGTGTGTGTGTGTTTGTGCTGGAAGCCAAGCATATTGACAGGCCTCATGTCACAGACTCAGGGTTGGCTAACAGTGCAGCATCAGCAGATCAACACATCATGATGAAACTGCCAGCAGTCAACACCTGACTCAGTGGCGTGGCCTGGCTTAGTGGTTCACGCTCTGGCGATGGACCAGAATGCGTGCGAGTCTGTTAATAGATGTTTCGCAAACGCGTTGATTGCTATTTTAGTTGATTGAGTGGTTTATTTGGGTGTGTGTGACTGTGCGTTTCTGGAAAAAGTGTTGATTGGTGGCAGAGTGTGGGCTGTCTTTGCCAGGTTGTTTGATACTTGGATGAAACAGATTGTATTTGCCCTCGGAAACTGTGTATGAGATCACATAATGACAACCGACGTCACCCCTGGTTTAAATCAAAATGATGTAAATCAAAAAGCTAACCATGTCACGTTTAACATTTTCCCCTTTCAAGCTTTCGACGGAGTCTCGGAAGAAACTGATTCACCGTTGTGAATCTTTGAACAGAAAAGCACTCATTCGTAAAAAAAAGAAAAGGACTGATCTTTGAGTTTGTTCCAATCAGCTTTTGTTATAGCAACATGCCCCGGGCTGCCAACCTCCAGACGTTTCCGGGGAATTATCGTCACAGTAGGACTCGTTCTCTGCTTCACTGCCTATTGTGTGTTTTGATTGGTCCACAACACCATCTCCCCCCTGCTCCTGGAGAAAAACATTGATCTATTTTAGAGAAACAGGAACAATAGCCTTTTGTGGGAGATGATCCTTCCCTCGTTTTGGCGGTGATTAATCTGAGGGCCAAGTGGCAGTGTCTGTTCCTGCCCATTGTTAAGGGTTCACGCCGAAGAAGAAAAGTTGAGGCGAGCCGTGAAAGCGTTCTACAGGTGTGTCTTTTCAAAAGGCCAGATTTGGACGTTTTCATGTTGAAGCTACAGAACCTCTGCTTGGAGAGACGCATTGTTCGCGGACAAAAGGGCCGTCGTGTGCGACATGTTTGTGTTGGTTTTTATCTTCCTCCGCAGTCCTCTCTGTGCAGGACGGGGCTGGGCTAGGATGGGTGGGGCCAGGCTAGGCTAGGGACACAATATGTATCAGATTTCCCAAACTTTGTGTTAAAAACTGGACAATATTAGGCCATTTAAAAAAATCTGTCACAACCCTAACTTTACTAACTATTGATTGAGCCTTTTGAAGCAGAAAGGCCATACTGTTTTCAGAGCTCAATGTGTCCTTGGGCTTGCTAGCCCAACAGGTGCTGTGGTTCCAGATAAGACCAGAGGGTCATAAATTCTGTCAACCCTCATCACAACATCATCCATCACGTCTCTGCTACAGGCACTCACAGTCCTGGACTCAGATCTCTGCTGGCTGGTGGAGGCCTCATCCCTGCAGCCCTACATCTTAATGAAGTGCTGTAGCTATGGAATCCTTCAAGCTGCTGTGTATGCGTGTGTGTGTGAAATGGTTCAGAGTGCCAGCATGTCTCCTACCAAGTATCCTTTGATACTTCATGTCTTGGAATCATCAAAATGGAATAGTATTAACACACACACACACACACACACACAGGGGGTTGTTATGTCTAAGAAGCCCCCCCTATTTCTCAATCTTTCACATCCCCCAGATCAAATAAAACCCAATGGCAGCGCCAATGCAAACAAGGACGTTTAAGAGAAAGGGATCTTTCTGAAACACTGGCCTTGAGCCTCAGTGTAAATCTCATTACATCTCCGAGCCGGTGTTTGATCTGCTCCGTGTGTGCTCTGTCATCCACACACAGGGAGAGGGGAAAGGACAGACCTCCCTCTAATGAAGTGGAGGCCTCCTGCAAAAGGTCAGTGCTTCTTTTCCCCAAACGGCCTGGACCCCTTCATTTCAAATATATACAGGCTCCTGGCGAGACACCTATTCCACGACAGCACATCTCTGAGGGTGGGTTAAAAGTGATTGAGTCTCCTTGAAAAATTGTCCGACTACTGTGTGACTGTTAACATGTTGTTAATAGTGAAACGGACCCTAGGCACACGATTGCGACGGAATGTTCCTTGGCGAGAAGCGAGAACGAAGCCTGTGAGCCGATTAGCATATTCTAGAAGGACGCATAATGATTGTAAAAATCTTCCTGAATCTT
This sequence comes from Hypomesus nipponensis, assembly GCF_054491055.1. Classification (NCBI taxonomy): domain Eukaryota; kingdom Metazoa; phylum Chordata; class Actinopteri; order Osmeriformes; family Osmeridae; genus Hypomesus; species Hypomesus nipponensis. Next base: position 5,798,130 of record NC_140386.1, read on the forward strand.
AAAAGCAGACAGCCAAGCAGAACACACGCTGCAATTATAACTCATTACCATATAGACCAGCATGCAACACGGCCGCGAACCGCCACCCACCCACCCGCCTCCCACACACACACGCACACACAACACACACACACACAATTAAAACACTCTCAGGCAGCCACCGAGACAAAGGAGACATACACGGTCGGCGCCAGACATGTTCCTCATATTATGAACTTATCTAAACTGCTAGCGCCTTTATAATCACCATTACCATCCCAGTTAGCCTGGGGAATCATTATCTATCCACATGTGGAAGCATGCTTAATGACTGCTCACTGCCTAATGCGAGGCCCATTTGTATAGACAGAGCAGCACAATGGGAGATAACCATCGAAGGGGCAGAGCCTACCGGCCTCACGTCTCCCTGTCTCGTTCTACACCCACACAAGGAGGTAAACAAAAGGGGGGTTCAAGCCCAACCGCCTGACATGGTTGTGTGTGCCGTTAAGTACCGGCTTTTGTGCGAATGTTCCGTTTGAGTTTCGGAGACCAGCGAACAAAAGAGGCTTCTCCCACAGAGTTTGGGAGCCGTTTGGAAGTCGTGTTCTGTTGTGTCCTGTTCAGTTGCGTGCCTCTCCGGAGGGACGGACGTTGAGATCTCGGTCAGGTGCTGTGTGCTAATGGACAGAGCGAGTCAAGGCAGGGGCATGAAGGTGATGTGCATTCAAAACAGTGGTTATTGCGCCCGTAGGGTGCACACTTTCAATGCTTTCAACACAGCTTCGCGTACAGCAGAGAGAAAGAAACAGCCGGCCTTCTCTCTCTCTCGCTCTGTCCTACTCTTTCCCTCTCTGTCTCCCCTTGCGCCACACTTCAAGACTTTTTTTTCTCTTATTTATCTCCCACTCCTCTTTTCATTCCTGTTCCTACTAATAGCATACGTGCAGAGCGATCTACCAATTTGACGTCATTCCATTCTCCTACTGCAAAACACGGTTCTAACACCAAATGTAAAATATAAGTGCTATTATTATTTCACTTTCTCTGTAGCAGTATTAGTGATTTCAGTTCACTAACTTAAGGCAGAGATGGGGGAAAAAAAGACTGTCAAGTGAAAACAGAATATGTGTTTCGTTCCATTTGATTATTTCACCAAGCCGAAGATGGCTTTTTCTACTTATGCCATGGTGTAAAATTGCTCATTAAATTGCATTTAGATTTCCCTGGTGGGATTTTGAGAGTGAAACCTCTAATAGCACAACGCTTTCATGCTGGAAACAAACACCAGCAAAGACATTTCAGACCTATGAAACGCTTTCCCGTGGGTCCTATTCAACCAATCCCCTCTTGTGGGGGCGCAAAAGGGTCCAGGAAGGCTGAACTTCAAATGCTGACCGACGGGGCTGAAGCGAGTTAACCCGGTATGATAAAAGAGCAAAGAGCGTGTTTTTGTGAGAGAAAAGGTTACTCCTCCAACAATGGCCTGCGCCTCGGGGAGGATCAACCTGAGCTAGTTCCCATGGTAACCGCTAATGATGGAACACGCTTCGCCATTATGGGTAAATTGACCCCGTGCTCTCAGGAACAGGGAGAGACAGAGGGTGTGCTGGCTATGCAGTGGGGGGCAGATGCTCCAAACAGTCCGAGCAATAGCCGCCTGGGACCCTGCTGAACCCCCCCCCCCCCCCCCGTGAAATGAGCATCCAGACTCATGTGAGCGGCATGGCAAATGTAACCAGCCTCAATTATGAGAGAGACACAAGCGCATGTGTTATACCCTCGCACCACCCCTGAATGCTAAAGTAAGAGCGTTGGCACACTGTGACAGTTTCAAACTAACAGCGTTCCTCCTTCGTAGTGTCGCAATTCACGGGTCGGCCGTGAAGGGGATGCTCGGGTGCTATAAAAGTGTCGCGTCGTTCTGATTGCGGAGTTTAACAGTGGAGATTTGAGCTGGAATGATAGGAGGACCTTGTGCATGACTTACCTCAAGGTCTCAAAAGCGAGCCCCAAACCCATTACTACAACCCTCGTGGGAAGACAAGTAGCCTACCCTGAAGCAGAATAACGCCTCCACGAACAACCCATTTAGAACGCGTTCACTTGTCTGTCAGAGACGTGGAGTGCCGAAAGTCCTTGGACAGAGACAAATCTTTACTTATTTTTCTTTCAGATTTTCAACAGTTTTCTCCGTTTTCCATTCCAGCTTTTTACCTTGAGTTTCCATTTGAGTTTATGAAAAGCACGCTCACTTGGATTGACTTCTCCACTATAGAGAGCATTCTCTGGTCATCTACTATAGTGTGTTTCATTAGGCTCTTTTCCCCCCTTTTTTTTTACTCACCAGCATTTCGTGGTAAACAATGAAGCAAACTGGATTCAGCCATGCCTAGGATTAATGTCTCCAATTGAATTGTTTAAATTAGCAGGAACATTTTTGTGTTATGCATGTTGTCACAACCGAATAACAGTCAAAACACAAAGCCAAGGATACAATCTAGACCAGAGGTCTTCAACCCTGGTCCTCAGGGACCCCCTGTCCTGCACATTTTAGACGTTTACCTGCTCCAACACACCTGATTCAAATGAATGGGTCGTTATCTAGTTATGCAGAAGCCTGTTAATGACCATTCATTTGAATCAGGTGTTTTGGAGTAGGGAACATTCAAAATGTGCAGGACAGGGGGTCCCTGAGGACCAGAGTTGAAGACCTCTGATCTAGATAGCTGGACAGCTTTACTATGCATTGCAACCACTCAAATGTGGTTGTCTATACCTACTCTAAACCTGTCTAATGACAAACAGCAGTAAAACCAATTCAACAAATACTTGTCGTAACCCAACATGGATTGGAAAAAGGAAGGACAAAATACAGAAGCTTCCGGAATATTTTAAGTAGTTCAACTGATATGGATGCAATACTCCAAGAAGAAAGCTAACTGTTCAAACTGGCCAAAAAAGACCGCCCCTAGTGATGTCTGTGGATCGCAGACTTCAGACAGTCGTTGCATGCGAAGGATATCCACCCAGGTGTTACAGTAAACATGACTACATCATTGTACATGTTTGTCCAATGAATTTTGGTTGCCCAAAGTACCGATTTAAAGTAAGCTATTGGAATACATTCAAATGGAAGCGGACAGGCTTCCCATAGCGTGTCACGTTCAAAGTGCTTCAAGACAGAACCCCCCTAACCCCCCAAAAAAAAGACTGTCCAAAGACTTCTGCCGTTCGCACTGCTCAGCTCTTATGCGTACCCTTGTCTTGCAGTCAAGTGAATTGTGTTTGTTCTTTGTTTCATCAAGATAAAAGTTTGATAAGAAACTCTCTGGGCAGCGGCTGCCGGGTGCGGGGAGGATCAGACGGACGTATGAGCAAAGTGGCGGGGATAGAACTGGGTCAACTCTCCTGACGGGAACACAAGACAGCCTGCATGACCAGGAGGAGGGGAGGGGAGGAGAGAGAGAGAGAGAGAGGGAGGGAGGGAGGGAGGGAGGGAGGGAGGGAGGGAGGGAGGGAGGGAGAGAGAGAGAGAGAGAGAGAGAGAGAGAGAGAGAGAGAGAGAGAGAGAGAGAGGGCGAGAGAGAGGGCGAGAGAGAGGGCGAGAGAGAGGGCGAGAGAGAGAGAGAGAGAGAGAGAGAGAGAGAGAGAGAGAGAGAAGAAAGAGAGAGAGAGAAGAAAGAGAGAGTGGGTGAGGTAGGAGAGAGAGAGAGGGGAAAGGGAGAAAGAAGACACTCAACAGGAGCGAGGACAAGGCTTCCATTCGCTCATCCGTGATTCTCCAGAACCTGTGTGCCTCAGTGCCTGGTGGTGTACAGGGCAAGAGAAAGCAAAGGAGGGGAAAACGACTCCAATTAGTGGCTGCTCTGTAATTGGGATGTCATGGCAACGGCCTTGTGTGGAATGAAGATGTTCTATATTTCCTCCTCCTGTGTGTGTGTGACTGGGCTCAATACTGTGGTCTTCAGATCCTGGACGTGCCCTGATCGACTGGGCTGACGCACTGTGAGAGACAATGTGTTCTTGTTCAAACACAGAACCCCTCCTCGAACACCCCCCCCCCCTCCCCCCCTCCCCCCCCTTAATGGGAAACAACATTGCAGGCCGACAACAAAAGAAAATCTTCGGATGCCCGTGTGTGCTTTTGATCAAAAAAAGGTTCTTTAATAATTCATCCTAGATCAGAGGCCTTAATTAACGTCGCCCTGAACTACGGAGACAGAAGGAGGAGAGGAAAGAAGGAGGAGGGATGGGAGGAGTGTGGGGGGGGGGGGGTGACCTTAGGAGGCTCAAGGTCTAGGCTGCGGCTCATTTAAGATTCCTCGTCATGGATACCGGGCCGGAGCGGCCTTCAAAAGGAGCGGTGGAGCTGAAGTTTAAATCCGCCTTGAAGGTCGACCGCCCCACTTTTGTGAAAAACTCCGGGTCCGGCTAGGCGGAGTCGTCTATTGTTACCATCAGCCAATGGGAGCGAGAAGCAATTAAAAGCTGGAGATCAGGTCACTCAGGCTGAGCGCACGAACCCACGGCGACGCACGGCGGAGAGCGGAGCGAGGCCGTGAAGGTGACACCAAGGCCACTGCCTTGTTTGGCGGCTGTTTGATCATTCATGCAGGAATTTGTCATCCTCTTATCTGTGTCATTGTTTGTTTGTTTTGGGGCCTCGGAAAACACCGGCTCCAGAGCAAACAGCCCGCAACGCCATGATGGATGTCCAGCCCTTTTTTAGGAGAGAGGGCACAGCTCAAACTAGCAGCTCACCTACCCGCGTTTGTTTTTTCTTTTTACGGCATTTCCCCCTCGTCCCCCCTCGTCCCCCTGCCTTCAGGGAAGGGCTTGCAGAATGTCTAGCCCAGAGATTGAGAGCGTCGACAAAAGAAAGGAGAGTGAGAGGGAAAGAGCCGGAACTGGAGGATGAAGACTTCGAAGGTCGAAACAGGAGGAGAGAGCGACTGCAGTTGGCTCGTTCCATGAGCCGGGGACAAATGAGGGTGCGTTTGGAGATAAAAAAGAAGAAGGCTGATTTCCTGTTAAATAAATAAATAAATAAACAGAAATACAACAACTGGAGATTGACATGGAGATACAGTGGCCTGTGGGGAAATTGTTCCGAGATCAGATCCTATCGCTGTCCTCATAACTCAGCTCCTTGTCATGGATGTGGGATCCAATCACGACGCACGGTACTGAAGGGCTATCGCAGCCATGCCGTCCACGGTGAAAGCACACTTTAACCTTAATATTACATTCTCTCATCTTAGGAGTGATCGGCTTCTTCCTACGTGTAGAAATCATGGAAGATTGCTTTATTCAAGATCCAGCTTCCTCTGAAGACCTGCCAGGGTACAGAATAAGGTGAACCATAGGAAAAGGACATCTACTGATGCAACCGACCAACCGATCGCCTTGGCGTGGCTCTTCATACACCCTCACATGGAGCGCCGAGATCAAACTTGGGTACAGAGCAGTGTATGATACGACAAACATGGCATTGTGTCAACAGACTAGGGAAAGTGTCTTCAAAGCCTTTTCTTTTATGGAGCAATATACTCGACAGTGAATGGAGTGTGTGCTATGTGTGTTCTGTAGGATTTAAATGGGGAAAGTAACATTGCGTGTATCTACATAACATCAATGTATAACATGACATCATAGAAAAACTTGAGAATAAATCGGTTGATGGTACCACCATCTGTGCAGCATTTTACTGTACATTCTCTTAGGAACTCACACTGGGAGGTACACGTACAAAGGTACGCTCAAAATAGGGGATAAATCCTATTGCATCACTTCTGTCTGAAGAACAGTGGGTTGGGTCCCTGCGCCTGCCTACCTGCTTGTCTGCCTGTCTGCCTGTCTGCCTGTCTGCCTGCCTCTCTGCCTGTCTGCCTGTCTGCCAGCCAGCCTGTCTGCCTGTCTGCCGGCCTCTCTGCCTGTCTGCCTGTCTGCCAGCCAGCCTGTCTGCTTGTCTGTCTGTCTGTCTCAGATGGTGGATTCTCACACCTCACAGTCCCACCTCTCTCACTTCAATCATGAGCAACTTGGCATTCTGCTGCTTCAACAGGATCAACAACTGAGAAAGAGCATCTGCTTTGTGAACGCAGCGAGTGGAGGTGGGCTGCATCACAAGGCAGGAGCAACACACGCACACACACACACACACACAATGTCAAATGTGTTAAAACACAAATTCTCAAAATAATTTCAGTCCATATGCTCGGATAAAAAAAAAAAGAGAATATACACCCCTATTCATTTCAATCCCAGGTATTTCGTTTGGGGAAAACTCCATACGGACTAAGAATCCACACAGGTGCTGTCAGGCAACTCGCTACCGACACAAACTCCACAGTTGGCCTGGGGTGACCCCCATCCCCACCTTGCCCCGTGAAAGGAGGAAAAAGGAAAGGAAAAAAAGCAATAAATGACGGGCATGAAATGGAAAGCGATGTGCCAGCACGGCTTGTTGAGCCAGAGAGGCCATGCACTGGAAGGGAGATCTAATATTCAGAAAGGTTAAGAAGAATGTTTCTGTCTCTGTGTTGGGTTTCAACTGCCTGCAGCATATCTGTCTACAACCAGGCCTCTCTCTGTGTGTATGTGTGTGTGTGTGTGTGTGTGCATAACCATCTTTGAATCACGAGATTTTGCACCATTGGAAATAATAGCTACAAGCTACAGAACAGAATCTGGTGTATAGCTTCTGAGTAGTGTTGGTGAACACTGGGGATCTCTTTCGATGCTGTGTCTGCCCAGCTGTACCAAGGAAAGGTACATAGAGGTTGGAAGGTAACGATGTGATTGGTAGTGTTTCAGCCTGTGTGACTGGCCTATGGGTGGGATGTGATAGGACTGTATACATACTGTACTCCCATGGCACGCAAGCAGAAACCAATGAGAAGGCCTGAATATTTTTCTTTTTTTACATGCCACACATTCTGTGGTGAGAATGGGCAGTGTGATTGGGTCTAGGTCAGGTGACTCTGGTACTGATCATTACAGTACAGCAGGTTTGTCTTCAGCGTGTCCTTGGATTACTGAAGGCTGAACATTTTAGAATTCAGACCATCCAAACACTCACACTGCCTCATGCACACACGTCTATTTAAATTTACATTTATTCATTTAGCAGACGCTTTTATCCAAAGCGACTTCCAAGAGAGAGCTTTACAAAGTGCATAGGTCACTGATCATAACAACAACAGAGCCCCAAAGCATTGCGGGTAGACAAAACAAGAAGCACACATTGTGAACAACCAAAAGTGCCAAAGGGAAGAACTATAAGAGCATGTAGTTAAGCAAGTTTAATGTGTTCTATGCCTCACACCTGCGCATACCTCAGGCCTGTGCATGCCTCACACCAGCGCATGCCTCACACCAGCGCATGCCTCACAGCTGTGCATGCCTCACACCAGCGCATGCCTCAAGCCTGTGCATGCCTCACACCAGCGCATGCCTCAAGCCTGTGCATGCCTCACGCCAGCGCATGCCTCACAGCTGTGCATGCCTCACGCCAGCGCATGCCTCACAGCTGTGCATCCCTCACGCCAGCGCATGCCTCACAGCTTTGCATGCCTCATGCCTGTCTCCCAACTCATAGATCAGTGCACTCACAGGCATTCAAGCTTCCTAGCTATGAACACTCGCGTGTGCGTGCAGCACACAAACACACACGCAATTACGCACACACCTTCCCAAATGTGTGCTAGTCTGCTGACACCCCATTCATCACCTGGTCTATTTATAGTGGTTTAATTAGCTTTGCACTTAAAGCAGACATTGTCAGACTTCAACCCCTTGCCCCCCCCCAGATTCAAACAACGTTGTATACCTTGAGTGTTGACGTGTGTGTGTGTGGTTGGGTGAGTGTGGGTGCGTGAGTGCGTTATTCTGGGATCGCTACGTTAGTCTCGGTAGGTCTCCATGGTAGCTGTTTTAAAGAGCAATCCAAATGTCAGCAACATGGAAGATTAATTACCTTCACTTGGCAATTATACCTCAACTGTAACATATCGTCTAGGGAGAAACAACTTTAGTTGGACGCATTGACTCCCACATTCAATCGCGCGTATACACGATCCTTTGCTCACTCACAAACTCACTAACTTCCCTTCTCTCAGTCCCTCTGTCTACGCCCACGCACTCTTCCAGTTATGTACTCTCTATATACTCCATTGCTCGAACTCACACACACACACACACTCACACTCACACACACACACTCGGGTCCGTCCCTATCCAATCGCTCCAAACATTCTTTGTGTTCCATTTCCTCTTACTAAATGGGGGGGGTTGGGTTCCTAATACAGGGGGAAGATTGCTCCTATTCACCATCAACGGGTGCCGGGATCGGACACGAGTGAGACGTGATTCCTCCTCTCCTCCCCGGCAGAGATATCACGGCACAGCGGGCCCACATTTGGGACCACAGCTGTCAGTGCATTCATCCCGCTCCCTCCATGTACCGTACATACACAATACAACACACGTCTCGCGCACTCGCGCGCGCACTTCCGGCGTAATACACATCGCTCGCCCGCAAGCACGCGCGCGCGTTCCATACGTGGACCGTTAACTGGGGAGATAGGCTACCGCGTGTTAGCAAGTATCCTGACTCGTTTAGAGCATCAGTAGCTGGAAAGATTGTCTGCTAGGTGTTAATTATCTCCACCCGAGGAGATGATATAAGTCAGTTCCTGTGTAGGATACGCACAATATAGTGTAGTAATCGCTCAGGGGCAGAATCGTGACTGCGCCACACTTGATGCGATTGGTTGTGTTATTCCTGTTCTGACGACCTGTTCCCACAGCAACCCCCCGCTGGTCCTCTCACAGGAGGGAGGGGCCCCATCTCAATGCCAGATCAAAATTGAGCAAGACTAAATAAATAGAATAACTGCTCCCCCTGTCAGGAAGCGGACCTGAGAGAGTAATATGTGCTGTTGTGCTCCGCAGCTGAGATAATACCGCGTTCTGCAGCCCCGCCGAGGGCCCCGGTCGAACAACAAACAGGCGTAATGACTGCCTGTGATGTCACACGCCGCCGGTCAGCCAATCCCACAGTCCCCGAGGCCAAAGAGAACCTCTTCTGTTGTGTCACACGGCCAAATATACTGAGGGAGTTTATTTAACAAACACAAATGTAGTCGAGGGATCTTGACACGACAATCGACACACCGAGACGCCGCAAAGACTGCGGCTTTTGTGCTTTTGATTCCCGCAAAGACTGCGGCTTGTATTTTGTTTAGTTACATGTACATTTTGTATTTCTTTATTTGTATCACTTGTATCACTTGTATTATTGTCTTTATTATTGTTGTTTTTATTGATTTTATGTAAGGCACATTGAGCTGCAATTCTTGTATGGAATGTGCTATATAAATAAAGTTGTATTATTATTATTACACCACAGCGATGAACGAGGGCAGACAGAGTCTCAATCTCCTGCCCGGATCCATGTGCCACCTCATCCATACCGCCAACAAGATAAGAAGAAGACAACAGCTGGACGGCTGAGAGTCTAGCAGGGAATTATGGGAGGGCACAGCTGGAGAAAATACCGGTAGAGACAGTACAATGCACATAGAAGTAACTCACTGCCCATGAAATGAACAGAGACTGCCCTGCAGAGAGACTGAGATCGGGGCCGTAGGCGCGAGGCTGGAAGAGACAGCTACGGGGGAGGGAGGCAATGGAGGCAAAGGGAGACATCCTCGATCGGTGGGTTTTCTCCCGTCCGCGATGTCACTAGCCGGAAGGCGAGCGCCGCCAGAGCACCAGCTCCTCGTTCAATGAACACAGAACGAAAGGGAGGGTAAATAATGAGCTCATTAGGCTGCTCAATTGTTTCCGAAATTGTCTGCCCTCCCCCCCCCCCCCCCCCTCCCCCCAACCCCTCTCCCCCCTCTACCCCAATGCGGCTGACATTCCATCTGCCTGAGCGAGGCTCAGGAAATAGAATCCCAACACTCCCTTGTTGTCCTTTGTCGAACCTTAATTGCCGCGATGAAGTTGAAACCGACAATTCAAAGATATGTAAATCGACAGTGACTCTCAACAGTGTTGCTACCGCGGCGGGGGGGGGGGGGGGGGGCTGGCGGGGAGAGGGGCGGAGGGGGGGTGGGGGATAAGACAAATCTCATCACGGAGGGCCGAGCGCCTCTCTTCCCCCTCTGTCTGAAACGGAGAGAGGAACAGAAGAGAGAAGCAGGAAATGAGGTGAGATAGGGCTCAGACTACGGGTCTCTCTTCACACGTGCCTTTCACGTACCTTGCCTGTGCGTGTCTGTCTGTGTGCTCGTTGCGAGTGTGTGCCTGTGTGTGCACGTGTGTGTGTGTGTGTGTGTGTGTGAGAGAGGAAACGCTGTGAGTTTGTGTGGCTCAGACAGGATATAGGTAAATAAACTGGGGGAGGGTGTCAAGAAGCTCAAAGGGTCTCTCTCTCTCTCTTTACATCTCTCTCCATCTTTCTCTCCCATCTTCCTCCCTGTATTGATCTCTCCACTGCTCTCTCCAGGGGCCATATTACTCTCAGAAGAGGGGGATGGATGGGGGGGGGGGGGGGAGTACTTTCTCCACGTCCGGTTTACCGAAGAGGAAATGTGTTTAGGTCTAGCCTACAAACAGGGATGGAGGAGGGGGGGGGGGGACGACGACACACACACAGCCACCGTAAATGTTAATGAAAGACTTTCCAGTCTGGTAAAAATAGAAAAGAAAAGGAAGTAAATAAAGACGCTCAGTCTGCCGTGAAACAACACACGAACGTGGAAAAGAGCAGTGACATGGGCGCCTGTTACTTCTAAACATACGTACATAATCCCGTCAGACTGCTTTGTCAACATGTGACACACTACAAACAGGATGCACTCGTGACGAACGAAAGAGCGAGTGCTGCCAGCTGTTTGCCATATTCACAATTCGATAGATATAGAGGGGGGGGTGGGGGGGGGGGGGGATGTTGAAAAGGTGCGATGCCATTCGATTCTGAGCCTCATTTGGAGTCTCACACAGAAACACATACGTTGCAAATATACACACACACCACACACACACCGACGTGATGTTGAGCCTATTTCAAGAGCTGGTCCTCAAATGTCCAGCCACATCCTCTGTTAGGGGTTGAGAGAAACAGTGAGTGACAGACAGACGGTGAGACCGAGGGGGGTTGAGGAGGGTGTGACCGTGAGGTGTTTGGGCATCAGTCGATGTGCTTGGATGCACGTGCTTACAGGAGCTTATTCAGCTGAACATGGCGGGGGGGGGGGGGGGGGGGGCGAATGAGGAACTGGAACCTTTTTGATAGGGCTTTGTTGCATGATGGCTTGAAGTGGCATGTCGGTTCCCCTTCCCCCCTCCCCCCCCCCCTCTTCCTATTACCCACAACACACACAAACACACGCATCCACATGCCCACCCCAAACCCTGGTCGAGAAGTTGACTTATGTGTGGGATCACTGGCAAACTCCATCGCAGGCCAGACTCTGGTAATCATAAATTTGGCCCCAATCGATGGCTGTCACATTTGTCTTAATGTGTGTGCTTTCCTTCTTTAGACTGCTTACTGGAATATTAAATTGTGTGATTTATTTAGTATTTGGAAGCACTCTTTCATTGTGACTTATGTTTATGGGAGATTTCTCTTTCATTCGAATCCTGTTTTTATGGATGGGGTGGTTTGGGGAGTGAAGTAATAAGGTTTTGGAGGGGGTGACAGCAGATCCCTTGGCCTTGAGCTCAGGCAGGGGTTAGAAAGTGAAGCCGGGCGAAACTGGAGTTGGTGCAGCGGTCCACGAAACCGTGCTTATCGTTCATCCTCAACCGCAAATGGAAAATGTCCTCCCCCAGTACTTTTTAATAAAGGGCTGTTTGTTTCGGGAGGTTTGTGTTTGTTTTCCCCTAGACGCCGTTTTCTCTCTGCGGCCCGCCGTGTAATCGTTTGATGGGTTTTTGTCAGACAATGCTCGGCAAGGCCAGAGACGATGCTGAACTATCGGGCGAACACAAAGTAGAAAACGTGTACACGGAGGATTGTAGAAAGGAAGAGGCAGAGCGCCGGCGAAAAGAGAGAGGACGTCCCGAATTCTCGAACTCAACACGATGCAGCTTGCCATGTCAGACGGGAACCAGCTTCGGAAGAGATCTGTTGAAAGGTTTTTTAATTCCCTCTCGGTCTCGCACACAATTCAAAGGGATCCTCGCTCATGTCTGGTCACCGCTCCAGGTTTAAACGGATAGCATCTCCGTGAGTCTCGCAGAAAGGAGTGGGCGGAGAGAGGAGAGACACTTAAAAAGAAATGTCCTCCAGTGATGATGGGGGAGCCTGCGACAATGTCAGCGTCTCAGACGAGGCAAGAGAAAACGATTCTCAATCATGAGAACCGTCCCCTTCACTTAATGTGATAAAAAACCATAATAGAGAGCGAGTTTCGGTGACAGAGACACGTTGAAACCCGAACAGGCAGGCCTCTCTGCCTGTTTGAGAGATTTTCAGTGAGGTTGCCAGTCAAAGGCTGACTGGAAAAGGCATCAGTGGAAAGAAACTAGGGGCTCAGATCTAGAGGAGTGAGCTGCTGTAGAAAGCCCGGAGCCAGCATGGACTAACTCATCCCTACTGTCTCACATTTCACCAGATCTTGACCTTCCTGTCAATGCACATTTGTAATCTAGCTTGAAGGATATCCCATGAACAGATCTCCTTCCCCTTAGGCTGCTATCCCTGCCCCGGTCTCTTTGTCTCTCTATTACTCTCTTTCGGTCTCCTTCTCTCTCTCTCTGTCTTTCTGTGTCTCTCTCTCTCTTCAGTTTTGATGTTTGCTTGGGAAGGGGGCAGTGGGGGGGGGGGAGTGTGTGTGGGGGGGGGCTAAGCTCCTGCTCTCTCTGACATCACTGGCTGCAGGCAATGTGACCCGGCAACCAGTCGGTATGCAAACGAGCTGGCACACAGAGTTCCGGAGCGCTCGTCTCGGAACCGCTGACGCCCCCTTGGGCCCCCCGGACCTCGAACGCGCCTCAACTCTGCTCTCTGGCTCATAAACTGACCACACTATTGCAAACTGGTGTTGTCTCAGGAACTCAAACACAGCCAGGGCTTAAGCTCTCCACCAAAGAAACACAAAGAAAACAGAAACACACACAGACTTCAAAAACACTCCGGTGTCCAAGCAGCCAGAAGGACCTCCGCCACTGGATGAGCCTCTACCCTGCTCTGACCACAGAAAAGCCAGAGATTGACTCAGTAGATATCAGACACACATTCCGCTTTTGCTATCTGCCCACAAGCAGAGAGGCAATTCATCGAACAGAGAAGGGATTACGTGACTGACGATGACCCACCCTGGGCCGGAGATGAGACAGTTCTCCTGGAAAACAGAATCAGTTTGAATCAGTTTACAGAAACCGATTGTTAGTCAGGTCCCCCCCCCCCTCTCTCTCTTCCTCTCTCTCTCTCTCTCTTGGTCTCTGTCTCTCTCTCTCAGTCGAGATGTCCACAGGGTGGTCAGTGAGTCGATGCACTAATGACTGAGTGTGTGTGTGTGTGCAAGCGGGTGTGTCTGTATGTGTACGTATCTGTGTGTGTGCGTGTGTGAATGTGTATGAGTGTGTTTATGAGTGTGTGTGTGTGTGTGTGTGTGTGCGTAAAGAATTCTGACCAGGGGGTGTTTCTGCTATAGGAAGACGTCTCCACTTTATTTACCTCTCAGTCGTAATGCAATCAGCCACACCGCGATGGAGGATATTGCCTGGCGTAACTCACTCATAACTCATTTGCAGAATTAATTGCTGTGTTAGGGCCAGAGTGTCCCCGGTGGCCAAGTGAGCTCCTGCGATAAGATATTTCATTAAGTTCACATGTTTACAAACCGTTCCATCAGAAGGCCCATTGTTATTCAGAGACAGGCCGAGCAACTGCACCAGGGTTGGGTTGCTGTGTAACACGAGCAACATAACGGACGCGCCCGTGGTGAGGGAGAACCTTGCTGTTCCCGTGGCGTCGACCTCCCTTTTGTTGTTTGTGGGCAGTGCGAGAGCACGTCTTAAGAGCCCGCTTTTGTGTGAGTAGACCCGGCGTCATATCGGTGCCGTGATAAGCTACTGTACAATCAACAGCGTGCCCTTTGGGCGCACGAGCACACTGGACCTCTCGTATACACGGTCCAGCACGGTCTCCTTGTTACTGTCAAATTAGGGGGACGTCGGTTTGAAATGGCCACGGCTTGGTGCCCTTTACTGTGACATGAAAGCACCCCGTTTGAAAGAGGGCGTTTGTTTGTACAGTCCAGATGGTGTTCTATGATTAAAATGGAGAGAAGGGGGGGTGGAGAGGGGGTCCTTTGATGGCGGGTGGAGTTTGAATCCCTCGCAACTCTCACCAAACGAGACCGACGCGTTCTGGGGTGGGGACAATAATGGCTCCATTAAATGATTGAAACCCGGCCCAAGGGAATGCTTTCGTTTAGAGGCTCGTGAGACCGTCATGGACGGTGTGTTCTCCGAGTTCTCTAAATTTGACATTGTTGCTAATAAAAGTGCAGAGTGGCATACAAATGATTAAACAAGGATGATAGCTACATTTGAATACAAATGATGTATGTGTCTCTCTCTCTCTCTCTCTCTCTCTCTCTCTCTCTCTCTCTCTCTCTGTCTCTCTATGTCTCTCTCTCTCTCTTTCTCTCTCTCTCTCTCTCTCTCTCTCTCTCTCTCTCTCTCTCTCTCTCTCTCTCTCTCTCTCTCTATGTCTCTCTCCCCCTCTCTCTAGTCACAGCAGACACACCTGTAAGTGTGCGCCGCGGCAGCATCCCCCAGCACAGCCACGGACGAGAGGAGAGGAGCAGGGGGAAAGATGATGGGGCGGAGGAGGGGCGACGGAGCGGGAGGAAAAAAAAACAAATCAATTGGGCGGCGAGCCGCGCTCCACATCCGTCCCCGACGTGTTCTCTCATTCGCCCTCCCCTCCTGCAAGGTAAGAAACGGAGGCGCGTGCATAATTAAGCATAAATCACGATTAACATTAGTGTCGTACCAAACCTGTTTAATGTGTCTAACGCGCCTGCCTCATCACTTCTGCATCTCTCTGCATTTCTCACCCTCCCTCCCTGCCTCCCTCCCTCCGTTTTGCATTGGTTAGTGGCTGAGAGCACAACACCGCAGAGAGGGGGGGCGAATCAAAGAGCCGCCCAGTGCCTGTGTCAAGGAGTCACCTGCCATGCAGCATTAATGCTGTCCTCGACGGGATTCTCCGGTCAGCCGTTGGACAGACAGGCGAGTAAGGTACAGCCCAACACGACCCTGTGCACAGGCTCTATTGCATCACTACTGTAGCAGAGAGTCAACAGACAAAGCACGGTACCATCACACCTTTCTCCTACCCCCGACAAGGGAAGGGTCTTTCCCCCTTTTGTCCTTATCTCCCAGAGGAGGAGCTTCAAAGCTTCTGGCCCAGCATGGGGTCAGGAACAGTGGCCACACGGTCCCACAGTATCAGACGAAAGGATTTATAAGGAAAAACTTCCTTTTGTGGATTTACAAACATATTCTCAAGGACTACGTGGCTCATGGACACAATTTCAATGACAGTAGTCGGTGTATTATAATGTGTGCTCTTCTCATTTGCTTAGAACATTGTTTATTGATGTTTGATTATAACTTCCCTTCAGGTATAGTTAAGTCAGTCAATCTTGATATCAAAATCGTTGTGTCATACTAACAAAACCATTTATGAAAGTTGTATTGTTATATTCTGAAGCATTCCATGGACATTTGAGATAACGGAACTCAAAGCTAGCAGCCACTTCACACCACTGGGCAAATCTCAGGACGACGCCAAGGTGGGGAGTAACTGACCAATGAGAAGTCACCTTCACATGGATAACCCCCTGTTCTTTGGAGTATGAAACCCCCAAACGTACAACCACACCCACTTGTTCATAGGATTGAGGTGAACACTCTCTAACCTATTCCTCTCAACCTGCACATCCACTGAGCATCCGGAACATTGACGAGAGATTCTGCTTTCCATTCTTTGGACATAAAGAACCATTGACTCCTTTACTTTTTGGGGGGGTCACACATTCTGACGGCCGTCAGAAATGGTGACCTCTGTGGAACTGGCTCTGTGAAGACTCCACTGGCTCTGTGATGACTCCAAATCGGAAAACATGGGTCCAGATTAGTGTGAAGGGATGATATTACTACCCCAAACTATTTTTGGAAGTTTTAACTCCTTTGGGAAGCAGTTACAGTGGGGTCACACATTCTGACAGCCGTCAGAAATGGTGACCTCTGTGGAACTGGCTCTGTGATGACTCCACTGGCTCTGTGATGACTCCAAATCAGAAAACATGGGTCCAGATTAGTGTGAAGGGGGAGCCATAACTACCCCAAACCATCGTTCGAAGTTTTACCTCCTGTGGGAAGCAGTTACGGTGGGGTCACACATTCTGACGGCCGTCAGAAAAGGTGACCTTTGTGGAACAGGCAAGTTGATGACTCCACTGGCTCTGTGATGACTCCAAATCAGAAAAAAATAGGTCCAGATTAGTGTGAAGGGATGATATTACCACCCCAAACTATTTTTGGAGGTTTTAACTCCTTTGGGAAGCAGTTATGGTGGGGTCACACATTCTGACGGCCGTCAGAAATGGTGACCTCTGTGGAACTGGCTCTGTGATGACTCCACTGGCTCTGTGATGACTCCAAATCAGAAAACATGGGTCCAGATTAGTGTGAAGGGATGATATAATTTCCCCAAACCATTGTTCAAGGTTTTACCTCCTTTGGGAAGCAGTTCCGGTGGGGTCACACGTTATTTATTCTTTCTTTTTTGGGGGGGGGGGGGTCACACATTCTGACGGCCGTCAGAAATGGTGACCTCTGTGGAACTGGCTCTGTGAAGACTCCACTGGCTCTGTGATGACTCCAAATCAGAAAACATGGGTCCATATCAATGTGAAGGGATGACATAACTACCCCAAACCATCGTTCAAAGTTTTTCCTTCTTTGGGAAGCAGTTACAGTGGGGTCACACATTCTGATGGCCGTCAGAAATGGTGACCTCTGTGGAACTGGCTCTGTGAAGACTCCACTGGCTCTGTGATAACTCCAAATCGGAAAACATGGATCCAGATTAGTGTGAAGGGATGATATTACCACCCCAAACAATTTTTGGAAGTTTTAACTCCTTTGGGAAGCAGTTACAGTGGGGTCACACATTATTCATCCCCCCTTCCCCGGACATCATCAGACCTTTGGATGGTCTGTTCCCCACCTTGGAGACTCTGTCCCCCTTCTCCTGCACGTCAGCAGATCATTGGACTGCCCACCCTTGGTGACCACGAGCAACCTTCACACTTGATGGGATGAACACATTCCCTCCCCATTGTCTTCTGACCAATCACCTGACAAACACCTCCTTCTCTTGGGGGTACAAGACCTGCCTCCCGAGGACAGGGAGACAGAATTTGGACTGGGCAGAACTCTCTCTGATTTCTGTCAAGACTACTTTCTCACGAAGGCCTTCGTTATCATTTTCTCTGTAACTCTTTGCTCTGTGAAGCTGCATGACATCATAGACTGGTTTTTGCTACTCTAGACTAAGAACATCCGGGTGTGGTGTATTCTTGTGATTGCATCATTACTTATAACAAACTACAAATAACTTGGTCCGGTATTTAACCTTGTATCATCCTCCACTACCCAGATTTGACACACTTTACAACTCCAACAGTAATGTAGCACACCTGATTCTACTAATTAGCTGTTTGATCAGGTAGCTCATGTTGAATCAGGCTCAAACCAACTGGCAGGTAGCTCTTTAGGAACACGGTTGGAGACCCCTGGTCTAAACCATGCATGAGTGTGGACCTTGAGGACCAGGGTTAAAGACCACTGCGCTTCAATGTGAACTCTGCAGGTTTCAGTAGCAGGGGTTCCTCTGAACACTGGCTCTTGGGTACGACTTTAACATGGTGTCTCGAGTGAAGACTGTGTCTGTTATCAACCAATCAAGCGTGAACACAAGGGATCAGCCATACTGATCGCTGAACTGGGAGCTCAGAATATCCCGTTGAAGTACATGCAATTAACATACTGGAGGATGTGGGTGCTACGTTTTTTTTGCCTTCCAACAACAGCAGAGTCAAGGTATCATAGCTAACCAAATGCACCCCAGATGGAAATGGCAAAACTCCTTACTGACCTTTAATTTGGCTGATTGAAGTCGACATCTCATACTTACTCCGTGCATGGTATGGCAGTACTGTGAAAAGGGCAGAGTACCCCCTAGTGGTAGATTTGAATACTACACTCAGGAGTGCCAACACAAAAAAATTGGGGAAAGGAAAGAAAATTACTGCAATGAAACCCAACCATATTTGGAAGTCATGGAGTTACCTTAGGCCTAAATTATGGTCGGATGAGGAAACTACAATATTTTGTTGATACTTGCTTTTATTGTGGCTGAATGGCTTCTTCAGAACAGTTTAGCCTATTCTACTGGGTTAAGACCTGATTATCATGTACCTCTATGGAGAGGGTGGAGGGAGAGTTTTAAATGGTTATTACTGCAGACGACATGTTATTACATTGTGTACAGTTGTGCGCTTCCGAAAGGGCCCCCGCGGCCACGGTTTGACGTTCACATGTGAAAACGCGAATGAAAGCCTGCAGAGAACCAGGATAAGGGGTGGCAGGGTCCCCAAACAGAGCCCGGGAACACAGCAACATGCCCATTATCACTCCTCTAATGATGATCATGTCTGCCTCCTCTCTTTCCCTGACACTCGACAACACATTTCTGCAGTGAGCAAACACCACACACACAGTGAATCACCAGCAGCCTCGCTTGCATTCCCCACACACAGACACAGGACACACACACACACACACACACACAGAGTCAGTTTGGCTGCCGCCTAGCCCCCTAATCCGACTCATTATGCGGAGCTTCCATAGGGGCATAATGATGATTGAATTAAGATTGCGGTATTGTATTAACCGTGCGTGAGGGAAAAAAAAGAAAAACACAACTGCACCATTTCACTCAATCTTATCTGGGAGCCTGGCGCGCGCACGCAGACTAGTCTAGTTATCTCCCGCGCTCTTCCCAGTCACGGGGGAGGGAGGGGGGGGGAGGGGAGGGGAGGGGAGGGAGGGAAGCGCTGTGCTCTGGCGTCTCTCCTCTTCTCCCGGGTCTCGTGAGAGGAGCCGGTCCCGAGGAGAGCAGCGCGTCTCTGACTCACTCCGATAAGACCGGAGCCACGGTGGGAGGGGGAGGGGGGTTGGGGGGGGGGGGGGGGGGGGGGTAGCTTCAATTAAATTTATGAACCAATCACATTGCCTCACTTAGGGGTTACGATAGCATCCTGCTGAGGACGGCAGTTAGGCGAGGTACCTTCCCAACCATTCCGCACACACACACACACACACACACACAAACACACACACACACACACACACACACACGCATACGGTCACACACAGACAAAAAGCACAAGCGTGCGCATGCACACATACACACAAATAAAAAAAAACACATACTCTGCATCTTGTCAAAGCCTGTTTATCTCGTCAAATGGAAGCTCGGGTGGAGCCATTTAACACCCTGCAGTTTGTGGCAGGTGGGCTATAACTTGTCCTGAGACGGTGTGTCTCTAATACCTCAAACACTAACATGCCAACCTGTCACGCTGTCCTGTGATGGAGTCGAGTCGACCCCCACCCCCACCACACTCGCCTACACACACACACCTGCCGACACATATGTACACTCACACACACAGACATGTCTATACGTGCACACCTCCACCCCACACGCACACACACACACAATCTGTCCTCCCCTCTGCATGAAACCCAACAATGACACTTTATCATCGGAATGAAGGATTGCACACAGTTAGCTCAAATGTGGCCTCCCCCCCCCACACACACACACACTCTCACACACACACACTCACTCACACACTCAACTTCCCGCCAGTCTTTTCTGGCCTGTCGGATCATCCCTCCAGCCTCAGTGCTACATTCAACATCCGTGAGGCTGGAGCGACACTCAGATGCCGGCCCTTCCTAGGTACGGCCCTTCCCCTCCCCAACCACACGCGAGCCAACGCCCTCCGCGAGCGTACCCCCACCCCACCCCGCCCGAGCCCTGGGCCCGCTCCGACAATGAATACAGAGACATCCGCCGTCAAGTCCCTCCCAGGGAAAACAAGCAAAAAACAAGCACGGTTTGTCGTCTATTGTGGTCAGCTCTGCAACTATACTGCAACTATACTGTGCCGCGTTTATTTGTTACACCCCCCCCCCCTCCCCTCCCCCTCACACACACACACACCAACACCCCTCCCACCCCCCCACACACAGCAACACCCCCCCCCACACACACACCAACACCCCCCCCCATACACACACACACCAACATCCCCCCCACATGCACACACACCACGCCCCCCCCCCCCCCACACACACACACCAACACCCCTCCCACACACACACACACCAACACCCCCCACACCCCCCACACCACGCCCCCCCCACACACACACCAACACCCCCCCCCACACACACACCACGCCCCCCCCCCACACACACACCAACACCCCCCCACACACACACACCACGCCCCCCCCCCCCACACACACACACCAACACCCCTCCCACACACACACACACACCACACCCCCTCACACACACACACACCAACACCCCTCCCACACGCACACACCCCCCCCCCCCCACACACACACACACCACACCCCCTCACACACACACCACACCCTTGGGAGGAGGTGGTGGGGCTGTCTCCTATTTAGATTCAGCCCCCCGTGCCCCTGGCTGGCACAAGCCCCCGCTGGCACCTGGGGCAGAGAAGACAGACCAGAGCTCTCCATCGCCCCTGGCCACAGCCTGCTTCAAACCCAACGACGAGGGCTCGGGGCCCATGTTCCATGTCACATCATTTCCGAGTGAGGTACCCTGCCAAGACGCTCTTGTGAATTTTCCGAAAAAACTGTTTGAGCAATCTTAAACTTCCTAATTGGACCCTTTGGGAGGATGTGGAATAATCGTTAGGGCTTTTTGTTCTCGGGTCTCCAGCAAGGAGCACTTTGACGAGCGTATGTTTGTTTTTTTCTTCATCATTCTCCGAACATAATAGCCGTGTTTACTAGGAGTTTGTGTCTCGTCGAGGTGCATATTTAAAAGGCGTTTAGACAATTCTCTTCATTAGTGTGTCTGAGTGCTTACTCTTATTCCCCAGCCCTTTACTTTGAGGGTGCATTAAGGGGATTTGAAGTTGTGTAATGCCTATGGATGTCCACTAGGGGCCAGAGTGGCTGTGTAAGCCAGTGAGGTTGTGACTTGCGTCACCAAGGAACGGTTCCAAAAGATTGACTCAGATGAACTGGCACAAGGCAAGTCTCCTCAGACTGTCAGGTACACAGCCCTGCCTGCTGTCTGTGTCAACACCTCTCTCATTGTCCTTATCACTCTCCACCAACACACACACACACACACACACACAGAATACACACGCGAGAACGTACACACGCACGCACACACACAGAAGCACACGGGCGTGCAGATGCCTTCTCTCACACACGCGTGCACACGCAGACATCACACGCATGTCCACAAACAACCTGGATTCTAGCCTTGCATCCAGTGAAGGGGAGGATTTCCTGGTATGTGGCTTTCGGATCACATGGCAGGTTCCGTGGGACGCTCCTTTGATCTCGCGTTTGCTCATTTGGTCCGAAATCTTTCCTTCCCTCAGCGCTTTCCCCAGTAAAGTGGGTCTCTTTCTCAAGGGCAACATTTGCCTAATGACAGTTCTCTTTCGTTTGGGTCATTAACATTTAAGCACACCGAACAGTTTGGTTTTCCCTCTAATGGGAATCATTATATTTTGCTATTAGTAATGGGTACAAATGCATGCAATGTGGCTCCCTGTTATGGAAAAGGCTTATTTTGGGCATGTAAACACTCATGAAACAAACTCTCTCCTCAATCCAACCGTGCAAAATGCACATGCACATACAAGTGCCTGTAGTCGCTTTTATGGATTTAAGAAAATTCGACCAGGATCACTGCAAAAACATTGGGGAATAAATCCAAAAAGTTTTATTTAATTTGATTAATTCAGTAAATGCAATAGAAAAAGAAATATATCACCACTAAAACGCTGCCTATCTATAATTTCATGTGTTCCATTTCCCATCTTGACGGCATTACAACTTCCACCCAGAAGGAAATCCCCTATAGTTTTAGTTCATTCTGCAATACCTTCAGGTATTATGCTAATATCTTACAGTAAACAGTACTGTTTTTCCATGGTATGCCAAAATGCACACAAATTCGCTCCTATTGTACTTAATGGAAATAAATGCATTGTGAGTAATTGAGAAACAGCAGTTAATGCACTATTAGATTCGTTAGCATTCGTCAGTTATCCCTGGAACAAAAACAGCTTTTTCAGTGAAGTCAGAAGCTAATTTTTCCATCCTGGGCTGACCAGGCCCAAAAGTGTTTCTTTTCATCACAGTGTAACACAGTGTCATACGCCATCTAGTGTCAAATGCCGGAACATACAGCACAGGACCTGTTGGCACATCAAAGCTGCAGTGTTCGACTAACGTCTGGCTTTTACAGTCCTCCTCTAATTAATTGTCTTTCACGGTCTCTCAGAGTCCTTCCTTCCTGCATCAGTTCCGGTTGCTTCTCTCAGGGTATCTCTTCCTGTCTGTCCAGGCAGATGTCCGCCAGTGTTTTGAACTTGGACCCCAGCGAGTCCAGGAAGTCCAGGTTGTCCTGGTCCCCGAGGTCGCTGCAGCAGCCCACCGAGCCCGCCGGCGAACCCTCCCCCTCGTAGCCGTACGGCGTGAGGAGGTCGTCCGCGTAGCGTTCCTCCGCCTCGTCGCCAAAATACCCCAGTTTCTGTCGGACACAGAGTGAGACACATTCAATCACAAATGGCAGCTTGTCATTTCAGTATAACAGACGGGTAAGACGTGAATATAACCCATGATCGTCAGTCGTATACATTAGGAAGAGTGTCGTTGTTTTGGAGTGTACCTTGAGTAGATAAATGCCATTGGTCTCCCATGTATAGAGAGCAGAGAGCTGGGACTGTTTGAGCAAGGCGGCGTCGGTGTAGGTGGCGGCCCCATGCCGCCCGGAGGAGTAAAAACCCTTGTGTCCCTGAGACAGGAAGTCCCGCCTGCTCGTCTGGTAGAAACTGCTCTGGCTCATCTGTTGGCCAATCAGATGCTGATTTATCTGCTGACCAGTCTGATGCTGGCTGACGGGCGACGTCGCCCCCATCCTGTCCAGGAATCCCTTCTTGAGCGAGCCGTCCGCGCTGTCGCAGGTGGGCGGGATGGTGAGGAGGTGGGCGGACTTCTGGGGAAGGGGCGACAGAGGCGCTTAGAACAATGGCTCGACCCGCTCACACACAGCGGAACAAAGTCATGAGTAAGAGAGACAGGAAGGTGAAACTGATCTCACCACTTCCTCGCCCGGAGCCTCTGTGTTGGACATCAGCAGCATTCCACCGTTGGAGTCGTCAATGTAGACCTTCTCCCCTTTCGTGGTGCAGGCAAACACAAAGAGGAGGCCTGGAAGCAGGCCACGAGACGGTTGAATATCATTACTGCCACACCAAACACGGTGAAAGGTTTCTGATGCACCCATGTGGCTCGACGGGGATAAGAGTTGGCCGCAAGTGCGTGGCAACATCTGGACCTTATCATTTGTTTCCAGTGACATTCGGCGCCACTCGACAGAAAACAATACACGCCATGCCTATGCTTTACCCAACAGTCATCCTCGTGTGTGTCTTTGTGGTGCATGTATGTGTGTGTGTCGTGTGTGTGTGTCGTATGTGTGTGTCGTATATGTGTGTCGTATGTGTATGTATGTGTGTGTGTCGTGTGTGTGTGTCATGTGTGTGTGTCGTGTGTGTGTGTGTGTCGTGTGTGTGTGTCGTGTGTGTGTGTCGTGTGTGTGTCGTGTGTGTGTGTCGTGTGTGTGTCGTGTGTGTGTCGTGTGTGTGTGTGGTATGTGTGTGTCGTATGTGTGTGTGTGTGTGTCGTGTGTGTGTGTGTTGTGTGTGTGTGTGTGTGTGTCGTGTGTGTGTGTCGTGTGTGTGTGTGTCGTGTGTCGTGTGTGTGTGTCGTGTGTGTGTCGTGTGTGTGTCGTGTGTGTGTGTGGTATGTGTGTGTCGTATGTGTGTGTGTGTCGTGTGTGTGTGTGTGTGTGTCGTGTGTGTGTGTCGTGTGTGTGTCGTGTGTGTGTGTGTCGTGTGTGTGTGTGTCGTATGTGTGTGTCGTGTGTGTGTGTCGTGTGTGTGTGTGGTATGTGTGTGTCGTATGTGTGTGTTGTGTGTGTTGTGTGTGTGTGTGTGTGTCGTGTGTGTGTGTGTCGTGTGTGTGTGTGTCGTGTGCGTGTGTGTGTTGTGTGTGTGTGTGTGTGGCGTGTGCGCGCCACTCACACAGCAGTAGGAGCAGTAGGAGAGCCAGCAGCATGGCCAGGACCCCCCACACCCCCAGCGTGGCAGAGCTCCTCTGGGGGGCGCACTGCCCCCCCAGGCAGCGGCACACGCGCACCTGCACCTCGCGGACCCCGCCTTTGTCCTGCAGGTCGCTCACGCGTACCGCCACCCGGTAGAGCCCTCTGGACATGTCCGTCGCCTGCTCCAGCACCGCCGAGTTGTCTGGAGGGAAAGAGAACGTAGAAAGAGAAGGGAAAGAGAGAGAGTGAGAACGAGGAAGAGAGAGAGAGAGTCAGGACGAGAGAGCAATACAAAGAGAAAGACACAGGGAAAGAGAGAGAGAGAGAGAGTAATACAAAGAGAAAGACACAGGGAAAGAGAGAGAGAGAGAGAGAGAGAGAGAGAGAGAGAGAGAGAGAGAGAGAGAGAGAGAGAGAGAGAGAGAGAGAGAGAGAGAGAGAGAGAGAGAGAGAGGGTGGAGAGAGGGTGGTAAAATGACTCAGCACAGATCAGAGCAGGGGCATCGGTGTGACACGGCGTACAGAGAGACACCATGAGGAGATAACAGTCAGCACGACGTTCCAAAGGTTGAGAGCAGCTGTAGCCTCTAGCCCGGCCTTCTGTGGAACTGAAAGCATGCGCGTGTGTGTGTGTGTGTGTGCACCCCCGTGTCTGCACACGTTCCGTCGATTCCACCCGTCGCTTGGGCATTTCATCGGTTTCCCACTGTGTGTGCTGGGGGTGAAGCGGTGTGGGGTGTCGACAAGCCTCGTCCACAGATGTCTTGGAAGTCGGTCTAAATGGAAGGGTGACATTTCCTGTGCGTTTCCCTGACATTTCGGTTGGCATTTCCTCCTCTTCCAGAGGCAAGCACAGACCTGGGGTCTCATTTATAAAACTGTGCGTAGGATTCTTACTAAAAAGTGTACGTACGCCATTTTAGGCTTTTGGGCGTACGTACACTTTTAGTCCGAAAAATTCTGATTGATAAAAGCGTGTGTACGCACACCTGTACGCAATGTTCCCTTTATAAATCACAGATCACCCACATGTGTGCGCACGTGAATCAGCATGTTACCCCTCCCTGAACACGCCCATTTTTAACCATGAATGGTCAATGCAAAGAAACACATGAATGCTAATCTAGTATCTCATGACCCTGGCACGCGATTGTTCTTCACGGTGAATCAAGGCGACCCAAAAAACAAAAAAGTTCTCAGACACCGTTAGCCTATTGGTGGAGGCCCGAAAACCACATCATTTGGTGGCCCGTGGATCGCCAATAACAAAAACTGTGCGAGAGGCGTCAACTGTGCCAGACGATACCCAGAGTCGAGATACAATTTGAAACCAAAAGCTTTTTGTTATGAACAGTAGTCTATTCAAGTCTGGACTGATAACGAGGACGTAGAGTGTAGCGATTGCACGGGAGCTTAACGACTGTATTTCCAGTGTTTGACATATGAGGATATTTGCACAGTATTAAAGAAATATATTTAGTTATACGCTGTGTTCTGCAGTTATCTACAGGTAGGATATATGACGTTATCCTGTATTCCATGCAGTCGGGGAATCTCCCCCTCCTGCACTCCCATAGTGGACAATCTGATGGTGAGACAGACAGCGCTGAATTTTGATTTAAAATTTGAGTCGGATTGTACAAGGTGTTTATTGAACAATTGTTTCTCAGTACAAGCGCAAATAACACTGCTGGATGTAATCTTCATGATAATCATGAAATTGAATGGGGAAAAAAAACGTGTGCGAGGAAAACAAAATATATAAATATTACGAGTAATGTTCTTCCCACATTCAATTTCTGCAGTCTGACTACAGTGCGGTCATCTGCGTCGCCAATTCCACCTGTTTCCAAAATATCCGTAGGCCTACGGGAGGGTCAGAGTTTGCGTGGAGGAGCGCACATTCTCCCGTCCAGTTCGTTTTTTATAAATCACAACCTTTGCTTGGAAAGTGGCGTACGCACATTTTCAGCCCCGTTTTGTGCGTACGGCAAGCTGTATAAATGAGACCCCTGGTCCCACACCCATACGCGGCCCTGGATATCGGGCCATCTGGGTTAGCATGCTGCGGAGACCCACTGCTAGGAAGTGAAGTGTGTGTGTGTGTGTGTGTGATGACGACAGGGCTCTCCACTCTGCTCCCCTCCACCTCAAAGAGACTCTGTCTCTAAACTCCATTCAGAATTCATGACCCCACACCTCTCCAGAGCTGGCTCTAGTAACAGGCTCGTGGAGATATCAACCCTGCCTATACATTATTAAGAGCCTGATGAATCATTGATCGAGGAGGAGTTAAAAGACGTTTGTGGATGTGAGATCTTTCTCATTTGAATAAATGGAAAGTGGATGAGCGGTGCCCAAGGGCTACATTAGGGGTCACTTAACGTCGCACCAATTGATTTGTAGGTTTTAGGCACACGGTTCGAAATTCGCGCCGCACATCGGTTTACGGGGGAGGGCCTGTCGTGCCTCGAAGTCCGTGACACTTACTTTGGATGCTTCTCAGCCTCCATTTCCCATCATGCCCGTCAAGCAGCTGGAAGTTGAAGGGGGTGGAGTAAGGCGGGAGGTCCCGGTCCACCGCCACGATGGTGACGGAGCCCCTCCCCCCGTCCGGCTCTTCGCACAGCACCAGCTCCCCCCCGTCGATCTCCGGCACGTTGTCGTTCACGTCCTTGATCAGGAGGGTTACCGTGCCGATGCCTGACTTGCCACCTGGGACACGGAGAGGAGACAACAACGTGAGGGTCAAGGGTCAAGGGGCGTCCATTTGCAGCTTTATAGAGAGACTGAGAAGGGAACGTCTCCGAGTTGATGATCCCCTTTAGGGCATTGATGTTTAGACCCTGATGAGCGCTGATGGACCGAGCGTGGCAGGAATGTCCTCCTTCCAAATCCTGTCACGTCTCATGACCAGAACGGAACAGAGAAACGTCTGTTGTTGTCAAAATGTTTGAACAAGATAAGAAAAGAACCGGGTTCCACACCTTTAAGAGGATTTTCCATAACACACCCAGGTTTACTGTCCAGAATAACCCTGCTCATCTAAGTAGTGAGTGAGTAGTGAGTCTTTATCAGCAGGTAAGTCCGACAGACAGTGCAGATAAGATAATAAGGAGGCAGGGGAAGATAGTTGGGGGCGGAATGGGCGGGGCGGGTTGCTCAAAGGGTGAAACGCAAGGTGCCCTGAGCAATGTGACACACACTTGTACTTTTGAATTTTTCAAAAGAAACAACCGTAGGAAGAGGCTTCCGTTTCCATGTTCAGAAGGCTTCCACTCACTTTTGTCCACTGCTTTGATCGTGATATTGTACATGGCGTTGGTGACCAGAGGAGATTCCAGGTCAATGGTGTTGGCCACCTTAAGCTCTCCTGTGTTTTCCCCAACATTGATCCACGAGCCTGGGTCAGACACGCTGTAATACCTACACACACACACAGATGGATATGGAGTGGGTGCAGGTCTGCACTGTAATCCCTACAGTACACAGTAACAAGACACACAGGGCCTCATGTAAGTACATTTGCAAACGTAGCGTAATTAGCGCCATGGCCAACCCGCAGATTGCGCATGCTGTGATACTTCAGTTTACGTCGTATTTACGAAACCTGCAGTTCAGCGGTTAATCAGCATTTAAACGCGCAGTTGAATAGGCCTCCTTGTCTCTTTCTATCATGGATCAGCCACCAAAGTCAAAACAGCGAAAACAAAGATTTATTGATAACGAAATTGATGTGCTTTTTCATGAGGTAACAGCGAATTTAAATATAATACAAGGCCGGAATTCCACACCGACACGAAAAAATGCAATCTGGACCAAAATTACAAATTCCAATTCTCAACTGAGAAAATGTAATCCTTGTGGCAAAAATCGTTTCAGATCGTCTCCTCGGCCTTCGTTTTGCTTGGATTACTGCTGTCATTTCACCAGGAGGCATATGCTAGGGAACCCGTGTGCATCCAGGTTTACCCGAGAGGCGCAGAATTTTCACCGCAAAATAGAGGCGCACTTTCACGGGCGGTTCTTGTACATACCGTGGAATACATAATTAGACGCACTTTATGCATCCCCTCCCATCTCTTTATGGGAAACTCCCACTTTCCCCTTGACCCTCCCGTGAATGCATGTGCATGACACGGAAAAGCGCTATTTGCCATTTTCAGTTCCCGTGACAGGCGCTCTTACCTCAGTGCGGCATGTTTGTGCATACGTCGCCATGCTTTTAGGCGCAAATTGCGAAACAAATACGCCTGAAGTGGACGCAAAATCGTAGTACATGAGGCCCACAGTGTGCTGCATTCAAATCCTACTTCAAATTCCCGTTGTCACTATTAGCTCTCATTATGGAATCTGTGTTAGGGTGAAGTTACGATCTATCCTGTTCCTTCACAGTCATATATTTGTAGACCATTCGATGAGTTCAGTTCAGTTCAATGAAACGCAACTCGATTCATGTCTATATGTCCGAAACCAGCTGATTCCTACACTCTGTTCTAAGGGTGTTGGCGGGGGCCCAGCGGGGGGTACCTCATCCCAGCGCTGCTCTTGGTCTCAGGGTCCAGGGCGGCGTAGGTACTCAGCAGGGTTCCATTGGGTGTGTTCTCATTGACCAGGAGCACCAGGTGGGGGGGGCTGAACTCGGGTCCTTCGTCCACGTCCCCCACGCTCAGCTCCAGGGGGATGGACATCCAGGAGGCGGACGTACCCGCCAGCGGGGCCTCGTTCTGGGCCGTCACCTTCATCTTCACCACCTTGCCCTTCTCATAGTCCAGTGGCTGAGGGTGGAGGAGAGGAAATGAGGTCAGACTTTCTTTTTATTGTTTGAATTGGCCGGGCCTGCGTTCCAGAGTCCCTGCCAAGCTCTAGTGTGACAAAGCACTTGCTTCCATCCTCTCACACATTTAGCACCCAGTTAATGGACAGCACAGAGATGCTGTGACCTGCTAATAATAGCAACTCGCACACACTCTTATCATTCCTGTGCAATAACACCACATTACACACGCGCGCACACACGCACACAAACAATGCATGCACACATGCGGTCGCTGACGCACAGTAGCAATCTACGTAGACACACAAACCAAGCTTGTACACAGACACACACACACTGGGCAAATATGCCAGAGGTTCCCAGCTCAGCCCTCCAAAGAGCTGACTCTCAGTTTTCCCAATGATATCAGAAAGCTCACATATTCACAACCCATTAATCTGTGTCACAACCTCAGTCTATGCCAGACTCTCATTGTGTCACTCTGCGGTTTGCACCTTTCAGTTGGGAGTGTGTGTGTGCGTGTGTGCGTGTGTGTGTGTGTGTGTGTGTAAAGGGCCTTATTGTCTATTATCTGTCTGTTATGTCTCACCTTAACGACATACAGCAGGCCTTCGTTGGTTTCAGGGTCTGTGTCGATCCTGAAATTCCCGTTCTCGTTGCCCTCGGTGAACACAAACTTGGCATTCCAGTTTTTGGTCTTCTTTTCGTCCTTATCGTCCACAGGAATCCGCAGGACCAGCACATCCGCTTGGTTTTCGTCGATTCTCGCCTTGTACTGTGAAACACAGTCACAGAATTTCCTTAACGCAATACCGCAAAACATCCTGGAGGTGCTACACGATAACTGCCTCCCCTGAAAATACAGGGTGGTTGCGTGGGGCAGGGTGAGGGGTGGGGTGGTAACCGGATATGCCAGATGGTTTGTTACACAGAACCATCTGGGAAGTCGGCTTTGGAATCTATTTGGAAAAGGACGGGCTCCTTCAAAAATCATCTATCACCATCTTCATGGGATGTCACACTGAAACCACGCCCGTAGCTGCCAGTAGTTAGATAAAGGCCGCTGAACCCTCCAAACCATTAAGTTCAGCCCAGGCATCATAACTTGAAGCCTGGAAATCTGGAATCAAGACAGATTGTGATCTTGTGGATCGAGCTGCATCGCAACATAAGGGGAGAGGCGGGGGGGTTGAAAAGGTCAAAGAGCAGTTTTGGTACGTGAAGGAATGTGGTCATCTGAGTACCTGCCTTTGTCCCTTTGTATAACTCCGGGGCTAACCGGATGAGCGACCATTAGCATCTGTCTTTCCGCACGACAAGAAGGGACCTACTGTGGCTTCTCTGAAGGTAGGAGGGTTGTCATTGATGTCCACCAGCGTCACGGTTGCCGTGGCGGTGTTGAAGAGGCCGTTCCTGGCGCCATTCATGTCCCTGATCTCCACGACGACTTTGTGCACCACCTGAACCTGAACACCACAAACACAGATACCACGCAGTTAAGCAATGTCTCCCACACGGCTAAACCAGCCAGTTTTACCAACTGCCACAAAGGCAAATTATTCTGCTATAACTGTTGTAAATCCAGCCAATAAATTAGCCAAAATCTTGATGTTTCGCCTGTCTCAGTGTGAATCTGCCGAACAACAGAGCTGGAGGAAGGATGAGGGTGAGGGATGAGGGTGAGGGATGAGGGAGGATGAGGGATGAGGGAGGATGAGGGAGGATGAGGGTGAGGGATGAGGGAGGATGAGGGATGAGGGAGGATGAGGGTGAGGGATGAGGGAGGATGAGGGTGAGGGATAAGGGAGGATGAGGGTGAGGGTGAAGGATGAGGGAGGATGAGGGTGAGGGTGAAGGATGAGGGAGGATGAGGGTGAGGGATGAGGGAGGATGAGGGTGAGGGATGAGGGAGGATGAGGGTGAGGGATGAGGGAGGATGAGGGATGAGGGTGAGGGATGAGGGAGGATGAGGGTGAGGGATCAGGGAGGATGAGGGTGAGGGATGAGGATGTCCGGGAGGCCCCACCTCTCTGTCCAGGTTGCTGGTCTTGGCTTTGAGCATGCCACTTTCAGGGTGGATGGAGAAGAGCTCGATGCC
Organism: Hypomesus nipponensis; assembly: GCF_054491055.1. NCBI lineage: Eukaryota > Metazoa > Chordata > Actinopteri > Osmeriformes > Osmeridae > Hypomesus > Hypomesus nipponensis. Next base: position 5,829,497 of record NC_140386.1, read on the forward strand.
ACTTAGGAGGGAGTATTTAATCTTAACGTGGAGGGTGTCCTTCTCATCCAGGTCAGTGGCAGTCACAAGTCCAATCTCAGTATCTACAGAGAGGCAGGCAAAGAGAGTCATGGGAAAGAGAGATGGAGAGAGAGACACTTGCTGAAGGACTTAAAGGAGCTCTTTAAATGACTTAAGATACTTGTTGGAACACATTGTGAACACACAAACACACACACACACACAGCGCCATGTTCTCACCAGGGCTACACTGCTCTGACACAGCGAACTCGAGGGGTCCGGAAAAGGTCGGAGCGTTGTCGTTCACGTCGTCCACCAACACAGTGATGTCCAAGGGCCGGTCAGTCTCCTTCTTGGTGAGAATGTCAAAGACCCGAGCTGTGAACTACCCAGTCAGATATGAGATACAGTCAGTATGACTCCATACACAGGTGTCGGAAGAAACTAGAAGACTTGCCCTTCATACTTACCACAATTTTCTTTTGCCTTTCTATAGAGACAGTTGGAGACAGAGACATGAAACCAGGAAGAGAAAGAGAGAGAGGGGGAAAGACATGCAGGAAATGACCCGTAGCCGGAATCGAACCTGGGTCCCTGCGTAAAGGCCTTGTGTGCCGTACTTACCACAAACTTGGGGTACTGCTCGCGGTCCACGGCGTACCACACCCTCACCATGCCAGTCAGCCTTTCCACAGAGAACAAGTCCTTCGGAGGTAGGGTGACCCCTGGACCGCTAATCTCGTAATACACAGTGTAGTTCACCATTGAATCAGACCCCACCTAGGGAACGCAGGGGGGGGGGGGGGGGTTGAGAGAGTAGGAGAGATATTTTTCCAATTAAGAAAATGTTGTATGAGGGTATTGCTCATGGTCATTTGGAGGAGAAGAGAAGAGAAAGGACAGAAGAGGTAAAACAGGAATATAAGGAAAGTAGTGGTGATAGAAGCTAAGCTAGTCTAGCGAGAATGACGACAGGACGTTCTCACCAGTTCCACATTCTTGGGGAATGGAGGCACATCGTTTTCGATGATGTTGAAAGGCAGCGGGCTCCATCTCCTCTTGGTGCGCCGGAGGACAGAGGGATTGGAGCCTTTCTGACCAGGCATGTGATAGGGCACCCTTCTGGGCACATGGGCTGGCACCTGGGGATAATCAGTCACAGCTGAAATACACAACGTCTCAAATCAGCTCTCTGTGGCAGACCACTTAAAGCAGCAATCCACTGGTGTGGCTAAGGTGAATCACAGTCATTTTGTGGGCCTTGTTTACTTTTGGAAAATGATAAGGAAGGAAGTGCCTCTGAACCCCACCCCCTCTCTCTCTCTCTCTCTCTCTCTCTCTCTCTCTCTCTCTCAGGCACACAGGTTCTGGAGAATCACGGATGAGCGAATGGAAGCCTTGTCCTCGCTCGTGCTGAGTGTCTTCTTTCTCCCTTTCCCCTCTCTCCCTCTCCTACCTCACCCACTCTCTCTTTCCTCTCTCTCTCTGTGTCTCCCTCTCCCTCCCCCTCTCGCTCTCTCTCTCGCTCGCCTTCTCGCTCTCTCCTCACCTGCTCTGGGGATGTGGACAGGAGACGGACGTTGATCGCCCAGCGGTGTCCCGCCCCGTCCCACACCCACACCAAGAAGGACTTCCCCTCCTCCATCACCCTGGTCAGATGGATGGTGACAATGGTGCCATCCGCCCGCACGGCAAAGTCAGGGTCTGCCGAGACCAGCCGCCGACCCCCTCCATGACAACCTGACAAAGGCACTGCTTGGCCAACACACACACAGAATAGTCAGCAAAGAACTACTGTACCTACTGGGCACACAGATTCCCATAAACAGACAGGCATGGTCCTGTTTACTGACAGACAGGCAAAAGGAGGTAGGACCAGAGACTAATAAGATTGGCGTTCCGTACCTTCAGAGACAACATAGCCAGGCTGGAGTTCTGCAGGCACTATGGCTTGGATTGATTGCGGAACACACAACTCAACAGGTGCTGGTATGAGCTGGAAACAACACAAGAGGACAAGGTTAACCCTAACCAGTTACGAAGTCAAGATGGCTATTCTCTCTCTCTTTCTCTCTGTCTCACCCTGCAAGAAGGTACTTTCCTTCTCAAGGACCTAACCCATATGACCGTGATGATTGGATAAAAGTTCACAGTGACGTCACCTTTCCCCAGTCTAGCTACTCAAAGGTGTAAATCGAATCGTTAAAAGACTACTATGCTGTTATAGTAACTTCACACTGTGGCGTAGTATGTGAGCATTAAATTTCTGGAGGCTATTATTTACAATAGGCGCAAGGTCTAAGCATTCACATGTGTGAGGGGAAAAAATTACTTGTAACAACGTAAGTGACGAGACATCAAAGAACTATACCTGTCGGGGAACTCAAATCCAATTCCCTTGAAATATATTTGAATTCATATTGCACTGACAGCAGGTATACGATTCCAGATAACATCACTATCTAAATAGAAGGCCTGAGACTCTCAGGCTGAGAGAGTGATTTTACGATCAGTCATGATTTATAGCCATGCAATTCTATCTCCAGAGAGATTCCTTTGTCTTCGTTCATTACATTGGATCACCTTTGATAGACCCATAGTGTCTACAAATCATTAACGTAGCTAAATTGTTGGAGTAACCGAGCACTGGTTAAAAAGTAATTTCTGCCGAACTGGAGAAAGCACCACAGAGAATCTTTAAATTATATTTCTAGTCATTGGGACAAACGAAAGTTATTTTTACATACATATTTATGAAAAGTGTTGTTCCAGCTACTGTTGCTTTTTGCTACGACACAAAGCTTATCTGTTCCATACAACCCTATCGGTTTACCAAACCTAACGGTACGCGAGACATTATACACTCAACTTGAACAGACATCAGTGCAACTATGTCACATCAATTACTTGCGGTTTAAAACAATAATTGACATCACTTACCACTGCGAGCAGGCTGAAGCAGAATAAACCGCCCGGGGCCATAGCGCTCGGCGAACACTTAACGGCGGATCGACAGTCCCACACAACTTGGAAGGGCGATGCCTTTCTCTGGGTGTGGGTTTCGGCTTTTAACACCAAATTACGACTTCAGCTCACTAATGTATTCAAAGGGTGTGTCATAGCCAGAGAAAGTGTTGAGAACATAAACTACGAGGATACAGATTGTCAGAAGCGTCCACCTACCCCTTCAGACTGAGATCCCTCCTTCTGTCCTGTAGAGGATTGTTTTGACTCCACCTCCGCCAAGCATGTTCCAAATGTTGTGCAGGATAACTTTCTCTCCTTGTTTATGTGTGTGCGTGCGTGCGTGCGTGTGTGTGTGTGTGTAAAATAGCTATTATATACCCATTTGTAGTCCCAGTGTTACTTTTGTTAACAATATGTCATTGTTATGAGAACAAAGGAAATGTTGACTTAAGCTGAGCGGGAAGTTTACTGTAAAACATCAAGATAAAGAGCAAGAGAAAGAGAGAGCTCGGACCAGAAGTCATGTCAACAGCTGCAGTATCAACAGACATGACCGATCCAACTAACTCGTGAATCAAACTCTGACTCATTTAGAATCAGACTCATGCCTAACCCACCATCTGGTTCACACAGGTGACTAAGAAGAAGTTTAACGGTCAACAAAAGGAGGACGTTTCGATCTAGATTTAAAGTATGTTTCTGAGGACAAACATACAGTCTTTTAATAGATTTCCCCATTCCACCACAGACTCTGTAGTTTGTCTAAACTGCAGGAATGCAGGTCCATCCCTCTTTCTCTTTCTGGTGAAAGTGTGGTTTGGGTGTCTTTTGTGTGTGTGTGTGTCTCTGTGTGTGTGTGCGTGCATCCATTTGGGTGTGTGTGACTGCGCCTGCATGGGTGAGGGGCCAGGCAGGGGAGTGCAGAGGGAGTGCAGGGACTGTGTCCATGCGGTGACCTCGCCGTTCACTCCTGCCTCCCCATGAAGATAAGACTGTGAGATTTCTGGAGAGTTCCGAGCCAAGCAATGCAAAACTAACCTGACGCACGCACACACATGCAAACTAATCCAAGAGGAGCTAATCCACACCAAATTCTTCACCGTGTCGCTTCTTTTCCATCTGGAATGTGTTTGAAAACCACCAGATCGTTTCTTGCTGTATTTCATAATAGATTGGGTTGAGTGAGAACAACCAACTGTCACATTTAGTCAGAAAGGTCATGGGCGTGTTTGTGCACTTATTTTGTGCGTGTGTGTAGGGGGGGGGGGGGGGTGTTGAGACTGTGCAGTTGGATGGGTCGATATCCAGCTCTGCATTGTGAGTGAGAGACATAACGTTTCTGAGGTATGAAATAGAACAAAGAATGACTGGAATGAAGAATTGTTTGCAAAGGCTTTGGATGTGCAAGGACAGAGCCAGGACTTCAGGCACACACACACACACCCACACACACACACACACACCCACACACACACACACACACACACACCCACACACACACACCCACACACACACACACACACACACACACACACACACCCAGGAGTCACAGGGTGGGGCAGACCCCAGAGACTGGAATGTAGCACTGCAGTGTCATGAGGAGAGTAAGCTCACACACCCTCTGCCTCTCTTCCTCCCCTGGTTCCTCCCCACCCCTCCCCTGGTCTCTCCCCACCCCTCCCCTGGTCTCTCCCCACCCCTCCCCTGGTCCCTCCCCACCCCTCCCCTGGTCCCTCCCCACCCCTCTCCTGGTCCTTACCCACCTTTCCCCACCCCTCCCCTGGTTCCTCCCCTGGCCCCATTTCTTCCCTCTCATCTCCCCCTCCCAGCTCCACCCCTGCAGCCCCGTCTGTCAGCCCTCACCCCCTGGCTTCTGTCCAGAGACAAGGTTATCAACCTTCCACAGTGTCCAATTACAGCAGGAGAAAGGAGGAAATGAAACGATTTGCTCAGACGGAACGTCCACGCTAACCAGTGACCCGTGACAGCTAGACCATAAAACAGCTTATAAAGTTCTTCAGGGATACTTGATTCTGTGTACCCATGCTAAAACATGATCACAGATGGTAATTGCCTTTGATGAGTTCAAATGACATGGCAGTGATAAGTGGAAGATTTTGCTCAAGACAAATGATTCTGTTCCGAATGATGTGTCCTTGCTGCACTCTATTCATCTAACCACACCCTTTACTTGACATGATGGAGCCATTACAAGCTGTCACACCTATTTATCAAACCTGAGCAAAATGAGTGACCCTTTAACATACGAAACTAAAAAGTTGGAGAGGGGTGGACTTCTCTCTGTCTCCATCTGGTGGGGAATGCAAATATGATGTTATTGCCGACTCGACGGAATACGTTGCGCAAGTGTTCGTCAATAAGTTGTGTGTGTCAGACATTCCTGCGTACTCTTCTCATGCTTGGTGAAAGCGACAGCATTCTTACGCCTTTCAGAACATGTAAGCTATCACAGTTTATTCAACCTTGACTTAGAATGACGGTTGTTTTAACTAGCACATTCCTTAATCCTAATGCTTTTCATTTGAAAGATTAATTAATATCCTGATGCACACATTTTCATTTCATCTCTATTATCCTACCTCTCCTTGTCATCATTATGATGTTCCAGTAGAGAAACTCCCAGGAGGGATAGTTCAGGACAGAGATGCACAATAGGAGGGTACAGTAACGGCACTCACAAGTGTCAAAGCTAACACAAGAAAATGACTTTGGATGAAACTGGACAAAATAAAGAATGAGCCCCCTAAAAATGATATAAATCATATCTGGTTTTACCTCCAAAATTTATAACCATAACAATCTATTGCGACAAATCAAACGTGTGTAAAGCTGGGACGAAAATGCTTGTTTACAAAGATGGCATTAGAGAATCTTAAAGTTCATATTTCCCAGTACTATTTAGCATTACCTACTGTCCATCTACTCAGTGTACCTGAACCAAACATATTCTAAACCTCGAGAAAAACAGTTGTTACTGTCTCCCCGAAGCTAGCTACAGCAGTTAGAGCATTAAACAATGTTGCCCAATACTTAAATGGCATGGGCTCAACCATGTCATTAAACCATTCACTAACAAGGCGTCGGCATCTGCTCTGAGCCCATGGCAGCCATTGCTGTCGAGATGGTACAGCAGATATGCGGATGAGCATGTCAGTCACCCGTCATGAGTTGAGTCTCCTACAATTTGTCACCTGCATCTTCTTGGCTCTTTTCCATCCCAGTTTCCTTACTGGGTGTGTCCCCTTGAGTAGGTGTGTGAATAAGCACCTGTGTTTTGTGTGACCACCTTGTGTGTCATTCAAACACTGCTGAATGAGAGGCAGTATGAGTGTGATTCTGATCCCGGGACTTGACTTGGTACTGGTTCCTCTCCATTTGGCTGACCAGTAATGGCTGCACACAAGCTTGTCTTTGTGTTCCCCCTGACATGAACTCAGCTCTGGTTACACCAACACAGGTTTATCAAGGCAGCGGGGTTGTGTTGCAACTTGGTGTGAGGGAGGGAGGGAGGGAGGGAGGGAGGGAGGGAGGGAGGGAGGGAGGGAGGGAGGGAGGGAGGGAGGGAGGGAGGGAGGGAGGGAGGGAGGGAGGGAGGGAGGGAGGGAGGGAGGGAGGGAGGGAGGGAGGGAGGGAGGGAGGGAGGGAGAGTAGCTGAAAATGAGAGGGGAGAGAGAGTGGAATTTAGGTGAAACTGTCTACTGTCAACATCGTGAATACTACCACCACCACCACACACAGACACACACACGTACACGCAAACGGAAACATACAGTCTCAATCTGTTGAACTCACACACACAGGTGCCTCTGCCTGTCATCAGATCAGTTCATAGTGAATACCGTCAAACATGACGATTGCTCAATCATTTCCGAGCATGACAGCGGTACGTGTATCTGTGTGTGCATGTGCAGTGTGTGTAATATGGTGTTGGAGAGAACAAAGGAAGTGATACTCCACCCTTTTTGAACACTGTAACTCTCTGAAACATGTTTGAGCCAGTCAGTGAATGTGTGTGAGAGGAGCAGAGTGGCCAGAATGTTCTCAACTATTCTTTGTGTTCATTTATCCTAGGGTGTTTCCAGCCAAACGGGTTAGTCTTCGAGTCCCTTAATGTGTCCTTAAATTGACTATCCCAGATCGAGGTGGACGGAACAGTTCCTTCAGGGCTCCTGGGAGGTTTCCGTTTCAGCTGCCCCTAGACATCAACTCAAGCGCACCCTAAACTTTTTTTTGCCTTCCTCCTCGCTTTCTGTCGTTTCTCCTTGTTGGCTGCAGGACATAGCTATCCCTACCATCCTCTTTACTTAACCTCTCTGTCTCTCTCTCTTTCACAAACAAACACACACACCCACACACCCTTCTCTTTTCGATCTCTGTTTCTGTTTTCCCTTTGTCTCTCTCCATCTCTCTTTTTCTGTCTGTCTGTCTCTCTCTTCCACTTTCTCTCTCTCACACACACCTTGTTTTTACCCCCATGTCTGGCTCTGACTCAGTCTGTCAGAGCCAGGTAAGCCCGAGACAGGGAGAGGATGACTCACCCAACACACCCAGACAGCCACACCCATACCAAGAACACAGAAGTACGCCTTTCAAAACGTTATTTGGGCAGACAACAGACTAAGATCCATGGTTGTTATGGTTACCTGTAGGTTTAATGTTTTTGCTGATAAGATTTCTAGATTCAAATCCAGCTCCACAGATCTTTGCAGCAATGTTTTTCAAAAGTTACCATAATCCCACACAACCATTTCATGAATTGCTTTGCCTTTTGTGGTATTACTGTAATACACAGTGCTTGAATGTGTGCATGTTTGTGTGCGCGAATTTTGTATCTATGTCTGTGTTATTGTGTGGTTTACTGTAACTTTACCGAAAAGGATCGTTTTTTTTTCTGTATGCCTAGTAGCTGTTACATTCAGTGGAGTAAATTTAGTTACCAATGTTAAGTACACTAGTCTGCATATTTTCCCTTGTCTGACTGTGCCCACAGTCTCCAAGCAGCAGACATCTTGCGGCCTGAGAAAAAGAAAAAGCAGTCTTAATCCACATATAATCCACATATCTAAATATAACACAATATGCAGTGTGTAGGTGGATTTATATATTCTTTAATCTAACATATCTACCAACATAAAAGATACATAGAATAGAATATATATATTGTTATGTTATATATGTGTATATATGTATATATAACAATACAGTACAACAGGCTAATAGGCAACAATTGGGTTTTATGTCCACTCTCCCACGCACACGCACCCCCCCCCCCCCCCCCTCTACACACACACACACACTTCCTCAAATTTGCCAGGTAAGGGTGTGGATGTGGTACACACTATAGAAGAGGGGAAGCACCTCCCCATGACACAATAACATCACTGAAGACCTTGGCGGATGTATTTCAGTTTACCCCGTCATATTATCGAGTCCACGTAAAACAACGAGGTCTCCAGTGGCACTGTTTGGATTATTGTTGAGGTGTATTGGATTTTGGAACGCTCTGCCGGTCATGAATCGGGTTTCATTGCCAGCCACGGTTCTATGCCTATTCACTTTTACGGTCAGTAAAATTAGATACTCGTTAGCTGACGGTGGCGTCTTTGTCTTGTGATATTATGGCACATTTTGTTGTCCGGCTTTCAGCTACAATTTATCGATTGCCTGTCCACCTGTCCTGGTATACCTGGGGAATGCTTCTGCTTTTGAGCAAACTCGTACAATTGTTTTTTCACTTAAAAAACGCGCAGCCGGAATAATGATCACTAGCGGTAATGAGGACGTCATTATAAAACGTTGTTTTTACTTGAATGCTACTTTGTTTGATACTTCGAAGTATCAAACAAAGTTGAGCCAGTTCATCCAACGATGGGGGATGGGGCAGTCTATTTAGTGGCCTTTAGACAATATCACCTTAATCACAAATGAACAAGATTATTCGGTTGTGTTATTAAATATAGCAATAATAAACAGATGGGTAAAGTGGGACAGAGGTTAAAGTTGGACATTTATAATTAATCTTCTATTAAGGCACGAATCTTCGTCTGTTTGTGTGTGTGTGTGGGTCTGTGGATACATTATCTTGAGAACCACAATTTAAAGGCACAGTAGCCTTGTGGCTGATTTTCAAATGATAACTAAAATTTCAGCTTAAAATGTCTGTCAACGTGGTATAATATGATAAAAGCTATGTGATATAGATTGTGGGCTGACTGCCCCTCCATACAAGTTATGAATTCCTGGCAACAGCAGGCTGGTAGGGTGGGTTTGTGTGACACATGATTTCCATCCTCTGCTAGCCATGGTAGTTCATAGGTTCACATCCTACTATTCAACCCAATTTTACAGAATCATTACAGACATTCACGTGAATTATTATGTGTTTGGTGCCTCATCAAGTTTTAAAGGATAAATGGCTTTGATATTGGAGTTTATTGTCCGCTCTGTAGTTGAAACAGCAGTTCAAACAGAGATTTAGTCAACATCTATTTTGGTAGATAAATTGGGTAGAAATTACTTTGTAAATGTTTTTGTAACAACAAAAAAGGAAACAAGAAAAAGAAAAGAAAGAAAAAAGTGCATATATATGTTTATTAACACCTTTTAAACACAAGAAGGGTTTATTGGTTGTACATAAATGACACATCTACTCAACCGGAGGCCTGTTGTCACGTCCTGGCCAGGGACATGGGCAGGGGAGCGATCTATTCTGCATGCTTTTATTGAGGTCCTGTTTGCTGAGGAAACCCACGCGAGCACAGGGAGAACATGTCAACTCCACACAGAAAGACTTGGGAGATATCCCACCTGAACAGTGGCCCATGCAGGATCAAACCCGGAACCTTCTTGCTGTGAGGTGGCAGTGCAAGTCACATGGCCACCGTCAGAACGCCCCTGACACAACTAAACAAGCTTCCAAGTGATTAACTAAAGATATTGTGCATTCTAGTTACCTTCCTAAACAAGCCACGTTGACTAAAATGATTTGAGTTACCATTCCAGTCTCTGTTGCTGTTGAAGTAGCATTCCTAAGAGCAATTATGAAAAAAAACAACAACCTGTGGGCTGGACTGGGTAAAACATCAAATTGTCCAATGCCGCTAAAATGCCCTGCGGTCAGATGAAGTAGCTTCGAGATGTGGTCTAGACTAGGCCGATATTTAATTATGGCTCGAGAAGATGAATGATGTTTTTGCTATTTAATCAATAGCCTCCTGCTAGGCCGCTCATGGAAACAAAGGAGTATTCAGTGCTCATGGAAACAAATGTTGGGAGTCAGGTGGCTGAGCGGTTAGGGAATCGGGCTAGTAATCAGAAGGTTGCCGGATCGATTCCCGTCCGTGCCAAATGACGTTGTGCAAGGCACCTCACCCTACTTGCCTCGGGGGGAAATGTCCCTGTACTTACTGTAAATCGCTCTGGATACGAGCGTCTACTGTAATGTAATGTTTTGCGGACTCAGGTTTGCCTTGCTGTGGTTGAGGCACGGAGCTCTGCTGAGCTGAGGAGACAGAAGAGGGAATGGATCGTTCCTCCACAGAAACTGGAAGAAAACACTGATTACACCAAGAGGGAGTTCATTGCCAAGGTAATAAAGCACCACATGCCATTCACTTTCACAAATAACTGGTCCAGGAGGACTACTACGAGTTCACGAGACACTGCAACGGTGTCACCATTCACAGATAAGCCAGTACTAATCCCTTGTGCACCATCACCATATCACGAGTCGTGGATACGCTATCACTAAACGCTCATCACGAATATAATGTCCATCATCGCAAATATTAGATCCCTTATCACTGATATACGCTGTAAGTAATCACCAACACTATCGCGTCTCACTTTTAATCTCTCATACATTGTCACTTATGAGCCTTATGATACCTGAGTATTAGTCGTTGATAATTGTGGAAGACCACATCCACTCAGGTGACCCTCAATTGTGTGTTTTAGATCCGGTCGGATTCAGATGACGGGACTGGGAACGTGCAGTACTCCCTGAAGGGGCAAGGGGCCGATAAATACCCCTTCAACCTGTTTGTGGTGGACCCCGACACAGGCTTTGTACGTGTGACTGGGATTCTGGACCGCGAGGTGATCGACGAGTACACTGTGAGTACAGGACACACGCAGTCATGAGACCCTGTTCTGGTAATGATGATGATGATCATGATCATCGGGAGGATAATCATGTTTTTTTTCCCTCTCTTCTAGCTCCAAGGTGTCGCTACCTTCAAAGATGGCCGAGAGGCAGAGAAAAATATTGATCTGCGCATTAAGGTTGTGGATCAGAATGACAACCCTCCTGTTTTTGGCAGAATCCCTCCAGGAGAAGTGTTCGAGCTCAGCCCAGTTGGCAAGTCTATTTATTTTTGCAGTAATCCTTTCTGCCTTTTTTTGACATCTTACCTTACAGATTATATTTCTTACCTTGATTCACACAGGACTTACAGTTTCGTGTATACAATATGAGTCCATGTTTCGACTGGACACAGAAGATCTTTCTGTGTTGGTTTGCGTCTGCTTACTCCTTGGTATTTGTCTACAGGTACTGACATCATGATGGTCACTGCGACGGACGCCGACGAGGAAAACAACGAGAACTCTCAGATTGCCTACAGCATCGTCAGCCAGGACCCAGCAGGAGAGAACATGTTTCAAATCTCCAGAGACGGGGTGCTCAGCGTCAAAAGCCCTAACCTGGATAGAGAAGTAATTGACCATTTCCGTTACATTTCTTATTTGAGACATGGGGGACATACATAAAAGACTGACGTTTGTTTATAGGAAGCTTCTGTTGGTTCTCCACAAGGGGGCAGTGTCTACTTCTGGAACCCACTGATAACTTCCGAGTCTTTTGACAGTACATTTTCACCCTTGAATTATCATGTTCTTTTGCGGCGTTCAAATTCATGATTTTTTGCCGTTTGTTTGTTTTTTTAGACTCAAGACACATACACTCTGAAGGTGAGGGCGTCCGATTTGAACGGTAAACCCGGGTGCAAGTCTGCCACAACGACCGTGGTTATCAAACTGAAGGACGTGAATGACAACCCCCCTACTCTGGAGCTGAGCCAGGTGAGATAAGCTCTCCTTCCTGTGGGAACATCCCGCTTCCAGAAGAAGGGGGTCTCTGCCAACCTGTGTGTATGTATGTATGTGTGTCATTGCAGTATGAGGGTGATATAGAGGAGAACACTGAAGGGATGGAGGTGATGAGGATCAAAGCCGAGGACCTGGATGTGGAGAACACCGACAACTGGCTAGCCGAGTTTGAGATTGTCAAGGGCAACGAAGGGGGCTACTTCACCATCCACACAGACCCGAAGACGAACGAGGGAGTCCTGATGCTAGTCAAGGTATGCTCAAAATTGTCTTCAAGCTGTACATTTCATGTCATTTATAATCATGTTTCACTCATATACTGGAAGCTGAAATACATGTGTTCGCCTGCTGTTCAACTGCCCTGTTCCCTTCTCAAGCCGGTGAACTATGAGGATGTGAAGGACCTGGATCTTGGCCTGGCTGTTCGGAACAAGGCTCCGTATTATGATGGTGTTGGAGGCGGCGCAGGAGCTGGAATAGGAATCGGAATGGGGGGTGGGGGTGGAGGTGGAAGTGGGGGTGGGGGTGGAGGTGGGAGTGGAAGTGGAGGTGGGGGCGCCGGCGGAGGTGGGAGTGGAAGCGGAGGCGGAGGGATGGGAGGAGGGGGCGGAGGAGGATCCTTGTCCTCGGGTGGAGGATCAACGTCTTGGTATACCACTGGAGGAAAACTGTATCCCGTTAAAATCAACGTGAAGAACCAGCCGGAAGGGCCACATTTCGACCCCAAGGTCAAGGCCATACCCATCTCAGAGGATGGGAAGACGTTCCAAATCAACAAGGTCATTGGCAAGTACCCTGCCATAGATGGGGACACCCTACTGCCGGCTACAAATGTCAGGTGTGTTCACACGCACATATTGACACAGACACTATTAAGCTATTACACACGTCATCGGATCTACTCATCTTTCAGTCAACGTTTGTGTGTTCAATGATTCTTCGCATGGAACTTTTTCCTCAAAGAATTGACACAAAGTCTCCTGTTTCCTTTTGCCCAAATGTAGGTATGCGAAAGGGTCTGACCCAGACAACTGGCTCATCATTGATGATGTGACAGGGGAAATCAAACTCAGCAAGCTGCCAGACAGGGAATCGAAGCATCTGGTTAATGGGACATATTATGCCCAAATATTGTGCATGACCCAAGGTAAGCTAGCACGTCTTCTTAAGTCTAAAAGGAAGTCTTGATCAATTGAATATTCTAGTATTTTACCCACACACTGTAGCATGTACGATCAATATATATGATGTGATATTAAGTTGTTATATTATATGAATGATCAGGGCCATCGGTTTGATTATATACTCACATCTGAAAACAAACCTACGCCCCTGTTAATGATATAGAAGTATACAAATGGGATTCTAGAGTAGTAGTAGTAGTACTGGAAAGTAGTGGGTGCCCTGACCCATTTACACCAGCAACGAAAGCAAATGAAGGAACACAAACACTCACAAAACAAAGAGGATTCAAATCCTAAAAGGTGACATGGGTGGAAAGACCGCATACTATAACTAATGATCCCTTCTCTCATTCCTCTGTCTGTGTCTGTGTGTGTGTTTCGCTCTGTCCGTGAAGACAATCCCTCGAAGACAGCCACTGGCACTATAGCCATCCAGGTGCAGGATTACAACGATCACTGCCCAACTCTGACCAGCAACCTTCAGACCATGTGCACCACTGCTGAGGCGGTCTACGTCACGGCAGTGGACATGGACGTGGATCCAAACGGGGCTCCCTTCAGCTTCACGATCGTCCCAGAAGAGACCACAGGCAACTGGGTGGTGGAGCACTTTAACGGTGAGAAGATTGTAGAAGTCACAGGCTAACTTCCACAGGCTAGCTCCCAGGGGCTACATTTACATTTACATTTAATCATTTAGCAGACGCTCTTACCCAGACCGCGACTTACAGTAAGTACAGGGACATTCCCCCCGAGGCAAGTAGGGTGAAGTGCCTTGCCCAAGGACACAACGTCATGTGGTACATGCCGGGAATCGAACTGGCGACCTTCTGATTACTAGCTCGACTCCCTCACCGTTCAGCCACCTGACTCCCGGGGCTAAAAAGTGTAGTTGAGCTAATTGACGTTCCTGAAAGCAGAGGTACAGTGTGTTATTCGAAACCCCTAGGCGAGAATACCACAGGTGTTATTGCGAGTTGTGTTTTTGTTTTTGTTTCTCGTACAGTCCTTATAGTGAACTTTCTGGATTGGCAGCATCACACGACAGCCACCACCCTTTTTCATTAGCTGCGGGACAGAAATGTCCTCGAAATACTGAATGTGGGTGGGTAAAAAGTGGAGGTGTCCTATGTTCACAATACTGCACCAATGGTTTCAGAAGCCAATGCTTACTGGGAGTAGCAACTTCTCTAACGGAGGTAGAGAGAGGTCTTTGGAAGGTTCACCTAAACCAACCTGCACATTTCTGAGCGAGAGACTATTGCATCTCTTGCGGCTTCTCTCTGAGTGTGCTGTGCTTGCGTTGCCCCTCCAGACACAACGGTCATCCTCCGCACCAATGAGGATCTGTGGCCCGGTTCCTACGACGTCACCTTGGAGATCAAGGACCAACAGGGACACTCATGTCCCACCCTGCAGAAGATGAACGTGGAGGTGTGCACATGCGTAGTAGGCGGCACGTGCGGGCCCCGGGGCAAGGACAGCAAAGGGGCGGTGCTGGGCCCCAAAGGCATTGGCCTGCTCTTCCTGGGTCTGCTGATGCTACTGCGTGAGTATGATGATGTCACAGTCACATGATCAGGACAGATACCCCGCCTCCCTCCCAGTATTTCCCTGGAACACTAACTCTCCCACAAACAGTTGTTTGTCTGTAGGAATGACAGGGTTGTATCACAACTCAGTATAGTTCCCTTCTGTTTCCAAGCAGATAGTATATATGTAATAGAAATGTAGAATTAGAAATTTAGATGGATTGGAGAAATTATACATATAAATACTGTATACCGTACATAGACAACATGTATGGGAAAGGTATACACATGGGTCAGTCTATCGTCACTCTTCTCCTTCGCTCCTCTGAACCCCCATCTCCCTGTACACAGTCATTCCTCTCCTTCTGCTGTTCTGTAACTGCGGGGGCACCGGGGGCCTGGCTGGGGGCTTTACTGAGATGCCCTTCGACACCAAAGCCCACCTTATCTCCTACCACACCGAGGGCCAGGGAGAGAACACGGTAGGCGGAGCGTTCCCCGTCGACACTACGCCTTTGACACCCCACCTCCTTCCGTTCTCTCCAGTAACACTGACCCCCAACCCCCTGGTTTCTCACAGGAAGTGCCTCTGCTCGTCATGCCGACGCAAGTGGACTCAGGAAAGGCCGCCATGGGCATGGGCATGGGCATGGGCATGGGCTCGGTAGCAGCCGTGGGATGCGGAGCCTTCCAGAACTCCGCCTCCACCATGGGCAGTGGTTACTACCAGGATGGCCGCGTGGACATGGCCTACAGGAACGGGAGGGAGCTGGTGGGTCAGCAACAAGGAAGTGGCTTCTACTCTGAGTTTGATGCCAGAGAGGAGGCCTATAATGGCATCGCCTTGCCAGACCACATTCTGGAAGCCTATTACTCTCAGGTGAGTTAAGAACAAACAGTTTGTCATTCCCACATCTAGTCTTAAAACCATAGTACACCACACACGATTGAGCGAGTGTTCAAAGCTTGGGTTTGTCATGTGTGTTGCACAGAAGACAAGCGCCGCAGCAGAGAACAACGCCCAGAAGGACAGTCTGCTGGTGTACGACTACGAGGGCCAGGGTTCTCCTGTGGGTTCAGTGGGCTGCTGCAGCCTCCTGGAATCTGACGACGACCTCCAGTTCCTCAGCGACCTGGGGCCAAAGTTCAAGACCCTGGCTGAGGTCTGCACGGGTAAGAAGATCCAGACCGAGTTCAAACCCATAGTCTCCGCACCTCCGCCCCCTAGGCCCGCCGCCCCCCTTGCATCCACCACCACCACAAAAGTGACAGTGGCGTCCAGCGCCACCGTCGCCGCGCCTCCGCCCCCAGCCCCTGTGAAGCACGTGGAGAGGACGGTGGTGAAGGAGTCGGAACGTTCCGGAACCCTGAGGGAGGGCATGGCAGGTCAGAACCAGACAATCCTGGTGCAGCAGCCTATGTACTACGCCACCACCCCCATGCTGCAGCCTATGCACTACGTAGTGGAGCCACAGGTCCACAACACTGTGCTGCTGGCAGAAAGGCCCGCTGCTAACCTGCAGGGTATGATAATGGTCAACGGGCCTCCGCCTGGAGCCGCTCAGGGTCTGATGGTGCAGGGGCAGCGGGTGGTGTCCAGCGGGCCTACCCAGGGCCAGGGGATGGTGCTGGTGGAGAGGAGTGGAGGTGGGGGGCAAGCCAGGCTGGAGGGAGGGAACTCTAACCTGATTCACATGGGCCCTTATACTGGGTCTCAGAATATGATGGTGGTGGAGGGACAGGTTTCCATGGGGTCAGGGCAAGTCCTGCAGGGGGGCCAGATTGTGCAAGGGGGGCAGGTGCTTCAAGGGGGGCATGTGTTCCAGGGAGGGCAAATGCTTCAAGGAGGGCAGGTGCTCCAGGGAGGGCAAATGCTTCAAGGGGGGCAGGTGCTCCAGGGGGGGCAAATGCTCAAGGGGGGCCAGACATGGATGCAGCAGGGCTCCCTTCAACGTGGGGGCCTGTCAGGGTCTCACAGCATGCTGCTGATGGAGGGCCAGGGGGGCAGCGCGGGGCAGGTGGTTCAGGAGGGGCTGTCCGGGCTTGCCCAGGGCTCCCTGCAGAGAAGTGGGCTTTCTGGCACCCAGAGAGCCCAGTACAGTAAGCAGACCAGCGGTGCTAATGCGGGCTCCAGTGCAGGCTCCCACAGCGGCATGCTGGGGTTTAAAGGCTCCTCAACTTCAATCAGCACCATGCCCACCACCCACAAGGTGATAGTGAAGGAGAAGAGAGTTGTGACTAGTCATAATGTCAGCGAATAAGGCCTTTCCCCCACACAGCAACAGTAGATACGTACTAAAATACCACTAAAGAGAAACGTTATCAGGTTTAAGTGTTTTTGTCTTGAGATCAGCCTGTATTTTAAATGTGCGGCACAGGACATGTGCAACATCTGAAACGTACCACTGGAGGTAGGTTCTGATATGGGAAACTATATCAGGATGGTTCACTCGGTGGGTAGAGAACGTGTCCGGGCATGCTGGTATAGAATGTAGTCTCGTGTGCCTGCTTGCACCGAGCTGAATTCATCGTTAATATCTCAGCTTGGTGCAGCTAGCAGGTGAGAATGTGTACCTTTACATGTGTGTTGTTTATTTTCTGCCTTTCTGACTGTAGAGTGTTTCTGGCTGTTGTCATAATATCTCATTTCCGTTTTGTTACTTTTTATTTCATTTAATATTGCTAATTTTTGAGAGAAAAGTCCTACTTGCTTCTTGTTACACACAACTTACACTGTCATATAAATGAATTGAATTTGCATATAGGTTACAGTTCCGTCATATGAATTCTTATTTTATCGATGCCACACACACCCATTTTTACAAAGCTTAGAGACTGAGATCATTTAATTATGCCAGTTAGAATTTAATTACATGGGTGACAGTTTGCTTTGATCTTAATCCACCCCTCTGAGGACTGTAAACTAGCTTAACCGGGTAAGCAGGAAGGCTGCGGTGTGCTGGGAGAAGAACCATACTGCTTTTAGCGATGGTGTGTGATATGGAAATTGTAATGAACACCACTTGCCAATTCTGCTCCTCCTACTGTTCCCCTCTGGGGTTTTGACTTTATTGTGAAATTCCTTTGGCACAACTGAAGACTATCCAGGATCAGCTAAAACACTGTTTGACGTGTTTGGACGCTAATTATCTAGGTTCTTATTGCTTAATATCTTCACTGCCATTGTTTTTGGGGTTGATGTTTGTAGTTTTGTGTCAAATTACTTTGTTGTTCTGGTTGTTGTCTGTGGGCCTCAATGTATATTTTTGCCTCATGCCTCAAGTCATGGTAACAAGCATACAATTAGTTGTCCTTTTAATCAGACTCAGTTGTCAATGTTCAGACATTGACATCATTTTGAGGGAGTATGTTTTATTATTATTATGATTGAAAAATGTCTCTCAATGGGGAATCCTCGGATTCTCGTTAATGCACTGTATTTTTGGCCAACATTAAGAATTACATGTTTTTTTTTGTTTCTGAAATAAACATTACTTGTGACTACTTTTTTTGTCTCGACTTAGTTCCACTACGATGCATTTGCTTGCTCAACATGACGATTTGTTATCCTATCCACATCATGTGTACAGTAAATCGTTTGACTGTTGGCTTACTTATAGAAATGAATACCACTAAGCTTGGATGCAAGGATAAAGAGAAACTACATTTTACAACTCTTACAACTTACTGAAACTCAAAGTGCAGACCTTTATGGAATGCTGTAGTTATCGAAATAGGTTTGGTTGGATATCCCTTGAAACCTGGGTTGGCAAGTAAATAAGACCTTTTCTCCAAAACGTGTCGAAGAAATGTATCGATAAAAACGTTTACTGTGTAATTAGCAGGACCAGTCTTTTGATGGAGGGCATACAATTGTTTGATTCTATATGTTCAATATGCGTTCAAGCAATGCTAAAAATTGAGAACAGCATACAACTTGTGTATATCTCATAGTTGTCTGCTTCTCTCAGATTCACTAAATGAAAACAAGATCATTATAGGAGTTACTAACATTTGTATTCCTCCCCCTCTTCAAACTGCGTGACAAAAACAGAAACATGAACAGACGTTACATAAAGTGCTCATGTGATTTTGCAATGGATCGTTTCCCCTTGCTCTTTTCAGGGAATTGTTGACGATTAATGCACCTCTGCCTCCACCACTAAACTACACGGGGTGGGAGGATCTAAAGCCAGAGGGAGCAGGGACTAGCAGATAAAAAGACAGGCTGAGAGGCTGACAGAGACAGAGACACACAAGAGCAGGATTTGGAATGATGAGAGTGTGACGTGTTAGACTCACTGCCTTGTCACCAGCCCCTTGTACTTTGGTTCACTAGCAGCACGTCTTCCACCGGTTCCAGACAGCAGAAGTTCACCTGTGAATACAATCTGACGACAAGCAGTCATACATCTGAATAACCATCAGCTCTAGCCTCCAGCCAGACAGCTTCAAGGCATCTGGCTCTAGGTTAGATTATTCGTTAAACAACCCTGACATGGAGAAAGCACCAACCTTCACCTTGCTGCTGTGCTCTGCTATTCTGGTAAGTACTTTGAAGGTTTTTTAATACATTTACATTTAGTCATTTAGCAGACGTTCTTATCAAGAGCTACTTACAGTAAGTACAGGGACATTCCCCACCAGCCGAGGCAAGTAGGGTGAAGTGCCTTGCCCAAGGACGTCATTTAGCACGGCCGGTAATCGAACCGGCAACCTTCTTATTATTAGCCCGATTCCCGTAACCGCTCAACCATCTGACCCCGATTTATATGTGCTCAAGGCTGCTTAACTATATGAATCATAGTTGATCACAATTAAATACAAGAGGATGCTTAACGGCAATTATGTTAATTTGTTATTGGTTGTTGAAGGGAGAGTAAATAAGGAAACTTGTTGGAGCTTGGGTTGACAGCTAATTTACATTGCTCAGCAATGTTCAGCACACTGTGACACATTTATACCCAAAGAATGGTGGAAATATGGGGGCCAGAAGAAGTCTGTGTGATGTTGGGGACCAGTTTACATTTAGCAGACGCATTTATTCAAAGCGATTTTCCAAGTTTCACGGATCGCACGGCGACGGTGCGCCGATCTGCGTCACCGGAATACCAAGACGTACCTGTTTTGTGTTGGGACTGATTAGGATGGCTATATAAACTGAGCAGTCTCTGACTTCGTTGTGGAGTCTTTGTTGTCACCAAGTCTTTGTTTCACATTTGAAGGCCGTGTGGCGTCTGACCTTTGTTTTGTAAATCTTGTTTATGTCCAAGTAAAGAACTTATGCGCTTTCATCCTGAAGCTGACTCCTTGCCTGCTTTATCACACCAAGAGAGAGTTTTACAAAAGTGCATAGGTCAATGATCATAAATAACGAGATAGCCCCAAAAACATTGCAGGTAGCCAAAACATGAAGCATACATTGTGAAAAGCAAATAAGTGCCAGCAACAAAAATATAATTTACAGCGAGTACATGTAGTTAAATCAGTTAAAACTAACCAACAAGTGCAACAAGTCCCTCGATAAGTGTCATTGTGTTCCCGGAGGAAATAAACTAACATTGAATCAAACAAATCTTTCTTAAATATCATTGTACTCCCGGAACAAGTGTGTCTCACTCCCGGAATAAGTGTGTTTAATTCGAAAAAACAATAAAGAACATTTAAAAATGGTCCATCATTAACAATCCATACAAATGTAAGATTATGCTTAATGTTAATGTTGAAATTAAGACTTTGCTCAAGGGTGAGATTAGAGTTTGGTTCATGTGACCCACTGTGCTGTATGAACTATTATGTTGTATGCTTTTTTTCGGACAGGCAGTTACTAACATCAAAGCTAATTCCCTCAGGCAACAGCTGGTATGGTTCAAAATACAGCAGGTTAAGTGTTTCATGCATGAGTCTTGAAAGTGTTATGATGTCTTTCGTGTGACCATGAGCATTTCTGTGGAACAAATTATTATCTCAGTAATTGAGATAATTGTTTGTTCCACAGAATACCACAGAAATGCTCATGGTTGTTGTTTGATAAGATGTTCAACCTGTTTACAACAGTTGGAAACCTGCTCCTAAATACCAGAGGATGCTTAAAGGCAATTATGTTCATTTTTGATTGGTTGTTGAAGGGAGAGGACATAAGGAAACTTGCTGGATGTTGGGTTGACAGCTTATTTACATTGCTCAGCAATGTACAGCACACTGTGACACATTTATACCAGGGATGCACGATAATATCTGCACGTCATCGGTATCTGCAGATAAAAGCTTCAAAACTTAATTATCGGCATTTGCAGATATGAAACTTTCTGCCGATGTACCTGGCCGATATGGTGACGTTTAAATTATGCGCAAGCGAAGCAAATGTTTAATTAAGCAATAAGACCGTCGCTTTGTGCCTAACAACTCCCCTTAACTGTTCTAAATCAGTGCAAAACACAGACTTGCGGGCGTTATTGCTTTTCTAAAACTTTTACTACAAATATTTGATATGGTTTCATAAATAAAGACAATCAGATTTAAGAAACAAAATAGTTTAATAATAAACCGTCATTCTTCCGCCACTACAAAGTATAGTTCCTACATAAATCGTTGCCACGCAACAGATTGAAAACAGTGGACGACCCATATCGTCTTTATATTGCCGGCTTCATTCCTTGCCTTTGCTAACGCTTCGATTTCAGCCTCTGTCTTCTCTGCATGCCTGGTCTTTTTAAACTCTTTCTCCTCCATTCTGTTAATAGTCTCCCACCACTCGTTAAACGTCAGCCCACCCAGCAAATCAAAATTCACAACAAATGTTGCCATTCTCTTTACGACTAGGTTGCTTGCTACCGTGTAATTTGATTTAAAACATCTTTTTTTTTATTTGAAATATTCGATGCGCAGTAATATGCAATGTTATGTTATGAGGACAAATGAAAAGGTTATGCTGGATTTTACAACGGCATGGAACGCGATATTGCCGGAATCAAGGATTGGAACAATCAGTTTTAGAAGTTACTATGAGCGCCAACAACATGATTCAACATGTCGGCTGTGTGGCAGGACTTAACTGTATCAAAGGAGGATGACAAAATAAGCTATTTGCGGAGTTTTTAAAGTGTCAGTGATGCGATACATTTTAAGTTTACAGAGTTACAGCTGCATATGTGTCAAGAATGTGTCATTGTCAACAACACAGTTTTAAGGAAACTGTAATTGTTCAAGTTCAAGGAGGTACTGTTCAAGCATGAAAATTGGGATGTGAAAATATGAATAAATCTGCCATATTTGAAATCATTTCAATAGTTTTCCTGAGTAAATGTCTATTTCTAAAATGATAGAAAGTTTTTTATGTCCCGTATCTACAGAAAGTACCCCATCATAATAACAGATAAATTCTAGTACAGGAGAGACTTTTCAATAATTAAAAAGCAGAAGTGTATATATCGGTAACGGCATCGGCAATCGGGCCAAATGAGCTTGTAAATATTGGCATATCGAATATCGGCTAAAATTCAATATAGTGCATCCCTAATTTATACCCAAAGAATGGTGAAAATATGGGGGCCATAAAAAGTCTGATGTCGGGGATCAGTTTACATTTAGCAGACACTTTTATCCAAAGCATAAAAGTGTCTGCAACAAAAATATGCTGACCCGCTTGCTGTCTTTGCAATCGCCATATCTTTAAAACACTGTTCTCCATTTTGATGTAGAATTGACCATGGTACAAAATTAAG
Source organism: Hypomesus nipponensis (assembly GCF_054491055.1). Lineage (NCBI taxonomy): Eukaryota > Metazoa > Chordata > Actinopteri > Osmeriformes > Osmeridae > Hypomesus > Hypomesus nipponensis. The sequence continues at coordinate 5,852,033 of NC_140386.1, forward strand.
AAAATACTCATCAGACGCAGATCGACAACAGCTGCCGCAATCGTCCATGGAGGCTGACGGGGCTCTCACGTAGCAAACAAATCAAAGTTTTTACAGCAACCTACTTTAAAATCTCACCACCTGGCTGTCTTCACAATAGGCATATCGTCATAACATTTCCCTCTTTCTGGTTTTTCGTGTAAAATTGAACTATAAAATTACGAAAATACTACTATGACGCTTTCTAGCATGGCTGCCGCCTAAAAGACTAGGCGGTCTCACGGGCGACACGCACTCATTCAATTTACAAAGACTTTCACGACCTAAATAAAAAATCAGAGATTGCAGTTCCACTTGAAATCGCTTTCTCAACAAAGTCCAATCGTTGGGAATTTTTGGGGGTGGTATTTTTCATTCCTAATCCAAGCTCCAACTTGCGTGCTAGAACGTCTCTATCACCTTGTATCCATGCGTTGTTGCTAACGTGTGCTGACGTAATGACGTAGGTTAGCGAGTACCTTTCGTTGACAGAACGCACTTTTTTGCCACAAAAACATTGTAACCTCCTAAACTGTGCAACGGAACGTAAATTCGAAAGGAAGCAATGGTGACCAAGACGAACCTTTTGACATCAACGTTGTCTATGTAGTCCAAATATTGACTGAGCCTTAGGGGTGCGAAAATAAACAATAATAATAAATATATATGTGAGATAACAATGGTTTGTGCTCGCCAAAGGCAAGCACACCCCAATGACAGCCTTGACATTAACAGGTATAATTGGTCATACAAATCTTATAAAGACACAGTACAGGCCTGAAGTATGAAGTGTGATGTGAGTGAAACCTGTATTACCACAAATATCAGTCCAGCATGTGTTATCAACGAGACTCGCTATCAACAAGAAAAAGTTATATTTATCATCCACATTGCCTGAAGTTGACAAGTACAGTTTTATTATATTATTAATGATCAAATTTCAAAATATTTACATCTTGAGCGTAATTAATGTACTAATTCAATATAAGGGAGTGATTCAACCTCCTGTTGTCTTTGCAGCTCTGTGGTGACTGGGTGTGGGGTGGGCCCTGCATGCAGAGGCACTTGAAGCGCCACAAGAGAGAATGGGTCGTTCCAGCACAAAAGCTCAAGGAAAACTTTGACTACACCGATAGGAAATATGTTGCCATAGTAAGACTGCTCTCTCTTTTCTCATTCTTCTTGTTCTGTTATAGCTTCTAGTGAGGTATCATTTCTTAGAAGCGCACTGCTGGAAAAAGCTCTGTGTCTGAGAGCATTCCATTCTCTTTCTATTTTTAGATTCGATCAGATCTGGCGGATGGCGGGGAGACTCTCTTCTATACCCTGTCTGGCCCTGGAGCTAGCAAGGATCCTGTCAATCTGTTCATCGTGGGAGAAAATGACGGGCTGGTCCGCATTAGAGGGATTCTAGACCGAGAACGGATACCCAAATACACAGTAAGCACAAACACACACAAACACACACACTAACACACACTTCATACTTGTCTTGTAATGAATGTGCGTGCTTCTTCTGTCTGTAGATGATTGGTGTGGCCAAATTTCAAAATGGCACAGTGGCAGAGGAAAGAATTGACTTGAACATTGAGGTGGTGGATGAAAACGACAACCCACCTGTATTTGACATACAGGTGCCGGCCACTGTCATAGAGTCCAGCCCTCCAGGTAATGTCCTCTCAAACTCTTACTTCCTGTCAGGCTAACTAGTGACATGATACTGGACTAACGACCAACTTAACATGATGTGACTATGACCATACATCTTTGTGTCTTCAAGCGTTTCCATTTCCACCAGCGTGATTGAACCTAACACCCTGCCTGGTGTGAGATTGTCATCGCATCTACCAACGGCCGTGTCCAAAGGCTGTGTAATTTCTTTACCGTCTTCTCTCTGCCCCACAGGGACAGTGGTTACCAAGGTAACTGCCACCGACGCTGATGAGGCCAACTCTCTCCACTCCAAGATCTCCTACAGCATCACCAAACAGGAGCCGACCGATGGTGCCATGCTTTTCAGCATCGACAGGAACACAGGATCAATCTTTGTCAAGAATCCATCGATTGACAGAGAGGTAGGTGGAGCTTGGAATCGTTCTACTAGACCGACAAGCTCCCAAAGCTTGTTTTTAAAGTTGATGATATGCTGGATCTTCCAAAAGAAAAATGGATTTCACTAAAATGCATTTTATCCTTCTCTCATACAGAAACATGATTCTTACCTTCTGACCATCAAAGGAACTGATATGGATGGAGCATCCAGTGGCAACACAGGCACAACTCAAGTAAAAATTCAAGTTGTGGACATCAACGACAACATCCCAGTTCTGGAGAAAGATGAGGTGAAAATAGACTAGGAATGCATTTGAACCCATTTCACATGATGTTTTTCTAGCTTGGCCCTGCCTTTCAACCTGAGCTACATCTGCTGAGTGTGGCCTCGTCTGAACCTGTAACATGTCTCCCTGCTGGGTCTCTGCAGTACTCTGGGAGCATTAGTGAGAACACAGTGGATGTGGAGGTCATGAGGTTCCAGGCCCTGGACTCAGACCTGGAGAAAACCGACAACTGGCTTGCTGAATTTGAAATCGTCTCCGGAAACGAAGACCAAATCTTTGGCATTCACACCGACCCCAGGACCAACGAGGGGGTGCTCACTCTTATAAAGGTATGATTCGATCTGACTGGATGGGTCGCTTCCACTATGGAGGGTGCCAGGGAACGTGACAATGCTGATTCTTATTCATCTCTTTTGCAGCCTGTTGATTTTGAGTTACATCCTAACTTACAGTTAGGATTGGTGGTGACGAACAAGGCACCTTTAGTTGGTGGGGCTGGTGGTGGGGCAGGGGGCGGTGGCGGGGCAGGGGGCGGTGGCGGGGCAGGGGGCGGAGGCGGGGCAGGGGGCGGTGGCGGGGCAGGGGGCGGTGGCGGGGCAGGGGGCGGAGGCGGGTCAGGGGGCGGTGGCGGGGCAGGGGGCGGTGGCGGGGCAGGGGGCGGTGGCGGGGCAGGGGGCGGTGGCGGGTCAGGGGGCGGTGGTGGGTCAGGGGGCGGGGCCGGTGTTGCAGGTGGAACTTGGGGTGGAACTGGAACGGCCTCCAGTGGAGCAGCCGGGAGTAAGCCGGTAATTGGAGGCGGTAAAAGATACCCTGTGAAGATTGCTGTGAAAAACCTTCCTGACGGCCCTGTGTTCAGGCCTGTAGTCAAGCCTTTGTTCTTATCAGAAAGCCCAGGAGACGGTGTATCTAAAGTGATTGCTACTTACAATGCCATAGACGGAGACACTGGAGAACCGGCAGAAAATGTCCAGTGAGTGCACACTTGGTTCATCCCGGGATGAAATCTATTTAAAAAGAAATTAAAGTAACGAACTCTCACTAAATGAGGAAACATGGAACTGGTCATGTTTTATGGAACAGCTATTGAAAATCTGATTATTTCCATTTGATCCACAAAGATATGCTAAAGGTTTTGACCCCGACAACTGGCTGTCGGTCAACCCGGACACAGCTGAGATCACACTCAACAAGCAGCCGGATCGAGAGTCGCCGTACCTGGTCAATGGGACATACTACGCCAAGATACTCTGCTTGACCAAAGGTAGGCATTATAGCATCACATCATCAAAAGTCTTGAGATAATAGTAGTAATTCTTATAATGGACTTTTTCTCAAAACAATTACTGTAGAGTCTCCAAAAGCCCTGCTTGATCATTACTGTCAATCTCAAACAAAGAACAGGGAGTCAGGTGGCTGAGCGGTTAGGGAATCGGGCTAGTGATCCGAATGTTGCCGGATCGATTCCCGGCCGTGCCATATGACGTTGTGTCCTTGGGCAAGGCACTTCACCCTACTTGCCTCCCTGTACTTACTGAAGTCGCTCTGGATAAGGGCGTCTACTAAATGTAACAAGTAGACATTTATAGGAAACATTCAAGGACAGGATTCAAATTCTGGATACAGTTGCGGGATTGCATTGCACGTTCGGCTGATTTCCCATGTTCTTCTCTTAGACATGCCCATAAAGACAGCGACAGGAACCATTGCTATACACGTGGAGGACTCAAATGACAACTGCCCCGTGCTAATCAGCACGCAGGAATACCTGTGCTCCGGCACGGAGATGTTCAACATCACGGCGGAAGATCTGGACGCGAATCCCAACGGAGCCCCTTTGAAATTTACACTGGTGTCTGAGGAGAGCATGGGGGCGTGGAAGGTGGAGGAGATATCAGGTGAGAGTACCTCTTAACTCTCTGTAAACCTCAACGAGAGTGAAGGTTTGAACACGGCGAATGGCGAAAGAATCGGTGCAACTTCTAAAAAAGTCATTGGAAACATTGCGACGAGGTGGCACCATACACTGTATGCAAAGCATTGAAAGCGCTTTAGTTGTGGCTCTAGGCAAACCATTACTTACATTTCTACATATGCATCAAAGATCTTGAAACAACTTGAACTCTCCCCCACCAGACACCAGCGCCTCTCTCAGGGCCATGGAGCCCCTGTGGCCCGGCCTGTATGACATCACCCTCATCATACAGGACCAGCAGGAGCTGGCCTGCCCCGAACCTCAGCACCTCCTGTTACAAGTGTGCACCTGCTCCTCCTCCAACGACAGGACCTGCAATGTCAAAGGTGCAGCTGGAGAGATAGCGGCCTTAAAGGGGTCGTCGTCGTTCGGACTGTCGGGGATTGGTATCCTGGTGTTGGCATTTCTAATACTACTGCGTGAGTATGACTAGATATGAGATTTCCATTGTGAGGTGATCACGGAAATACTATAAATACTGTATATCGTACATGGACAACATGTACGGGAAAGACATACACATGGGTCAGTCTATTGTCGCTTCTCTCCTTCGCTCCTCTGAACCTCCATCTCCCTGTAAACAGTCGTTCCTCTTCTTCTGCTGTTCTGTCACTGCGGGGGCCTGGCTGGGGGCTTTACTGAGATGCCCTTTGACACCAAAACCCACCTCATCTCCTACCACACCGAGGGCCAGGGAGAGAACACAGTAGGCGGAGCGTTCCCCGTCGACACTAGGCCTTTGACGCCCCATCTCCTTCCGTTCTCTCCAGTAACACTGACCCCCGACCCCCTGTTTTCTCACAGGAAGTGCCTCTGCTCGTCATGCCGACTCAAGTGGACTCAGGAAAGGCCCAGACCACCACCATGGGCATGGGCTCGGCAGCAGCCGTGGGATGCGGAGCCTTCCAGAACTCCGCCTCCACCATGGGCAGTGGTTACTACCAGGATGGCCGCGTGGACATGGCCTACTGGAACGGGAGGGAGCTGGCGGGTCAGCAACAAGGAAGTGGCTTCTACTCTGAGTTTGACGCCAGAGAGGAGGCCTATAATGGCATTGCCTTGCCAGACCACATTCTGGATGCCTATTACTCTCAGGTGAGTTAAGAACTAACAGTTTGTCATTCCCACATCTAGTCTTTAAACCATAGTGTGGGGGAGAAATAAGGGGACTGTAAACCTTAGGGTTGTTGTCAAAGTGTGTTCGCCCTTGGGTGTCGGTTAGAACACAAATGGATCCAGAAACGATCAGACTTATGGAGGTTTAATGAATATTGAAAATAAGGTGTGGTCTACAAGAAATAAGAGACATACAATTACTAATGTATATCATACACAAAGGAAAAATACACAAATCATCTTGTTGAAGAGACCAATTAAACATCAGAGCCTACTGCCTTCAGAGCTACGCGTCTAAACTGTCGCACCTCAGTAAACAACGTAGCATCAATAGCTTCTGAACCAGCGCGTCTGTTATAACATTTAACACTGGAGCTCTTCACTATTTATAACGAAACTCGGTAATAACAATCCTACTAACAAAAAACAGCATACATCTTTGAACGGTACTTGACAGTACTCTGCCAAGCAGAGTATCTTGGCGGTACTTGACAGTATTTGACAGATACTACAATTCGTTCCTTGACACACACCGCTTGGCTCATGCACAACATTAAACTCTAACTGGCAAAGTAACTCTCCTCTCGATGCTAGTCACGCTACTAACGAGTCGCACTGCACTCGCGTCACTAACGGGCGGAGCTACTGTTTAACAGGTAACCTACAACACACAAACACAGTAGCACTATAGCCTTTTGTACACATAGTACACCACACATGTTTGAACGAGTGTTCAAAGCTTGGGTTTGTCATGTGTGTTGCGCAGAAGACAAGCGCCGCAGCAGAGAACAACGCCCAGAAGGACAGTCTGTTGGTGTACGACAACGAGGGCCAGGGTTCTCCTGTGGGCTCAGTGGGCTGCTGCAGCCTCCTGGAATCTGACGACGACCTCCGAATCCTCAGCGACCTGGGGCCACAGTTCAGGACCCTGGCTGAGATCTGCTCCCCTCCCAAACCTGTTATTGAAGGTGTTGTTGACTCAGGACATACTGACGTTGAAATACTACCCAAGACCACCATCCCTCGCAGTCGTGTCAACAACCCTCCATCTGGCCAGTCATTCTTCAGCAACTTGCACACCTCCCAGCCATCCACCAGCAACGTCGACATCAACCAGTCATCCACCAGGAGCGTTGATATCAACCATGTCAGCATTTCCAAATCAGCCCCCACAAGTTATGTCACTGAGGTGATCAGTCAGCCTGTTCCTCTGTCTCCCCCTGCTGGTCAGACCATCCTGGTGCTGCAGCCTATGCACTACGTAGTGGAGCCACAGGTCCACAACACTGTGCTGTTGGCAGAAAGGCCCGCTGCTAACCTGCAGGGTATGATAATGGTCAACGGGCCTCCGCCTGGAGCCGCTCAGGGCCAGGGGATGGTGCTGGTGGAGAGGAGTGGAGGTGGGGGGCAAGCTAGGCTGGAGGGACGGAACTCTAACCTGATTCACATGGGCCCTTATACTGGGTCTCAGAATATGATGGTGGTGGAGGGACAGGTTCCCATGGGGTCAGGGCAAGTCCTGCAGGGGGGCCAGATTGTGCAAGGGGGGCAGGTGCTTCAAGGGGGGCAGGTTCTCCAGGGGGGTCAGATGCTTCAAGGGGGGCAAATGCTCCAGGGGGGGCAAATGCTTCAAGGGGGGCAGGTGCTCCAGGGGGGGCAGGTGCTCCAGGGGGGGCAAATGCTTCAAGGGGGGCAGATGCTCCAGGGAGGGCAATTGCTTCAAGGGGGGCAGGTGCTCCAGGGAGGGCAAATGCTTCAAGGGGCAGGTGCTGCAGGGGGGGCAAATGCTCAAGGGGGGCAGGTGCTCCAGGGGGGGCAAATGCTCAAGGGGGGCCAAACATGGATGCAGCAGGGCTCCCTTCAACGTGGGGGCCTGTCAGGGTCTCACAGCATGCTGCTGATGGAGGGCCAGGGGGGCAGCGCGGGGCAGGTGGTTCAGGAGGGGCTGTCCGGGCTTGCCCAGGGCTCCCTGCAGAGAAGTGGGCTTTCTGGCACCCAGAGAGCCCAGTACAGTAAGCAGACCAGCGGTGCTAATGCGGGCTCCAGTGCAGGCTCCCACAGCGGCATGCTGGGGTTTAAAGGCTCCTCAACTTCAATCAGCACCATGCCCACCACCCACAAGGTGATAGTGAAGGAGAAGAGAGTTGTGACTAGTCATAATGTCAGCGAATAAGGCCTTTCCCCCACACAGCAACAGTAGATACGTACTAAAATACCACTAAAGAGAAACGTTATCAGGTTTAAGTGTTTTTGTCTTGAGATCAGCCTGTATTTTAAATGTGCGGCACAGGACATGTGCAACATCTGAAACGTACCACTGGAGGTAGGTTCTGATATGGGAAACTATATCAGGATGGTTCACTCGGTGGGTAGAGAACGTGTCCGGGCATGCTGGTATAGAATGTAGTCTCGTGTGCCTGCTTGCACCGAGCTGAATTCATCGTTAATATCTCAGCTTGGTGCAGCTAGCAGGTGAGAATGTGTACCTTTACATGTGTGTTGTTTATTTTCTGCCTTTCTGACTGTAGAGTGTTTCTGGCTGTTGTCATAATATCTCATTTCCGTTTTGTTACTTTTTATTTCATTTAATATTGCTAATTTTTGAGAGAAAAGTCCTACTTGCTTCTTGTTACACACAACTTACACTGTCATATAAATGAATTGAATTTGCATATAGGTTACAGTTCCGTCATATGAATTCTTATTTTATCGATGCCACACACACCCATTTTTACAAAGCTTAGAGACTGAGATCATTTAATTATGCCAGTTAGAATTTAATTACATGGGTGACAGTTTGCTTTGATCTTAATCCACCCCTCTGAGGACTGTAAACTAGCTTAACCAAGTAAGCAGGAGGGCTGTGGTGTGCTGGGAGAGAAACCATACTGCTATTGGCGATGGTGTGTGATATGGAAATTGTAATGAACACCACTTGCCAATTCTGCTCATCCTACTGTTCCCCTCTGGGGTTTTGACTTCAATGTGAAATTCCTTTGGCACTACTGAAGCATATGCTGGATCAGCTAAAACACTTTTTGACTTGTTTGGACGCAAATCATCTAGGTTCTTATTGCTTAATATCTTCTGTCTGTGGGCCTCAATGTATATTTTTGCCTCATACCTCAAGTCATGGTAACAAGCATACAATTAGTTGTCCTTTTAATCAGACTCAGTTGTCAATGTTCAGACATTGACATCATTTTGAGGGAGTATGTTTTATTATTATTATGATTGAAAAATGTCTCTCAATGGGGAATCCTCGGATTCTCGTTAATGCACTGTATTTTTGGCCAACATTACCATTTTTGGCCAAGAATTACATGTTTTTTTTTGTTTCTGAAATAAACATTACTTGTGACTACTTTTTTTGTCTTGACTCAGTTCTACTACGATGCATTTGCCTGCTCAATATGACGATTTGTTATCATATCCACATTATGTGTACAGTACATCGTTTGACTGTTGGCTTACTTATAGAAATGAATATCATCAAGCTTGGATACAAGGATAAAGAGAAACTACATTTTACAACTCTTACAACTTACTGAAACTCAAAGTGCAGACCTTTATGGAATGCTGTAGTTATCGAAATAGGTTTGGTTGGATATCCCTTGAAACCTGGGTTGGCAAGTAAATAAGACCTTTGTTGAAATGTATCGATAAAAACGTTTACTGTGTAATTAGCAGGACCAGTCTTTTGATGGAGGGCATACGATTGTTTGATTCTATATGTTCAATATGCGTTCAAGCAATGCTAAAAATTGAGAACAGCATACAACTTGTGTAAATCTCATAGTTGTCTGCTTCACTCAGATTCACTAAATGAAAACAAGATCATTATAGGACTTACTCATATTTTTATTCATCCCCCTCTTCAAACTGCAAGACAAAAACAGAAACATGAACAGACGTTACCTAAAGTGCTCGTGTGATTTTGCATGGGATCGTTTCCCATTTCTCTTTTCCATTAAATTGTTGACGATTAGTGCACCTCCCCCTCCACCACTAAACTACACAGGGTGGGAGGATCAAAATCCCTAGGGAGCAGGGACAAGCAGATAAAAAGACAGGCTGAGAGGCTGACAGAGACAGAGACACCCAAGAGCAGGATTTGGAATGATGAGAGTGTGACGTGTTAGACTCACTGCCTTGTCTCCAGCCCCTTGTACTTTGGTTGACTAGCAGCACGTCTTCCACCGGTTCCAGACAGCAGAAGTTCACCTGTCAATGAAATCTGACGACAAGCAGTTGTACCGTCATTTGAATAACCATCAGCTCTAGCCTCCAGCCAGACAGCTTCAAGGCATCTGGCTCTAGGTTAGATTATTCGTTAAACAACCCTGACATGGAGAAAGCACCAACCTTCACCTTGCTGCTGTGCTCTGCTATTCTGGTAAGTACTTTGAAGATTTTTAAATACATTTACATTTAGTCATTTAGCAGAGGTTCTTATCAAGAGCGACTTACAGTAAGTACAGGGACATTCCCCACCAGCCGAGGCAAGTAGGGTGAAGTGCCTTGCCCAAGGACGTCATTTAGCACGACCGGTAATCGAACCGGCAACCTTCTTATTATTAGCCCGATTCCCGTAACCGCTCAACCATCTGACCCCGATTTATATGTGCTCAAGGCTGCTTAACTATATGAATCATAGTTGATCACAATTAAATACAAGAGGATGCTTAACGGCAATTATGTACATTTTTTATTGGTTGTTGAAGGGAGAGGAAATAAGAAAACTTGTTGGAGCTTGGGTTGACAGCTAATTTACATTGCTCAGCAATGTACAGCACACTGACACATTTATACCCAAAGAATGGTGAAAATATGGGAGCCATAAAAAGTATGATGTCGGGGACCAGTTTACATTTACATTTAGCAGACGCTTTTATCCAATGCGACTTCCAAGAGAGAGCTTTACAAAAGTGCATAGGTCAATGATCATAAACAACCAGATAGCCCCAAAAACATTGCAGGTAGCCAAAACATGAAGCATACATTGTAAAAAGCAAATAAGTGCCAATAGGAAAAAACATAAGAGCATAGAGTTACACAAATTACAAATTAAACAACATGGACCTCAAAAGTGCAAGAGTGTACCTGTAGGAAAGCAAGCAACAATAATATAATTTACAGCGATAATAAGTAGTTAAATCAGTTCAAACAAACCAACAAGTGCAACAAGTCTCAAAAAGTGCCATTGCGTTCCCGAAGGAAATAAACTAAGATTGACTCAAACTAATCTTTCTTAAGTACCGTTGTACTCCCGGAACAAGTGTGTCTTACAGGGGCGGCTCCAGAATATTTTCAGTGGAGGAGCACAGGGGGGAGCAGCCGTGAATTAGGGGGGCGGCATCCAATTAAGTAATTGATACAAAAGTAATGTCACCACTGACATTTTAAATTCAATTCATGGGAATTATAGCAAACATTTAACAACAAACATTGTTTCCTTAAATTGCATGATGCCATATCAAACCATCAAACCATATAAACCACACCATATTATTTTGTTAATTTCCATGCTTTTTTTCAACAGACTCACTACCTCATGTTTTGTACTTGGGTAACGTTAGGTTACACTCAACGTCATTAACCCTCTTCTACAATACCGAAGCACTATGATGAGAAAATCAATGAATGCAGTACTTCACTACAATTGACTCAAGATGTTACCCAGATAGCAGAGCAGGGAGGACAAACGTTCTGCTCTCAATGTAATCACAACGGAGAGTTCCAAGCGTCAACAAATGCAAAACTGAACTTATTGCTCATTTAACATTGTGATAAAAAAAAAACACAATTGTGAGATTTAATGTACAATACAATGTACGCTGATCGACCTAGCTTAGAATGCCCACGACAGACTGAGGTTGCTTTGTTTTAGTTTTACAGTGCTTAAGTGTGATGACATGGTTGCGTTTTGATGTTTTTGGTACATTGGGCTTCATATAACATTTCAATTTTGAGTACTTGTATGTTGAAAGGCTTGCTATATAAAATATATGTATGTTCGTGCTCGGAAAAAGGCGCCTTTTTATATTCCCCTCAACTCCGCCATCTAGTGACTTTTTTGTGAACTGATCTGCACTATCTTCAATCCCCAGCACATATAAACTCTATATCACATAGATTAAACAACAAATTTAGCCAATCCCAAATTTAAGTAGGCTACTGTGTGAAAGGTGTTATGCAGGGCATTTGGATTTTAATGAGTGACAGTGATCAGCTCGACGTGACCTTCACTGTCATGAAATGACAGTTTACGGCTAGCTAGCTAGCTTAGTCTGACTTACCCTAACAGTTACATTTAGCTAGCAGTTTAAGTCGACATAAAATCCTAAATGTCTTGCATTATGCTAACAGAATTACAATAATAGCTAATATTTATATTTTATTTAGCTAACTATATCAATATCATAGCTTTGTTATCTTAACCGTTAGACCAAGGGAAGAAAGTGCTACTTACAAAACGGACTCATGTAACATTCAAACTGGTTGTCTTGAGAATGAGCGCGGGTCCTAAGAAAATTCTACAGTAATGCTGCAGAATGTTGTCGCCGCAAAAGGCCAATTCAGCAATAAAAACTGTGCTATCTGGGGAATGTGCGATTTAAATGATATTGTATAACTACAATTCATGTATCCTATATACACACACCATCAAAACCTACCTCAGTTTACGCTGTCCACAGAGTGTAACCTTTAGGGAAAGCGGGGATATATGGCTTCTGTCATGTTCTGTCCAGGCAATCATTTCTTATTGAGATTGACATCCTTCAGAGCCAATGAAAATAGGAGGGGGGCACCTGAGAACCACGTGCCACTCCGTGCCCCCCCATTGGCTCCGCCATTGGCGTCTTACTACCGGAACGAATGTGTTTAATTCGAAAAAACAATGAAGAACGTTTAAAATGGTCCATCATTAACAATCCATACAAATATAAGATTATGCCCAATGTTAAGGTTGAAATGAAGATTTAACTCAAGGGCGAGATTAGAGTTTGGTTCATGTGACACACTGTGCTGTATGAACTATTATCAGAGCCTGTTTAAGGAGAGCCTTTCCACTCCCTATTTAGCCCCATTGTACCGAATTTGGTTGCAGGTCCACCAGAGTTCCACTGGGAGTGATTGCGAGCGAGTGCATGTTGAATGGGAGTCTATGGAGCTAAACGGCTAAATTTGTCTCTTTTGCCTGATTGTCGTTGAGAAATCTCCGATTTGATTGTAGTTTTTGCATGTTCAACATGGATTATAGGTTGAAAGTTGAATGAACGAGTACTTATGTCCTTTTGATTTCTTACAGGGTGAGTCGTTGTTGCCTATAACACGCTAGCATTCTGCTAATGAATGCTGATTGGTTAGTGAAGGACTGATACGACCAGAGCTCCCGCTTGATGGCATCCGAAGCGGAATCAGAATGTCAGAGCATTAGCAACATAAGCAACAACAGTAGCAAGCCAAAACTCTTTCTAGCATGTGTATTGACAGGAAGAGCCTAACCTTTCAGCTGTGTTGTCGATGCCCTGAGAGAAAAAAGTAAATGACCAGAACTTGCCGTAAAGCAGTAGCTCTGGTCGTACGATGTGTATGACGTCAATTACATTTCCAAAAACTTTTTAGAACAGAAAGGCGACTTTAAAAAAATCTAACAGCCAGCAGTGTGTATTTTTTTTGCCTCCCCTTTCGAATTCAGAATTCAAATTACTAGACAAAAAATTATATCCTGAGAAAAGTGGATTTTGAGGGGTATAGCTCCATAGACCTCCATTCATTCTGCACTCGCTCGTTAGCGCCCTCACATGGAACTTTAACCAGTTCAGAACCCGGAAGTTTCCAGAGAGTGGCAGTTCTCTCTATATTAGACATTCTCTGCTATTATGTTGTATGCTTTTTTCCTCTGTCGGACATACGCAGTTACTAACATCAAAACTAATTCCTTCAGGCAACAGCTGGCATGGTTTAAAATACAGCAGGTTAAGTGTTTCATATATGAGTCTGGAGAGTGTTACGATGTCTTTCGTGTAACCATGAGCAATTCTGTGGAACGAACAATGATCTCAGTTTGTCGTTTGATTACGTGTTCAACCTGTTTACAACAGTTGGAGACCTGTTGCTTCACAAAACATTTTTTCCCTGCAGACTACAAAATGAAACCCCAGTTGAAATATCTGAGGATAAAATATATATTTTTTTAAATGAATACTGTATGTTTTAAATTACTTAGCAGTGCAGAACCGCCCGCAAAGAGCGTTCATTAACCAACCTGACATTAGGTGCAGGTAATACCATTCATTCTTTACAAGCAGTGTCACAGACCTAACTAGAGAGGGTACCATTTCTGGGGAAATTGTAGGGTGTGCTTGTTTGCGTCGGTTGCAGGTGTGTCCGTTTTCCCTTCTAGTGATATTTTCAAGCATTTAGCCTACTCATATTGCATAATTCATTAAGAACACCCTTTCAAACAAGCGAACACCCTTTCAAACAAGCTACTGAAACAACGTTGTCACTGGCAGTATTTCAAATTGAATTGCGATTCAAACAGTACCATCTGCTAACTGAAAATAAGCCCCCTAAAACGTAAATAAGTTTGATATTAATTTAGGAGGACATGGCTAATTCAAAAGCAGTTTGCTAGAGGCAAGCTAGCTGCTGTTGCTAGCCACACTTCACTGATTGTTTGAAAGCGGCGGAAATGAGAACGTTTGTTTTGACATAATAGCTATGGCATTGAAGACAGTACTGTAGCCTCCTACTACACACTGCCAGTGGGCAAGCCGAGTCTGTGACTCTGAGGCTAACGTCAAAACAAGACGCGGTCTCACTCAAATTCCAAGTTTTACACACATCACAAAAACATGCTGACCCGCTGGCTGTCTTTGCAATTGCCATATCTTTAAAACACTGTTCTCCATTTTCATGTAGAATTGACCCTGGTACAAAATTAAGAAAATACTCATCAGACGCAGATCGACAACAGCTGCCGCAATTGTCCATGGAGGCTGACGGGGCTCTCACGTAGCAAACAAATCAAAGTTTTTACAGCAACCTACATTAAAATCTTACCAGGCTGTCTTCACAATAGTCATATCGTCATAACATTTCCCTCTTTCTGGTTTTTCGTGTAAAATTGAACTATAAAATTACGAAAATACTACTATGACGCTTTCTAGCATGGCTGCCGCCTAAAAGACTAGGCGGTCTCACGGGCGACACGCACTCATTCAATTTACAAAGACTTTCACGACCTAATTAAAAAATCTGAGATCCACTCGAAATCGCTTTCTCAACAAAGTCCAATTGTTGGGAAATTTTGGGGGTTGTATTTTTCATTCATAATCCAAGCTCCAACTTGCGTGCTAGAACGTCTCTATCACCTTGTATCCATGCGTCGTTGCTGACGTAGTGACGTAGGTTAGTGAGTCCCCTTGTTGACAGAATGCACTTTTTAGCCACAAAAACGTAACCTCCTAAACTGTGCAACGGAACGTAAATCCGAATAGAAGCAACGCAATCGTGACCAAGACGAACCTTTTGACATCAACGTTGTCTATGTAGTCCAAATATTGACTGAGCCTTAGGGGCGCGAAAATAAACAATAATAATAAATGTGAGATAACAATGGTTTGTACTCGCCGAAGGCAAGCACACCCGAATGACAGCCTTGACATTAACAGGTATAATTGGTCATACAAATCTTATAAAGACACAGTACAGGCCTGAAGCATGAAGTGTGATGTGAGTGAAACCTGTATTACCACAAATATCAGTCCAGCATGTGTTATCAATGAGACTCGCTATCAACAAGAAAAAGTTATATTTATCATCCACATTGCCTGAAGTTGACAAGTACAGTTTTATTATATTATTAATGATCAAATTTAAAAATATTTACATCTTGAGCGTAATTAATGTATTATTTCAATGTAAGGGAGTGATTTAACATCCTGTTGTCTTTGAAGCTCTGTGGTGACTGGGCGTGGGACTTGAAGCGCCACAAAAGAGAATGGATCGTTCCAGCACAAAAGCTCAGGGAAAACTTTGACTACACCAACAAGAAATACGTTGCCATAGTAAGACTTCTCTCTTTTCTCATTCTGCTTGTTCTGTTATAGTTTCTAGTGAGGTATCATTTCTTAGAAGCGCACTGCTGGAAAAAGCTCTGTGTCTGAGAGCATTCCATTCTCTTTCTATTTTTAGATTCGATCAGATCTGGCGGATGGCGGGGAGACTCTCTTCTATACCCTGTCTGGCCCTGGAGCTAGCAAGGATCCTGTCAATCTGTTCATCGTGGGAGAAAATGACGGGCTGGTCCGCATTCGAGGGATTCTAGACCGAGAACGGATACCCAAATACACAGTAAGCACAATCACACACACAAACACACACACTAACACACACTTCATACTTGTCATGTAATGAATGTGCGTGCTTCTTCTGTCTGTAGATGATTGGTTGGGCCAAATTTAAAAATGGCACAGTGGCAGAGGAAAGAATTGACTTGAACATTGAGGTGGTGGATGAAAACGACAACCCACCTGTATTTGACATACAGGTGCCGGCCACTGTCATAGAGTCCAGCCCTCCAGGTAATGTCCTCTCAAACTCCTACTTCCTGTCAGGCTAACTAGTGACATGATGCTGGACTAACAACCGACTTAACATGATGTGACTATGACCAGACATCTTTGTGTCTTCAAGCGTTTCCATTTCCACCAGCGTGATTGAACCTAACACCCTGCCTGGTGTGTGATTGTCATCGCATCTACCAACGGCTACTGTCTTCTCTCTGCCCCACAGGGACAGTGGTTACCAAGGTAACTGCCACCGACGCTGATGAGGCCAACTCTCTCCACTCCAAGATCTCCTACAGCATCACCAAACAAGAGCCGACCGATGGTGCCATGCTTTTCAGCATCGACAGGAACACAGGATCAATCTTTGTCAAGAATCCATCGATTGACAGAGAAGTAGGTGGAGCTTGGAATAGTTCTAGTAGACCGACAAGCTCCCAAAGCTTGTTTTTAAGTTGATGATATGCTGGATCTTCCAAAAGAAAAATGGATTTCACTAAAATGCTGTTTATCTTTCTCTAACACAGAAACATGATTCTTACCTTCTGACCATCAAAGGAACTGATATGGATGGAGCATCCAGTGGCAACACAGGCACAACACAAGTGAAAATTCAAGTTGTGGACATAAACGACAACCTCCCAGTTCTGGAGAAAGATGAGGTGAAAATAGACTAGGAATGCATTTGAACCCATTTCACATGATGTTTTTCTGTGTCAAGGACATTCCAGTAGCATAGCAGCAGAGTTTAGCTTGGCTCTGCGTTTCAACCTGAGCTACATCTGCTGAGTGTGGCCTCGTCTGAACCTGTAACATGTCTCCCTGCTGGGTCTCTGCAGTACTCTGGGAGCATTAGTGAGAACACAGTGGATGTGGAGGTCATGAGGTTCCAGGCCCTGGACTCAGACCTGGAGAAAACAGACAACTGGCTTGCTGAATTTGAAATTGTCTCCGGAAACGAAGACCAAATCTTTGGCATTCACACCGACCCCAGGACCAACGAGGGGGTGCTCACTCTTATAAAGGTATGATTCGATCTGACTGGATGGGTCGCTTCCACTATGGAGGGTGCCAGGGAACGTGACAATGCTGATTCTTATTCATCTCTTTTGCAGCCTGTTGATTTTGAGTTACATCCTAACTTACAGTTAGGATTGGTGGTGACGAACAAGGCACCTTTAGTTGGTGGGGCTGGGGTTGGTGGTGGGGCAGGGGGCGGTGGCGGTGGCGGGGCAGGGGGCGGTGGCGGGGCAGGGGGCGGTGGCGGGGCAGGGGGCGGTGGCGGGTCAGGGGGCGGTGGCGGGGCAGGGGGCGGAGGCGGGGCAGGGGGCGGTGGCGGGGCAGGGGGCGGAGGCGGGTCAGGGGGCGGTGGCGGGGCAGGGGGCGGAGGCGGGGCAGGGGGCGGTGGCGGGGTAGGGGGCGGTGGCGGGGCAGGGGGCGGTGGCGGGTCAGGGGGCGGTGGTGGGTCAGGGGGCGGGGCCGGTGTTGCAGGTGGAACTTGGGGTGGAACTGGAACGGCCTCCAGTGGAGCAGCCGGGAGTAAGCCGGTAATTGGAGGCGGTAAAAGATACCCTGTGAAGATTGCTGTAAAAAACCTTCCTGACGGCCCTGTGTTCAGGCCTGTAGTCAAGCCTTTGTTCTTATCAGAAAGCCCAGGAGACGGTGTATCTAAAGTGATTGCTACTTACAATGCCATAGACGGAGACACTGGAGAACCGGCAGAAAATGTCCAGTGAGTGCACACTTGGCTCATCCCGGGATGAAATCTATTTAAAAAGAAATTAAAGTAACGTACTCTCACTAAATGAGGAAACATGGAACTGGTCATGTTTTATGGAACAGCTATTGAAAATCTGATTATTTCCATTTGATCCACAAAGATATGCTAAAGGTTTTGACCCCGACAACTGGCTGTCGGTCAACCCGGACACAGCTGAGATCACACTCAACAAGCAGCCGGATCGAGAGTCGCCGTACCTGGTCAATGGGACATACTACGCCAAGATACTCTGCTTGACCAAAGGTAGGCATTATAGCATCACATCATCAAAAGTCTTGAGATAATAGTAGTAATTCTTATAATGGACTTTTTCTCAAAACAATTACTGTAGAGTCTCCAAAAGCCCTGCTTGATCATTACTGTCAATCTCAAACAAAGAACAGGGAGTCAGGTGGCTGAGCGGTTAGGGAATCGGGCTAGTGATCCGAATGTTGCCGGATCGATTCCCGGCCGTGCCATATGACGTTGTGTCCTTGGGCAAGGCACTTCACCCTACTTGCCTCCCTGTACTTACTGAAGTCGCTCTGGATAAGGGCGTCTACTAAATGTAACAAGTAGACATTTATAGGAAACATTCAAGGACAGGATTCAAATTCTGGATACAGTTGCGGGATTGCATTGCACGTTCGGCTGATTTCCCATGTTCTTCTCTTAGACATGCCCATAAAGACAGCGACAGGAACCATTGCTATACACGTGGAGGACTCAAATGACAACTGCCCCGTGCTAATCAGCACGCAGGAATACCTGTGCTCCGGCACGGAGATGTTCAACATCACGGCGGAAGATCTGGACGCGAATCCCAACGGAGCCCCTTTGAAATTTACACTGGTGTCTGAGGAGAGCATGGGGGCGTGGAAGGTGGAGGAGATATCAGGTGAGAGTACCTCTTAACTCTCTGTAAACCTCAACGAGAGTGAAGGTTTGAACACGGCGAATGGCGAAAGAATCGGTGCAACTTCTAAAAAAGTCATTGGAAACATTGCGACGAGGTGGCACCATACACTGTATGCAAAGCATTGAAAGCGCTTTAGTTGTGGCTCTAGGCAAACCATTACTTACATTTCTACATATGCATCAAAGATCTTGAAACAACTTGAACTCTCCCCCACCAGACACCAGCGCCTCTCTCAGGGCCATGGAGCCCCTGTGGCCCGGCCTGTATGACATCACCCTCATCATACAGGACCAGCAGGAGCTGGCCTGCCCCGAACCTCAGCACCTCCTGTTACAAGTGTGCACCTGCTCCTCCTCCAACGACAGGACCTGCAATGTCAAAGGTGCAGCTGGAGAGATAGCGGCCTTAAAGGGGTCGTCGTCGTTCGGACTGTCGGGGATTGGTATCCTGGTGTTGGCATTTCTAATACTACTGCGTGAGTATGACTAGATATGAGATTTCCATTGTGAGGTGATCACGGAAATACTATTTAAATACTGTATATCGTACATGGACAACATGTACGGGAAAGACATACACATGGGTCAGTCTATTGTCGCTTCTCTCCTTCGCTCCTCTGAACCTCCATCTCCCTGTACACAGTCGTTCCTCTTCTTCTGCTGTTCTGTCACTGCGGGGGCCTGGCTGGGGGCTTTACTGAGATGCCCTTTGACACCAAAACCCACCTCATCTCCTACCACACCGAGGGCCAGGGAGAGAACACAGTAGGCGGAGCGTTCCCCGTCAACACTAGGCCTTTGACGCCCCATTTCCTTCCGTTCTCTCCAGTAACACTGACCCCCGACCCCCTGTTTTCTCACAGGAAGTGCCTCTGCTCGTCATGCCGACTCAAGTGGACTCAGGAAAGGCCCAGACCACCACCATGGGCATGGGCTCGGCAGCAGCCGTGGGATGCGGAGCCTTCCAGAACTCCGCCTCCACCATGGGCAGTGGTTACTACCAGGATGGCCGCGTGGACATGGCCTACTGGAACGGGAGGGAGCTGGCGGGTCAGCAACAAGGAAGTGGCTTCTACTCTGAGTTTGACGCCAGAGAGGAGGCCTATAATGGCATCGCCTTGCCAGACCACATTCTGGATGCCTATTACTCTCAGGTGAGTTAAGAACTAACAGTTTGTCATTCCCACATCTAGTCTTTAAACCATAGTGTGGGGGAGAAATAAGGGGACTGTAAACCTTAGGGTTGTTGTCAAAGTGTGTTCGCCCTTGGGTGTCGGTTAGAACACAAATGGATCCAGAAACGATCAGACTTATGGAGGTTTAATGAATATTGAAAATAAGGTGTGGTCTACAAGAAATAAGAGACATACAATTACTAATGTATATCATACACACAGGAATAATACACAAATCATCTTGTTGAAGAGACCAATTAAACATCAGAGCCTACTGCCTTCAGAGCTACGCGTCTAAACTGTCGCACCTCAGTAAACAACGTAGCATCAATAGCTTCTGAACCAGCGCGTCTGTTATAACATTTAACACTGGAGCTCTTCACTATTTATAACGAAACTCGGTAATAACAATCCTACTAACAAAAAACAGCATACATCTTTGAACGGTACTTGACAGTACTCTGCCAAGCAGAGTATCTTGGCGGTACTTGACAGTATTTGACAGATACTACAATTCGTTCCTTGACGCACACCGCTTGGCTCATGCACAACATTAAACTCTAACTGGCAAAGTAACTCTCCTCTCGATGCTAGTCACGCTACTAACGAGTCGCACTGCACTCGCGTCACTAACGGGCGGAGCTACTGTTTAACAGGTAACCTACAACACACAAACACAGTAGCACTATAGCCTTTTGTACACATAGTACACCACACATGTTTGAACGAGTGTTCAAAGCTTGGGTTTGTCATGTGTGTTGCGCAGAAGACAAGCGCCGCGGGAGAGAACAACGCCCAGAAGGACTGTCTGTTGGTGTACGACAACGAGGGCCAGGGTTCTCCTGTGGGCTCAGTGGGCTGCTGCAGCCTCCTGGAATCTGACGACGACCTCCAGTTCCTCAGCGACCTGGGGCCACAGTTCAGGACCCTGGCTGAGATCTGCTCCCCTCCCAAACCTGTTATTGAAGGTGTTGTTGACTCAGGACATACTGACGTTGAAATACTACCCAAGACCACCATCCCTCGCAGTCGTGTCAACAACCCTCCATCTGGCCAGTCATTCTTCAGCAACTTGCACACCTCCCAGCCATCCACCAGCAACGTCGACATCAACCAGTCATCCACCAGGAGCGTTGATATCAACCATGTCAGCATTTCCAAATCAGCCCCCACAAGTTATGTCACTGAGGTGATCAGTCAGCCTGTTCCTCTGTCTCCCCCTGCTGGTCAGACCATCCTGGTGCTGCAGCCTATGCACTACGTAGTGGAGCCACAGGTCCACAACACTGTGCTGTTGGCAGAAAGGCCCGCTGCTAACCTGCAGGGTATGATAATGGTCAACGGGCCTCCGCCTGGAGCCACTCAGGGTCTGATGGTGCAGGGGCAGCGGGTGGTGTCCAGCGGGCCTACCCAGGGCCAGGGGATGGTGCTGGTGGAGAGGAGTGGAAGTGGGGGGCAAGCTAGGCTGGAGGGAGGGAACTCTAACCTGATTCACATGGGCCCTTATACTGGGTCTCAGAATATGATGGTGGTGGAGGGACAGGTTCCCATGGGGTCAGGGCAAGTCCTGCAGGGGGGCCAGATTGTGCAAGGGGGGCAGGTGCTTCAAGGGGGGCAGGTTCTCCAGGGGGGTCAGATGCTTCAAGGGGGGCAAATGCTCCAGGGGGGGCAAATGCTTCAAGGGGGGCAGGTGCTCCAGGGAGGGCAATTGCTTCAAGGGGGGCAGGTGCTGCAGGGGGGGCAAATGCTTCAAGGGGCAGGTGCTGCAGGGGGGGTAAATGCTTCAAGGAGGGCAGGTGCTGCAGGGGGGGCAAATGCTCAAGGGGGGCAGGTGCTCCAGGGGGGGCAAATGCTCAAGGGGGGCCAGACATGGATGCAGCAGGGCTCCCTTCAACATGGGGGCCTGTCAGGGTCTCACAGCATGCTGCTGATGGAGGGCCAGGGGGGCATCGCGGGGCAGGTGGTTCAGGAGGGGCTGTCCGGGCTTGCCCAGGGCTCCCTGCAGAGAAGTGGGCTTTCTGGCACCCAGAGAGCCCAGTACAGTAAGCAGACCAGCGGTGCTAATGCAGTGCAGGCTCCCACAGCAGCACGCTGGGGTTTAAACGCTCCTAAAGGCTGTAGTGATGGGAAGTTCGGTTCATTTTACTGATTCGGTTCTTTGAATCTCGTTCAGTAAAATGAACAAATCTTTTTTCGAGTCATTCGTTAATTTCGGGAGGGGGGGGGGGGTGGGGCTATACGTCCACTGCAAACACGTATGAGTCTCATGTAGGTTAGTGCATGACATGTGCACCAGCAGATACTATTTCAAAAGAAATTCCTGCATTAAAATAATGTATCATGAGTTTGTATGATTTGGTCATGTATTGTCACTCTAGCATTTAATTATCACGTCAAACAATTACACTGCACTAAACTGTAAGTGTAAATGTAAAGTGAAAATAACAAAACCAGTCAGTATGATGACTTGAGCGAATATCATTCACGTCTTACTAAAACAGCGGCCACACAAAAGGGAATAAGGAAACTGTTTCCTCTACTAAAAAATACAATGCGGGTCACATGAAAAAAGGATCCAAAGACTCGTAGAAAGACTGAGTCGGGAAATGAACGAATCGTTCATTTCCTCTAGCTACAGAGCCTATGCAGGTCACGTGAAAAATGATCCAAAGACTCGTAGAAAGACCGGGTCGGGAAATGAACAAATCGTTCGTTTCCTCTAGCTACAGAGCCTATGCAGGTCACGAAAAAAATGATCCAAAGACTCGTAGAAAGACCGAGTCGGGAAATGAACGAATCACTCGTTGAGAGGACTCGTTACTCCCGAGTCCTTATAAGGATTCGTTCAAAATGAACGAATCGTTCGCGAACGACACTCACAATCACTCTTGGGCTGGTAGTACAGAGCAGTCAAGCAGGCACAGGTCGTCAACAGGCAAACAGAGCAAGGCAGGTGTAAGGCTGGGTGTCAAACCTGCCCGTCTCGTCTCGTCATCTTCCGCTTGTCCGGGGATCGGGTCGCGGGGGCAACGACCTAAGCAGGGAGGCCCAGGCTTCCCTCTCCCCGGCCACTTCCACCACCTCTTCCTGGGGGACCCCGAGGCGTTCCCAGGCCAGCCGAGTGACATAGTCCCTCCAGCGTGTCCTGGGTCTTCCCCGGGGCCTCTTCCCAGTGGGACGTGCCCGGAACACCTCACCAGGGAGGCGTCCAGGAGGCATCCTAATCAGATGCCCGAGCCACCTCAGCTGGCTCCTCTCGACGCGGAGGAGCAGCGGTTCTACTCTGAGCCCCTCCCGGATGACCGAGCTTCTCACCCTATCTCTAAGGGAGAGCCCGGACACCCTGCGGAGGAAGCTCATTTCGGCCGCTTGTATTCGCGATCTCGTTCTTTCGGTCACTACCCATAGTTCGTGACCATAGGTGAGGGTAGGAACGTAGATCGACTGGTAAATAGAGAGCTTCGCCTTTCGACTCAGCTCCTTCTTCACCACGACGGACCGATGCAGAGCCCGCATCACTGCGGACGCCGCACCGATCCGCCTGTCGACCTCGCGCTCCATTCTTCCCTCACTCGTGAACAAGACCCCGAGATACTTGAACTCCTCCACTTGGTTCAGGATCTCCTCCCCGACCCGGAGATGGCACTCCACCCTTTTCCGGTCGATAACCATGGCCTCAGATTTGGAGGTGCTGATTCGCATCCCAGCCGCTTCACATTCGGTTGCGAACCGCTCCAGTGAGAGCTGAAGGTCACGGCCCGATGAAGCCAACAGGACCACATCATCTGCAAAAAGCAGCGACCCGATCCTGAGGTCACCAAACCGGACCCCCTCAACACCCTGGCTGCGCCTAGAAATCCTGTCCATATAGGTAATGAACAGAATCGGTGACATAGGGCAGCCCTGGCGGAGTCCAACCCTCACCGGAAACAAGTTCGACTTACTACCGGCAATGCGGACCAAACTCTGGCACCGGTCGTACAGGGACCGGACAGCCCCGATCAGGGAATCCGGTACCCCGTACTCTCGGAGCACCCCCCACATGAGCCCCCGAGGGACACGGTCGAACGCCTTTTCCAAATCCACAAAACATGTGTAGACTGGTTGGGCGAACTCCCATGTACCCTCCAGGACTCCGCGGAGGGTATAGAGCTGGTCCACTGTTCCACGGCCAGGACGAAAACCACATTGCTCCTCCTGAATCCGAGGTTCGACAATCCGGCGGACCCTCCTCTCCAGGACCCCTGAATAGACCTTCCCAGGGAGGCTGAGGAGTGTGATCCCCCTAAAGTTGGAGCACACCCTCCGGTCCCCCTTTTTAAAGAGGGGAACCACCACCCCGGTCTGCCAGTCGAGAGGCACTGTCCCCGATGTCCACGCGATGTTGCAGAGTCGTGTCAACCAAGACAGCCCTACAACATCCAGAGCCTTAAGGAACTCCGGGCGGACCTCGTCCACCCCAGGGGCCCTGCCACCGCGGAGCTTTTCAACCACCTCGGCCCCAGAGATAGAAGGGCCCCCCCCGATGTCCCCAGACTCTGCCTCCACGTCGGAAAGCGTGTTGGTGGAATTAAGGAGGTCTTCAAAGTATTCCTTCCACCGATCCAGGACGTCCCCCGTCGAAGTCAGCAGCGCACCGTCCCTACCGTATACAGTGTTGACAGAGCACTGCTTCCCCCTCCTGAGTCGCCGGATGGTGGTCCAGAACCTTTTTGAAGCCGTTCGGAAGTCATTCTCCATGGCCTCGCCGAACTCCTCCCATGCCCGGGTTTTTGCCTCCGCGACCGCCAGAGCCGCGTTCCGCTTGGCCTGTCGGTACACATCAGCTGCCTCAGGAGTCCTACCAGCCAATAAAGCCCGATAGGCCTCCTTCTTCAGCTTGACGGCATCCCTCACCTCCGGAGTCCACCACCGGGTCCGAGGGTTACCGCCGCGACATGCACCGACCACCTTGCGGCCGCAGCTCCGGTCAGCCGCTTCAACAATGGAGGCCCGGAACATGGCCCATGGTCAAACCTGCCCCCACCTCTCATATGCTAAAGTCTGGAGTTTCTGGACGGTCTCAACTTGATGGCTCTCACACCCCATTCAAGATGTGGTCTGATTGGTTGTTCTTGTGTATAAAGGGAATTGTAATGCATTGTTCTTTGGATTCTTCGTCTCCTGAGACCTTCTCCTCAGTTCTCCCTTGTCCTACTGTCCTACTCCTTGCTCACCTCTTGCTTTCTCTCTGATTTACAATGATCATGGTAGAGTAGGTAAGATTGAAAGCTTTCATATTGTAACATGTTTGCCTTGTAATTGATTTCATTCATTTGCAAAGTTATTAAATGCGTATTTCATTTAACCGTACTTTGACCATTCTTGCTCTGATTTAACCCATAGAGTCAAATACCTGGAATTCTATTGGTATTGGCATTATTTGGTTCATGCTAATACACTGTTCAGTTTCCCATCTTCCTTTACACCATAGGGGAATTAGTTTAGGTTGTTTGGACAATATTTACCCCCCTACACAGGCAAATCCAAAGGATGGTGGGGTCACAGGCTTGTGTCGAGCAGGGGCTGGCAGGAATTTCAGAGGCTAGGCACAGAGCAGGTATCGATGTCAAGCAGGGGTTGTTATGTCGGTTTCTAAGATTCCAAAGGGAAGAGCAGGAGAATGGTCGAGACAAAAACAAAGGTTTGGTAAACATAAATCTCGGTGATAAGTACGCTCGGTATTGCAGGTAAAGAATATAACTAACAAGATTTTGCAGCAAAGAAACTAAGTTGGTATGTATAGAGTGAAACCTCTAATCAGGAAAAGGAGATGCAGGTGTGTGTGTGTGTGTTGAGGAATGTCAAAACTGTGAGCCACCACTGTCATAATGTTACAGTTCCGTCATATGAATTTGTATTTTATCAATGGCACACACACCCACAGACATTTTTACAAATCTTGGAGTGAGATCATTGAATCATGCCAGTTAGGATTTTATTACATGGGTGACATTTTGCTTTGGTCTTTATCCACCCCTCTGAGGACTGAAAACTAGCTTAACCGGGTAAGCAGGAGGGCTGTGGTGTGCTGGGAGACAAACCATACTGCTATTGGCGGTGGTGTGTTATATGCAAATTGTAATGAACACCACTTGCCAATTCTGCTCCTCCTACTGTTCCCCTCTGGGGTTTTGACTTCAATGTGAAATTCCTTTGGCACTACTGAAGACTATCCAGGATCAGCTAAAACACTATTTGCCGTGTTTGGACACTGAGCTGTATGTGAGCTTCACAGCTGAACAGACCTACTGTATGACGGTAGATTGGGTCGTATATGCCAAAACTGTCTCTCAAGCTCATCATCTAGGCTCTCACTGCTTAATATCTTCACTGCCATTGTTTTGGGGGTTGATGTTGGTAGTTGTGTGAAATTACTTTGTTGTTCTGGTTGTTCTGTGGGCCACGATGTATATTTTTGCCTCATGCCTCAAGTCATGGTAACAAGCATACAATTAGTTGTCCTTTTAAATCAAACTCAGTTGTCAATGTTCAGACATGGACATCATTTTGAGGGAGTATGTTTTATTATTATTATGATTGAAAAATGTCTCTCAATGGGGAATCCTCAGTTTCTCGTTAATGCACTGTATTTTTAGCCAACATAAAAAATATGTTCTTCTTTGTTTCTGAAATAAACATTACTTGTGACAACTTTTTAGTCACGACTTAGATCCACTACGATGCATTTGCCTGCTCAACATGACGATTTGTAATCCTATCCACATCATGTGTACAGTACATCGTTTGACTGTTGGCTTACTTTTAGAAATGAATATCATCAGGCTAGGATGCAGAGTAACTTCATTTTACAACTCTTACAACTGACTGAAACTCAAAGTGCAGACCTTCAATGCTGTAGTTATCTTAATAGGTTTGGTCGATAACCCTGGAAACCTGGGTTGGCAAGTAAATAAGGCCTTTTTTCAAAAACGTGTAAAAGAAATGTATCAATAAAAACATTAACCGTGTGATTAGCAGGACCGCTCTTTTGATGGATGGCATACGATTCTTTGATACGATATGTTTAATACGCATTTAACATTCGTGAGAATAACATCCAAAATAAACCATGAACTTACATTAATCTCATAGTTGTCTGCTTCACTCAAGACTCATTCAATAACAATAACGGCACTAACCTACATGGTTGTGGGAGGATTGAAAACCACAAGAAAGCCCCCTCCCCCATCAGGGACTAGCAGATAAAAAGACAGGCTGAGAGTCTGACAGAGACAGAGACACCCAAGAGCAGGGGTGGAAGGATTACAGTGTGACGTGTTAGACTCACTGCCTTGTCACCAGCCCCTTGTACTTTGGTTCACTAGCAACACGTCTTCCACCGGTTCCAGACAGCAGAAGTTCACCTGTGAATACAATCTGACGACAAGCAGTCATACATCTGAATAACCATCAGCTCTAGCCTCCAGCCAGACAGCTTCAAGGCATCTGGCTCTAGGTTAGATTATTCGTTAAACAACCCTGACATGGAGAAAGCACCAACCTTCACCTTGCTGCTGTGCTCTGCCATTCTGGTAAGTACTTTCCAGGTTTTTTAATATGTTTACAGTTAGTCATTTATTTAGCACGTGCTCTTATCCAAAGCGACTTACAGTAAGTACATGGACATTATTTCTGAATGTATAAACGTTAAATACATTTAGGTCCATGCAGCTGTGATATTCATTTAAGTCATTTAAAAGACTCTTGCCACTTCAGTGTCATAACCAAGTATGTTTTGAATTACTTAGCAGTGCAGAACAGCCCGCAAAGAGTGTTGATTAACTGACCTGTGTAGCAACCCAGGGGACTTGAAGGCCCGACACACCATAAAATAGGACTGAGACACGGGGGTTAACATAAATGGGTTTTTACTGAAGGGTTTCAGGGTAAGGGTAGTGGGACAAACTTTAAATTAGGGGTCTTCCCATCCGGGGTCTGTGGTCCTTCACGGAGTGCGGTTCTGGGGGGGGCAAAGCAGAGGGAAAGGTTAATAGCAACGTTCCTCCAGGGTTGTCTCTCTGGTTCTCTCTTCCCCCTCGGCCTTGGGCTGGCTCCCCTTTAAGCCCTCGCCTGATTGCCGTATAGGCTCCAGGTGTGACCAGTGCCATGTGCCCAGTGGCTGCAGCACCTCAACCAGCAGGTAGACTCCCTCTATCACCTACCCCAATTGAAGTTGACGGACCCGCCTTTGGGCCCGGATTGGCTGGTCTGACTCCCCTGGTTTGCTACACCTGACATTAGGTGCAGGTAATACCATTCATTCTTTACAAGCTGTGTCACAGACCGAATGACAGCCTTGACATTAACAGGTATAATTGGTCATAAACATCTCATAAACACACAGTACAGGCATGAAGCATGAAGTGTGATGTGCGTGAAACCTGTATTACCACAAACATCAGTTCCTTTTCAAGTGTGCATTTGAGAGAAACTGAAATGAACATTGTTGTCAACGAGACTCACCATCAACAAGAAAAAGTTATATTTATCATCGACATTGCCTGAAGTTGACAAGTAGTGTTTTCAATTATTACATTATTAATGGTCAAATATTTATATAATATTTAAATCTTGAGCGTAATTAATGTACTGGTTCAAATAAGGGAGTGATTCAACCTCCTGTTGTCTTTGCAGCTCTGTAGTGACTGGGTGTGGGGTGGGCCCTGCATGCAGAGGCACTTGAAGCGCCACAAGAGAGAATGGGTCGTTCCAGCACAAAAGCTCAAGGAAAACTTTGACTACACCGATAGGAAATATGTTGCCAGAGTAAGACTGCTCTCTCTTTTCTCATTCTTCTTTTATAGTCTGTTATAGTTTCTAGTGAGGTATCATTTCTTAGAAGCAAACTGCCGGTAAAAGCTCTGGGTCTTAGAGCACTCAATTCTCTTTCTGGGACCGATTTTAGATTCGATCAGATCTGGAGGATAGCGGGGTGAAACTCTTCTATACCCTGTCTGGCCCTGGAGCTAGCAAGGATCCTGTCAATCTGTTCATCGTGGGAGAAAATGACGGGCTGGTCCGCATTAGAGGGATTCTAGACCGAGAACGGATACCCAAATACACAGTAAGCACAAACACACACAAACACACACACACTTCATACCTGTCATGTAATGAATGTTTGTGCTTCTTCTGTCTGTAGATGACTGGTGTGGCCAAATTTCAAAATGGCACCGTGGCGGAGGAAAGAATTGACTTGAACATTGAGGTGGTGGATGAAAACGACAACCCACCTGTATTTGACATACAGGCACCGGCCACTGTCATAGAGTCCAGCCCTCCAGGTAATGTCCTCTCAAACTCTTACTTCCTGTCAGGCTAACTAGTGACATGATGCTGGACTAACAACCGACTTAACATGATATGTGACTATGACGATACATCTTTGTGTCTTCAAGCGAGCAAGCTTAGAACAGGCCTAAAGGAAGGTCAAAATTGGCTTTTCTATCACCATTTCCACCAGCGTAATTGAACTGAACAACTGCCTGGTGTGTGATTGTCATCGCATCTACCAACGGCCGTGTCTAAAGGCTGTGTCATTTCTTTACTGTCTTCTCTCTGCCCCACAGGGACAGTGGTTACCAAGGTAACTGCCACCGACGCTGATGAGGCCAACTCTCTCCACTCCAAGATCTCCTACAGCATCACCAAACAGGAGCCGACCGATGGTGCCATGCTTTTCAGCATCGACAGGAACACAGGATCAATCTTTGTCAAGAATCCATCGATTGACAGAGAGGTAGGTGGAGCTTGGAATTGTTCTACTAGACGACAAGCTCCCAAAGCCTGTTTTTAAGTTGATGATAGATCATCCAAAATATATATATATTTTTTTACAAATATGCTGTTTATCTTTCTCTCTCACAGAAACACGATTCTTACCTTCTGACCATCAAAGGAACTGATATGGATGGTGCATCCAGTGGCAACACAGGCACAACTCAAGTAAAAATTCAAGTTGTGGACATCAACGACAACATCCCAGTTCTGGAGAAAGATGAGGTGAAAATAGACGACGCATGCATTTGAACCCATTTCACATGTTTTCTATGTCAAGGACATTCCAGTAGCATAGCAGCACAGTTTAGCTTGGCTCTGCCTTTCAACCTGAGCTACATCTGCTGAGTGTGGCCTCGTCTGAACCTGTAACATGTCTCCCTGCTGGGTCTCTGCAGTACTCTGGGAGCATTAGTGAGAACACAGTGGATGTGGAGGTCATGAGGTTCCAGGCCCTGGACTCAGACCTGGAGAAAACAGACAACTGGCTCGCTGAATTTGAAATCGTCTCCGGAAACGAAGACCAAATCTTTGGCATTCACACCGACCCCAGGACCAACGAGGGGGTGCTCACTCTTAAAAAGGTATGATTCGATCTGACTGGATGGGTCGCTATGTGGGGAGCAAGTGAACGTGACAATGCTGATCCTGTTTCATCTCTCTTGCAGCCTGTTGATTTTGAGTTGCATCCTAACTTACAGTTAGGGTTGGTGGTGACAAACACGGCTCCTTTTGTTGGTGGGGTTGGGGCTGGGGGTGGTAGTGGGGATGGGGCTGGGGCCGGGGTTGCAGGTGGAACTGGCGGTGGAACTTGGGGTGGAACTGGAACGGCCTCCAGTGGAGCAGCAGGGAGTACGCTGGTAATTGGAGGCGGTAAAAGATACCCTGTGAAGATTGCTGTGAAAAACCTTCCTGACGGCCCTGTGTTCAGGCCTGTAGTCAAGCCTTTGTTCTTATCAGAAAGCCCAGGAGACGGTGTATCTAAAGTGATTGCTACTTACAATGCCTTAGACGGAGACACTGGAGAACCGGCAGAAAATGTCCAGTGAGTGCACACTTGGTTCATCCCGTGATGAAATCTATTTAAAAACAATTAAAGTAACGTACTCTCACTAAATGAGGAAACATGGAACTGGTCATGTTTTATGGAACAGCTATTGAAAATCTGATTATTTCCATTTGATCCACAAAGATATGCTAAAGGTTTTGACCCCGACAACTGGCTGTCGGTCAACCCGGACACAGCTGAGATCACACTCAACAAGCAGCCGGATCGAGAGTCGCCGTATCTGGTCAATGGGACATACTACGCCAAGATACTCTGCTTGACCAAAGGTAGGAATTATAGCATCACATCATCAAAAGTCTTGAGATAATAGTAGTAATTCTCATAACTGACTTCTTCTCAAAACAATTACTGTTGAGTCTCCAAAAGCCCTACATGCTCATTATTTTCAATCTCAAACAAAGAACATTGACATTTATACGAAACATTCAAGGACAGGATTAGAATTCTGTTTGCAACTACAGTTGCAGGATTGCATTGCACCTTCGGCTGATTTCCCATGTTCTTCTCTTAGACATGCCCATAAAGACAGCGACAGGAACCATTGCTATACATGTGGAGGACTCAAATGACAACTGCCCCATGCTAATCAGCACGCAGGAATACCTGTGCTCCGGCACGGAGATGTTCAACATCACGGCGGAAGATCTGGACGCGAATCCCAACGGAGCCCCTTTGAAATTCACACTGGTGTCTGAGGAGAGCGTGGGGGCGTGGATGGTGGAGGAGATATCAGGTGAGTGCCTCTGTACTCTCTGTAAACCTCAATGAGAGTGGAGGTTTGAAACATGGCGAACGGCGAAAGAATCGGTGCAACTTCTAAAAAAGTCATTGGAAACATTGCCACTGGGTGGTGCCATAATACACTGTGTTTGCAAAGCATCAAAAGCGCTTAAGTTGTGGGTTTAGTTGTGGCTCTAGGTAACTCAATACTTACATTTACTTGAAATGACTTGAACGCTCCCCCACCAGACACCAGCGCCTCTCTCAGGGCCATGGAGCCCCTGTGGCCAGGCCTGTATGACATCACCCTCATCATACAGGACCAGCAGGGGTTGGCCTGCCCCGAACCTCAGCACCTCCTGTTACAAGTGTGCACCTGCTCCTCCTCCAACAACAGGACCTGTTGGGTCAAAACTGCAGCCGGAGAGATGGCGACTTTAAAGGGGTCGTCGTCGTTCGGATTGCCGGGGATCGGTATCCAGGTGTTGGCGTTTTTGATACTGCTGTGTGAGTATGACTAGATATGGGATTTCCATTGTGAGGTGATCACGGAAGCCAAATTTGACAGTTGTTTCTGGGTTGTGATTTCAGTGATGGGCCTTCTGATGCTGACGTTTCCATGTGGGGGGTTTTCCTGTGGGGGCGGAGGAACGATGTTTGTCGACCTCCCCTTCGAGCCCAAACAACACCTGATATCCTACCACTTAGAGGGACAGGGGGAAGACAGGGTAAACAGGAAATCAAGTCATCATCTATGGTTGAAAATATGGAACACTTTGTGTTTGGGTATATTCGAAGATGCTAAATAGCCAGGGATTCAACCAATCGGTGAGCTCATGGATTATTTCCTCTGTCAGATGGGTCTGCCTGTTTATCTGGTGTGGGGTGGGTTTAATACAGGGACATTAATACAAATTCCAATCAATTGTGTCCATTTTAGTCTGTGCCACGGTTAATTGGGGACGAGACGTTTTGAACTGAAACAATCCTACCTATTGTACCTTAAAGTCGACGATCCCCAATGGTACGCCCCTCTCCACCACAGGAGGTGCCTCTGCTGTCCACCCCATGGATGATCTCCGCCCCTGCCCCCCAGACCACCATCATGTGGCTGAAGGGGGCCAACACCACCATGGAGGTTCACAACATGGCTGCCGTGTCCAAAATGAGTGCCTTCGGAGGCACATACCTTGACTATGAGCAGATAGAAATGGTGGATTCCATGGACATGACCTACTTCCAAGATATGGAGGAGTACAGCATGGACCTACACAACGCTCTTCCGGATCGTATCTTGGACAATTACTACTCACAGGTGAGCGCCGAGACCCGGTATGCAACATATACTGTATGTCACTCGAGATGTTCTGTATCCGCAGTGTATGCTGTCTTGGCTTTTTTGCATACGGCATATGTGAGTTTTCTGCTTCATGTTTCTTTTCTCAATTTCAGTGTTTCATTCTCCTTTGCAGAAGACAACATGTGCAGCACAGAACTACTCCCAGAAGGACAGTCTGCTGGTGTTCGACTACGAGGGCCAGGGTTCTCCTGTGGGTTCGGTGGGCTGCTGCAGCCTCCTGGAATCTGACAACGACCTCCAGTTCCTCGACGGCCTGGGGCCAAAGTTCAGGACCCTGGCTGAGATCTGCTCCCCTCCCAAACCTGTTCTTGAAGGCGTTGTTGACTCGGGACATACTGACGTTGAAATACTACCTAAGACCACCATCCCTCGCAGTTGTGTCAACATCCATCCATCCGGCCAGTCATTCTCCAGCAACTTGCACACCTCCCAGCCATCCACCAGCAACGTCGACATCAACCAGTCATCCACCAGGAGCGTTGATATCAACTATGTCAGCGTTTCAAAATCAGCCCCCACCAGTTATGTCAAAGAGGTGATCAGTCAGCCTGTTCCTCTGTCTCCCCCTGCTGGTCAGACCATCCTGGTGCAACAGCCTATGTACTATGCCACCACCCCCATGCTGCAGCCTATGCACTACGTAGTGGAGCCACAGGTCCACAACACTGTGCTGCTGGCAGAAAGGCCCGCTGCTAACCTGCAGGGTATGATAGTGGTCAACGGGCCTCCGCCTGGAGCCGCTCAGGGTCTGATGGTGCAGGGGCAGCGGGTGTTGTCCAGCAGGCCTGACCAGGGCCAGGGGATGGTGCTGGTGGAGAGGAGTGGAGGAGGGGGGCAAGCTAGGCTGGAGCGAGGGAACTCACAGGGCATGATAGTGGTCAACGGGCCATCTACGGATGTACTTACTGGACACGTAGAACGCACTATAAGCGCTGGACACACCAGCATGCTCTCTCTCCCCCCCTCCTCCCTGAAAAACGGGGAGAGGGTGGTCATAGTGGGCGAGAACCAGGGTGTGGGTCTAAACCCGGTGTCTTGTGATGGTGGACAAGCCACCTTGGCCAAGATGGAACATGTGGTTCTCCCACTAGGAATGGGAGGAGGGGGAGGTCAGACCATTTTGGTCGAGGGTGGAGTTGGTCATCTTCAAACCCCTGCGGGAGCTCTCCAGGGTCCTCAGAATATCATGCTGGCAGGCAGGCGCGTTCCTCATGACTACATGGGTTCTGAACCACTGGTGCTGGAGCAGGTGTTTCAATCAGAACGTAATGGTGATTACGTTGGAGGCCATTTTATGGTTGAGAATCCAGTTTCTCTAAGTTCAGGTTGTTTAAGGGCAGGAGCACTCAGTCCAGTAAGTCTTGGGCCATTATCAACAGTTCGTCCAGTGCCACCTAATCTTTCTAGGCAAGGGGATGTGCAGTGGGTTGAGAGACAGGGGAGTGGTGGGCAGAATAAAACACATTCTAAAGGAGAACCGGAAAGGAAAACTCAGGGTTGAGATATCATCGTTTCGGAATGTGAGTCATCATGTGATGGAATAGATAATGCCTCTGGTGACTTTATAAATGAAAATGTAACCTTAAACGTTAAACTGTTAACACTGTATATATAAATATATAAATATATATGTTTTTGTCAACCTTAGTCTGAGGGTATTCCGAGGAAAGGTCTCTTGGTTTGTGCTTTTATTTGTATAAAAATAAAAATTACCATTCCTAACATGTCACGTTCAAACTGTCATATATCATCCATATTTTCTCAAGTGGATCAGCACAGACCAATTAAACCAGTTTTTATGCTGTTGCTATTTGCTGAATAGCCGTCCCTGTTTCAAAAACAAACACGTGTTGGCATGCTGCAACCAGGTCTCCTGTCTCCACTTCATACATTTTGTCCCACCCTATGTAGATTTATGGTAGGCAGTTCAAGGCAAAGGCACTGAAGCAAAGCAGTCAAATTCACTCTTTCCCTAGTCAGTTAAGAGTACATTGCCTGAGGCCCCAGCCCGGCTCCATCAATCAGCTGTCCCCACACGCAGAAACACACCTTTCAAAAGCATTCACTGGAGGAGGGGTGCGAAAGTACCACTCAGAGGGGGGGGGGGGAGGGAGGGAAGTCAATATTTGTACTCAGACTTGAGGAAAATGTGTGTGTGCTTGTGTTGGTGGTGGAGGAGGGGGGGGGGGGGGGGGGGGGGAGTTCAGGGAGCGAGAATAGGTGGGTGGAGAAGGGTGAGGTTGTGATGTAAACTATTCTTGACATGGGTGTGTCCGGCGGAGGACGTATTTAAGGCACCTCCTTGTCATCAATGTAAACGACCCCCCCCCCCCCCCTACCCTTCACATTTCTTACGAGGTCTCCCACAGTATAGTCTGCGTAACAGAGAAATACACTCCTGCCTGATCATCCACGTCTACGGTACAGTCTATGTGCAGCCATGGTTAGAATCTGCCTTGCGAGAGTTTGCTTGCTGCTTCTGCTAGTGCTGGCACTGGTGAGTACCAACTCCAGTTTTTTGTTGCACTTGTTCTATTGACACATCTGACCAGCATGTGGCATGGGGGGGGTCAGATGGCTGAGCGGTTAGGGAGTGGGGCTATTAATAAGAAGGCTGCCAGTTCGATTCCCGACTGTGCCAATTGACGTTGTGTCCTTGGGCAAGGCACTTCACCCTACTTCCCTCAGGGAGAATGTCCCTGTACTTACTGTAAGTCGCTCTGGATTAGGCATAGGTCCTCTAAAATCTTTGTCAATCAGAAGTGAACAGAGCTTGCAGGTAACTTAACACTAAAGCCAGTAAAATCCTATGTGGAGGTTGTAGTCATTAATAAACTGACTGTTTATATTGTAACACATGCTTGATTTACTACTCAAGACCAGACTTGTAACATCCATAACCATTTTTGTACGTTAAAAAGTAATTATCCAATACCATGTGAAATGACACACCTCTACATGTTTTCAAGTTTAAGAATTGTCGGGAAATGGAGTTCTCGGGGTCAATTAAAAAATGGGTTTCAATCATTCAAATGAAAAGCCGTACTTTGCTAAAACAAATGCTTACCGCGACCTAAAACAAAGGTGCTTGCCAGGTTCGACTTTGCTCATGGTGAGTTTAGCACAGTTTGCAGCCACAGATCTGTTTGTGCTGTGTGAGCACAAGAACAGACCCACCCACATGCAGAGCGATGTATCCGCAAGGGGACAAAGTGTCCTGGGTGTAGTGTGGGCTTACACAAAACTGAACATGCTATGGATGATGTGTGAACAAGCACAAACACACATGTGTATGTGTCCAGTTCAGGGGTAGAGCATTTGACTGCAGATCAAACTGTTGCAGGTTGAATTCCCCCCCTGTAACTCGCTTTAGATGTAAACCTCTGCAAAAAGAAAACATTATACAGTGCTTTTTTTTTGCACTCTTATTTTTTTGCCTAATTCTAAGCAAAAAATACACCCGTCAGCAACAGTATGATTTAAGTGCAAATTCCAAGACAACGTCCAAAGTCTAAACGTGCCAGCAATCAGTCACATCTGTTCTTTCTTACTACAAGTACCGCAAAGGCAGAGCTTGCATAACATCATGAGTAAAAGCACCCAGGCACACATTTGATTCACATCATCCAATGTTGAAATCAGTTTTGAATGATTGTTAAAGAAAGGATTCGTTTTCTTTGCTTGGAGCAGTACATGAGCAAAGCAAGCTATATGATGACACTGATCCCACAGGCTAAATACACCGTTATCATACTACATTTCCAGACAAGTTAGCTACAAGTCAGTCACTACATTTTGTACGTTCTGCTATTACTGATTCGTTTACTTAACATATGTAAAGTGTTAGCAGGGAAATGTACAACCAAGAAACCTTCCTAGCCAGAAAAAGGTCTGCAACCCTCCAGTCAATAGGGTGTGACTTCATATGTAATATTTAAGTGGAATGACTGACCCATCTAACATGTAAGTGTGACTGTGTGAGAGATCATGTAATGTGTGTCTGATGGCCTCTCTCTCTCTCTCTCTCTCTCTCTCTCTCTCTCTCTCTCTCTCTCTCTCTCTCTCTCTCTGTCTCTCTCTCTCTCTCTCTCTCTCGTATGTGCATGTCTGTACATGTTATTGGCTTTGCTTCATTTTAAAATCTTTTCATTTCATTATTTTTTCAACCTGACTGTTGAACTCAGTTTTGTCTATGTTGCTTGTTGCAGCACAACGTTTGTCTCAAAGTCAAAAGTCTTTCAGATATTTCTTGTGTCAAAGACAGCTTTTTATCTGAAAATATCCAAATTGAAATATCCCATCCCAACATCCAAAAACTACATACAAATAAAACATCCCATCCCAATCCAACATGATACAAGTTACTTCAATAGCTCTGTTGTGTCATGGAAGAATGATTAACATGAGTGTTAAAACCTCTTAGCGCCTTCCCCACCGTGGACCGCGTTGAAAAAGCTACGATTATATTGATGTTGCCCATATCAACATTGAGCCGCAACAACAGGTACATCAACGTCTTTGTCCGACCACGAACGTGTCAACAAAGTGAAAGCAAACAGAGACTACTCACCCAAAAAAGATCACAGTTGTCCAGTTATGCAAAACATCCCAACAACATTGTCCGGTTGGATGGTCCGGTTGCATTCCCCAAAGGTCCAAACTGTCCAACCAAGTAAAGTAGGCTATTTTGTTTATGACATCCATAAATAGCCATGAACTGTTGTTGAATCATGCTAAATTTGCCAACGGAAGCGTCCAGTCAATCATGTAGCCTACACTTGCTCTTAAGTAACTTTGGGTCCCTTATTTACACCAATATTCCTGATGTTTTGGTGTTACAATGGCCATTACACCTCATTTGACCCAATAGGAACTTCCATGGCCCGTTCATAGTCTTCTAAAGTCAACTAGGTGGCTCCCAAAATCCGTGTGTTGAGCCCTAATTAAGCAATGGTACGTGTAAAGTAGCCTCCGTGTTCAAGGGTGTGGGACGGCAAACCCTGGATCACGTACTACTTTATTGACGATAGAGTACTGCCTTGAGTACCTTATTGCTTTTATAATACGGTTACCAGCGAAATTATAAATAGTAAATAAATAGTAAGCTGCCTTTCAGCACAGAATAGTTATAGCCAACAAACAAAACAAAAAACGGAAAAAGTTGCCTATCGCATTTCAGTAGCCCAGAGAAAATAGTTCAGTACGTGTGGCTGTTGCTATGCAACTATGGCAACGGACAAATGGCATTGTGAACATCACGTTTGGTAGCCTAGCTAGATCCCGCACCATCTCATTCATTGCTCAATGCTCATTTTATAAAAGTTGCCTTTAAAATAACGACAATGGGACAATAGTCAATAAAATAATATTTAATTTAAACATTAGGCTTAAACATTCTAAATCAATCATAAATGACCAGACATCCGGATTTCGGCCGGACAGTCCAGTTTTCCAACCTTTTGTCCGGACCGCTGTTGCGTGTCCGTCTTTTCGCCCTTTTGTCTTCCTTTTTGACCCTTCCTGCCCACCGTCGCAATTTACCACTTGCGTAAGTTTTCCGATGTCAAAAAGAAAGACCTCCGTCTAACCTACGTGGCTTTACTGTTCCTCACTCCTTACTGTTCCTTACTGCTCCCCCCCCCCCCCTCCCCCCATCAACAACTTTTTGGGGTTGTCCTTTGGGGTTGACCCTTTGTCCTCCTTTTTGGACCCAAGTGTCCTCCTTTTCAGGGTCATGCTTCATGCAACATCAGGCTGTTGTTAAGGTTAGGTTATGTTGATTTGGATATCTCCATTAATTGTGCATCTGTGAAAAACGTTGTTTTAAGAAGCCAAGCAAGACCAGGTCATGTATTTGCGTGGCTACGAACCTAAAATTAAATAAGTGGATATCTAGTCAGCAACTAATGGCTAGCAGTGAACCTAGTGGCTAGCGAGTAACTAGCTAGCTAACTAAACCTGGGCTGCCGTGCAACGTTTCAGTAGCTAGACCAGCTAGTTAGCACTGATAGCACAGGACAGTGCAATATTATTGCTCAAAAATTAACCGAATGTTGCTAGTCTAGCTTGCTAACCAATAAACTGCTGAACACGAGTACTTGTACACTTGTCTTTTTCTTCTGCAACCTTTTAGTTATTTTGAGTTATTTTGGAACTCTCCCCTTTAAGGTAAATGTAAAGAGGCATACAGTACTTTATTGTTAATAAAGCCAGAGAATGTCTAATAAAGGGAGAACTGCCATTCTCCCAATAGTGCTCTCCGGGGTCTCCGGCTCCAGGGTTTCCCGGCCCTCCGCTGCACGTCGGGCTAACAACACCCTTGAACACGTACTTTATTGGCGATTAAGTACTGCCTCTCGTACCTTATTGCTTAAATAATAGCTCAAAGTACCACCTTTCATTAAAGACAACAATTATGAAAAGTAAAACCTTTTTATCCTAAATATTTGACCATGGTTTACCAAGGGTCCTTTTGGAGTCTCCAAAGGGCACTTTTAGAAAACGCCTGGATGTACCCTAGAAAAACATGTTAAATGTAATGTGGTTTTATATTCGACTTTTGACTTGGATTAGGTAAGGATTCATGCTGTGGTGCAATTGTGTCTTCCAGCTAATACCCCCCACCTAAAGGCATCTGCAAGCATCTGTATGCCAAACAAAATTCAGGCTGAAATAAAACCTTTTTCATTGTGTTCAAGCTTCTATTACTCAACACCAGTAGCACTTACAGGGATTCTGTAACTTCAGAGTGTCACCTTTCAAAAGAGACCACCTGTCCTCTAAATTGTTCAAGAACTGCTTACAATTAACTTTGGATATGCCTTGTTTAGGCTTTTTAGGCAAATTTGACAGGACTTTTAAAAAGTGGGTCGAACGCAACTATGCTGTTACAGCAATGACCCTCATGAACTGACTCTGTTTGTTGGTGTAAATGTTAAGTTGTGTGTTGGGTTGTGTGTCCGTGCGTGTACTGAACAGTATGTGTGTGTGATTAGATTCAATTTTCATTCAATGTACTTTCTTTTCAGGCTCTCAATTGCACGGCAAAAGCAGGGAAACGCCACAATTCCAGACGACAGAAACGAGAGTGGATTCTTCCACCTTCCAAACTGAAAGAGAATCATGACTATACCCAGAAACAGTTTATTGCTAAGGTAAATCAAAAACAATAGTTCAGGAAGTTCTGGTATGGAATAGTT
The DNA here is from genome assembly GCF_054491055.1 of Hypomesus nipponensis. Lineage (NCBI taxonomy): Eukaryota > Metazoa > Chordata > Actinopteri > Osmeriformes > Osmeridae > Hypomesus > Hypomesus nipponensis. The sequence continues at coordinate 5,892,077 of NC_140386.1, forward strand.
TGGCAATCATTCATTTCGGACACCTGTCTGGAGAAGGCAGGCCGGAAAGAGCCATGACAAAGGAAAGGAGTTGACTTTGGTTTATTAGTCCAGCTGCCCGGATCAAACAATCAGTTCAGGACAAACTGATGGCATGAGTGAAGACTCTGCCTCTCAAGCCATGCTTAAATACAGTAGCTGGTCAATACAGATATAGAATGCACAGAATCGCTTCCCAGATCTTCAAATCGTCTTCAATGGTCAGTGCACTGATACACTAGAACATACAACAGGTGAACAAGTTGTTACTCATATGTAAGTCCCTATTCGCACATGTTTACCTCTCTTACTGTCTCCTAAAAGTCTGTCCTGTGTGCTATATTCTCTCTTAGTGGGGCCTCGCTGCATGACCTCTTGACTTTACAGAGACTCAAGCTTCAATGTAGACAGAAAATCTGCCCTACATGCTCCAAACGTGAAACCTGGCATCCATTTTGTTTGCCACTTGATTCTTGAGAATGCTTGAGAACTTGTGACAGAGAATCAGAAACAGGTTACGCATGATCTTACGTCATGATAAGAGTGATTTGTTTGACGTATGGGAAGTACCGATGAAAAATGCAGTCTTAGCCAGTTCTGCACTTAATAATTCAAGTAATTATTTGCAAGAAAACTGGCAAATAGAATTAAATTATACATTATGTAGACAATTACATAACATCATTTAACCCTTGTGGTGCCTTCGGGTCACAATGACTCGTCGTGTTGCGACAATTTTACCCAATACAAAAACAAAGTGAAGCATTTTCTTTTGACCTCTGCGTTGTGGGAGGTCTTTGATATGCTTCACTTTGTTTTTGTTTTCGCAACAGGAGGGTGGGTCACAATGACTGAAGGGTCACAATGACCCGAAGGTGTATGTCACATTTGAACAAAACGCTCTCATACTCACGATGCAATGAATGGTTTTCTAATCACAACAGTATACAGTAGATGCACAGTGCAAGAACACAGCGTGCCATGTCACCTGACGGCTTCTGGTGTGTATCCTTTGTTCAGATTCGCTCTGACAGGGAAGAAAAGAAGAATATGGAGTACTCCCTTGGAGGGCCTGGTGCTGACAAGCCTCCCTTTAACCTCTTTGTTGTCAACCCTGAGAACGGGTTTGTACGCATTACTGGCATCCTGAACCGCGAGGAGCGAGCAGAGTACGACGTGAGTCCACCCTGTCAGACATACGTGGTGAACTGTTCCGTAAAGAGTCACAGGCTGTCCTGTAAATATTCATGTGGTTTGCATCTCTCCACCTATTTCTGTCCCCCCCCCCCCCATCTCTAACCCAACCACACAGTTGTTTGGTGTAGCAAGGTTCAAAAATGGGAGCTTGGCAGAGGCCAAAATTCCACTTACAGTTTCCGTCCTTGATGAGAATGACAACCCCCCGCATTTTGAGTTCCACTCTGGGGAAGTCACAGAGTCCAGTAAAGAAGGTATTTAACTGACCGTCCCCAACTCTGTTACAACTAAGGCTGTCATACCCATACTTCAAATAAAAGAATGGCATCATTAAGACACGCACACGTTACAACACGCAGTATGCCATACATATTCCGTACAATATTAAGATGGAGTTTGTTGCCATGTTCTGTGATAATTCACTCCCATGTTTCCCCATTTGCTGGGAAAAAACAGGTACCTTTGTCATGAAGATCACCGCCACGGATGATGACGAAGAAGGAAACATTAACTCCCAGATTGCCTACCAGATCGTCAGTCAGGAGCCAAAGAGCTCGGTATCCATGTTCAAAATCGACGAAAAGACAGGGGAGCTCTACGTCAACCAAGCCACATTGGACAGAGAGGTTAGCTAAGGCCTGGAGGTTTGCTGTGCCTTTAAGAGCTTTGAAAGAATAATTGAAAGCTCCAGGTGTTCTGCTGCTCATGTCCATGAGAGCTGTAAACATGCGTGTCGTCCTATCCATGCAGACGGTTGATCTCTACAAGCTGGTGGTGAAAGGGACGGATATGGGAGGGGCCCTGGGAGGATTGACAGGGACCGGGACGGTGGAGATCAAACTGCTGGACATCAATGACAACGTCCCGACTCTGGAGAAGTCAGATGTAATGACCACCAACACCAATTCCTTTGAACCCTGATCTGATCCCATGAAATCAATCTGGAAATGTGCATCTTTTGTGTCTTCGTCCATGGGTGATTGTTGTTCTGGTTTTTTTTCAGTATGCAGGCAGTGTTGATGAGAATGTGGCTGATGTGGTTGTGATGAGGATCAAAGCTTTGGACAAAGATGTGGAACACACAGATAACTGGGAGGCCGTCTTTCACATTGTGAAAGGAAATGAAGACGGACTCTTTGCCATTGAGACAGACAAGAAAACCAATGAGGGAATTCTGAAGCTTGTCAAGGTATGTATTGGAAAACGTTTCGTTGTGTCTGGATTTTAATGTTTTCTTCATTACCTAAAATATATTTTTCCCCCTCCTTCCTTCCTTATACTGTCCAACACACCAGGCTGTGGATTTTGAGGAAATCCAGAAGCTTGAGCTGGGACTGGTCATAGAAAATGTAGCCCCTTTCGTTGTGGGGAGTGCTGTTGAGATGGATGTGGACGTGGCAGTGGGAGAAGGAGGACCTGGGCAGGGAGCAGGGGCTGGGGCAGGGGCCGGAGGTGGGGCAGGGGCCGGAGGTGGAGCTGGGCCAGGAGCTGGAACAGGAGCCGGGGCTGGGACAGGGGCTGGAGGTGGAACTGGGGCAGGAGCTGGGCCAGGAGCCGGGGCTGGAACAGGGACTGGGACAGGGGCTGGGACAGGGGCTGGGACAGGGGCTGGAGTGAAGCCTGGGTCTGGTCCTGGGTCTGAGAAAACAAAGAAAAAGAGCTACTCGATTAAGATTGCCGTGAACAACATGCCTGAAAGCCCAGGGTTTCGGCCAACCACCAAGCTTGTGCCTGTGTCTGAAGACCCAGCAGAGTTCCCCAAAGATGGGGTGATCACCACCTATCCTGCTGTGGATGGAGATACTGGAGAACCTGCAGAGGATGTCAGGTCAGTGAAAATACATCAACCGAATTATTTTGTAATCGAATTAGCAACACCATGGACTGATGGCATGCGGCCCAGTAGTGACCTAATACAACCCACTTTGCAGCTATGCCAAGGCCTATGATCCAGACAACTGGTTGACCATTGATGAGAAGACAGCTGAGATCAAACTCAACAAGAAGCCAGATCGAGAGTCCAAGTTTCTGGTGAATGGGACATACTATGCTAAGATACTCTGTTTGACCAAGGGTAGGTTTGTTTGTCATGAAGGGCTTGAGCATAAACCTGTTCAAGTCACAATCAGTTCAGCGTGTAAAAGCTAGTGTCATTTATTATTCTTAAAATGCACAATTTAACATTTGTCTGCAGTGAATGTTCCAACAGTTCTTCCTTTTTCCCACATTCAGACATGCCTGCAAAAACAGCGACTGGCACCATAGCTATCCAAGTTCTGGACTCTAACGACCACTGCCCCACCCTGACCACCAGCTATGAGAGTGTATGCTCTGATGAGCGCACAGTGTACGTCACTGCCTTCGATGAAGATGTCAAACCGAACGGGGCTCCGTTCAACTTCACCGTGGTTACAGAGGGGACGCAAGGGAAATGGGAGGTGAAGCCATTCAATGGTGAGAGAAGAGGGGAGAAGATTGTAGGATTCAAAAAGATGTAACATGGAAGTCAGGACTGGGGGATGAAAAAAAAAGCCTCTCTCTCTTTCCCTTATTTCTCTCACTCCTCTCCTCCCCTTATTTTCCACAGAAACCACAGCTGCCCTGCATTCCCATGAGGCCTTGTGGCCGGGTGTGTATGATGTGGTTGTTGAGGTGGCAGATGAGCAAGGCCTAGCCTGCCCAGACAAGGAGGTGTTTAGGGTGGAGGTGTGTACCTGCCCAGAAGGTGGGGACTGTCGCTCAAGGCTCATGGGATACTCCCAGACCCCCTCCTCCCAAATCTCTGCCCCAGCAATCAGCCTCCTTCTAACCGCAGCCCTCTTACTGCTACGTGGGTGGAGCTCTCTGCAACACAATCACACATAGATCTTAGACATTTCCATACGTTCGTGGTTATGTGCTGTTTGTTCTGAATATCTGGCTTCTTTGCCTCCTTGGCTGTGTGTTGACAGTGCTGCCTCTCCTGGTGGTGTTCTGTCGTTGTGGGGACCCTGCCAGCTTTCCTGACCAGTTCATCGACCTTCCATTTGATGTCAAGGCACACCTCATCTCGTACCACACAGAGGGCAAGGGAGAAGATAGGGTGAGTACTTTAGTATACCAACATCCTGGAACTATCATTTTGCACTCAAATGTTTTAAAAAATATGCCCCAAGAAGCAAAGAATGTTTGATAAGACATCACTAATTTCTTGCTAGTAATAACATTGTCTGTTTGTATCTATTTATGTAGGAGATTCCCCTGCTCAGTGTTCCTATGGTCGTGACTGACCAAGCGAACATTGGGACTGTGGAAGCAGGGAATTTCGTCACAAAGTCCTCCAGAGTGGTCAACAGCTACCGGAACAGCGGGATGTACAGTGACTACAGTAACACACTGCGTCAAGAGGTCAGCGTGAGTCAGCAAGAGATGGACACCGGCTACGGGCTCCACAGGAGGGGCTACAATCTGGGGACCTCTCGCGGTTCCACGTTTGGCAGATACACACATTCCTCCCTTGCCAGGCACGCCAACGCACAAGACATGTTTGAGGACATAGCCCTGTCTGATGATTTCCTAGAGGACTACTATCTCCAGGTACTGTACGTTCCCCAATCACCTGCTTCTACCAATGCTGTTTATGTCTTTTACAAACTTAAGTCTGATGAACCGTGAAATAAAGAGCATTAAGATGCATAATAAAAGTGAGTAAAAAGGGTTCTTTTGTTGTGTTTTGCAGAAGCTGACGTGTGCTGCTCAGAACCCTACGAAGGACAGTCTGTTGGTGTACGACAACGAGGGCCAGGGTTCTCCTGTGGGCTCAGTGGGCTGCTGCAGCCTCCTGGAATCTGACGACGACCTCCAGTTCCTCAGCGACCTGGGGCCAAAGTTCAGGACCCTGGCTGAGATTTGCTCCCCTCCCAAACCCTCTCAACCCCCTAAAGTAGAAAGTGTTGTTGAGTCCAAACAAACCATCCAAAAAGAGAGCAACATCGCCAAGAGTACCGTCAACATCAACAAATCCTCAACAAGCATGGTTAACGTCCACCAATCATCCACCAGCAGTGTCAACATTAGCCAATCAGCTGCGACCCATCATGTCACCAAGGCACCCTTGTCTCCCCCGGCTGGTCAGACCATCCTGGTGCAGCAGCCTGTTCCTCTGTCTCCCCCTGCTGGTCAGACCATCCTGGTGCAGCAGCCTATGTACTACACCACCACCCCCATACTGCAGCCTATGCACTACGTAGTGGAGCCACAGGTCCACAATACTGTGCTGGTGGCAGAGAGGCCCACTGCCAACCTGCAGGGCATGATAGTAGTCAACGGATCCCAGGGATCCTCTCCAGGCATGGTTATCCAAGGCAGTAGGGTCATATCAGAGACCTCAACCTCTGACACAAGTACGACCAGCCCTGGAAGCCTTACCAGGCCCACTATCACCACTAGCCCCGTGATGATGGCTCCAGGGAGCCCAGGCTGGGTCCAGGGCTCTGTGCCCACAGGTGGCTGGGCCACAGTAGGCCGCACCTCGGATGGTAAATATATGATAGTGGAGAGGCAGGTCAGAACCGAAGCACAAGGCTCAAGCCCAGGTGTTCCTCAGGGCACTTTGCCCAGAGGTGCAGTCCTGGTCCAGGAGGCTGTTCCCCCTCAGGGGGTTTTAGGCACAGCAGCCCAGGGTGGTGTGCATGGCATTCTGCCAGGACACACCTTAACGAGGGGGGTGGGGCAAGTAGGGATGGGGTCGGTTAGGGTGGTGCCGTTTGGTGATGGACAGCCTCGAGTAGGGCAAGTTATGTTAAGGCAACCAGGTGTGGGGCAAGTTATGTTAAGGCAAGCAGGGATGGGGCAAGTTATGTTAGGGCAACCAGGGATAGGGCAAGTTATGTTAGGGCAACCGGGGATGGGGCAAGTTATGTTAGGGCAACCGGGGATGGGGCAAGTCAGGGGGATGCAGTTTGGGGAGGGGCAAGTACTAGCAGGACAGACCTCAGTAAGGCAAGTTCTGCCAGCAGGCGTGGTGCAAGCTGGGATCAGTCAGGTCAGTGTGGGTCAGATGACAACAGGTTTTCAGGGTGTCCCAGTCTGTGCCCAGCGGGGGCCCTTACTGAGAGGGTGCATGACGGGTCATGAGGGGTCAGAAGTGACAGTACCAAGACACACTTCACCTCCTGAGGTCTTAACAACACAGACCAACACTGTATCCGAGAGCCGGTTCACTTTTGAAGCTGCCGTGTCTACAAACAACGAGCGGGGAAATCCGTCGCTGTCCGAGGAGGATAAAGAGCCAGGAGAGACCTCTGAAGACGTTTCGGAAAGCGAAGACGCCGAAGAAGAGTTCTCAGAAAGCGAGACACTAGCCCTGCCTGTCCCTGAAGATCCAACTCTGGAAGACTGTACTAAGGAGGAGTACGCATTGGAGGCTTCCCCGCTGACAACTGAGATCACACTGTATGAGGGTCCTGGGGAGGAGCGCTTGGTGTTAGCAACCGAGGCCTCGGGACAGCAGAGCGAACAGCCTGACTCACTGGGAGAGGAACGAGCAGAAGAATCCGCTAACTTAGGCTTTGCAGATGAAAATATTTCCCCGATGGAGGTATCTGAGGATCTACATGAACAGACTGCAGAGGAGACGGCATTGGAGATCAGATCTCCTGTGAAGGAGTCCGTGGAGGAGGCTGAAAGCCAGGGGACCGAGGCCCAGGAGGACGTTGATCTTTCTGATGAGGGGTCTGGTGAAGATGCTTCAATGTTGGCCCAGGGGTCCACGCATGAGTGTTCTCTGTCAGGATCTGACATAATCGATCTAGTTGCAGAAGATCAGTCAGACGAGGAAGAATCAAGAACGCTGGCTCAAGAAGAGGAAGTGATGTCAGGATTGTCCCAGGATGAGCCAACTGTTGATAATGTTGAAGAAAACCTAGAAGAGGAATGTCCTGAGGAAATGGGGTCAGATGTACATCTAGATCACCTTACAATGGGAGTCCCTGTCATCCCAACTGTTACCAGTGACCTGGAAGAAGTTCTGTCTGAATTTGAAGAAGTGGGATCAGATGCAGATTCAGATCACCTCACAGTGGAAAACACAAGAAGAAAACAAGAAGAAACTGAAAAGGAACTTTCACAATTAGATCTGCATGAAAAACCCTCAGCTGAAAACATTACAGATGGTGGGGTAGAGGAAGAAAATCTAGAACAAGGCACAATGTCACATCAAAATGAGTCTGGAAATAGTATTGGTGATGATCAGGAAGTAGAGGAGTGTATAGAAGAGGAAGTGCAACATCAGACATCGGAAGACAGTTTTGGTGATGACCATGAAGAAAAGGAGAACACAGAAGAATATCCTAAAGAGGAAGTGATGTCATCACTGCAACATCAGACATCAGAAGACAGTATAGGTGATGACCAGGAAGAGGAGTATAAAGAAGAAGAATATAATAAAGAGGAAGTGATGTCATCACTGCATCATCAGACATCAGGAAATAGTATAGGTGATAACCAGGAAGAAGAGGAGTATATAGAAGAAGAATATACTAGAGAGGAAGTGATGTCATCACTGCAACATCAGACATCAGAAGACAGTATTGTTGATGACCAGGAAGAAGAGCAGTATACGGAAGAAGAATACACTAAAGAGGAAGTGATGTCATCGCTGCAACATCAGACACCAGGAGAGTATATTGAAGGAGAGAGTGCTCAAGGGGCGGAAAAAGAGGTTGGGTCTGACGAGGATGTGGTAATATCTCCCTCTGTAGAGAGTGAGGGTCTCCTGGAGGAGGAAGACCAGACAAAGATCATCCAGGATGTTGAGATCTCAGAGGAGACAGAGATTTTGCCCCCCACCGACATGGCCTTATCATCCCAGTCCTTTGAGGAAGCATCGGAAGGGGGAGAATCAGAGAACGGTCTTGTTGTAGATGAAGTATCTAATGCAGAAGTTACTTCCACAGTGGAGGTAGAGACAGAATTGACCTCTTTGATTCCCGAGACAGAGGTTGTCGCAGTGGCAGAACCCGAGGGCGTGTGTACTGACGGGCAGGCAGTGGATGTAGACTCCAGTCTAGTGAAGGGCGTTGGACCAAGTTCAGAAGCTGAAAAGGTGGAGTTGGAAAGCACAGGACACGACAACATTTCTGCCACACCAAGTACTGAGGGGACGCTGGTGCTGGCTGCTGAACCCCTGCAAATAGGTGAGCTCCCACTGGCCCATGACGAATTTGGAGACGCAGAGGGTGTCGAGGTGCCGGAAGGAGCAGTTAGTACCACAGAGGTAGCAACAGAACCCACAGACGCCCAGGGTGGCGTGGAGACGGCTGGGGCCACTGGTAGGGAAACAGGTGAAGTCACTGCACATGCGCAAGAAGCCACGGTTCTAACTCCTCGGAACAAACTGAGGAAAAGTAAAAAGGGCTCCACCAAAAGTCCCAAAAGTCCAACGAGTCCTTCTCGCAGGTGTAGTCAACAGTGACAGCTTTGCAGAAAATGTCCTCAGAAGCATTGCTTCTGTACTTGTCCAGGGGGTTTCTATTATTGAGATTGTGACTGTAAATCACTTGCTTGTCTGTTGGTATTTTGGCTTATTTGCTTTTTTCATGACAAAGTATGTAGGCCTAGGTATAAGATTAACAAAATGGTTCATTGGTAAATGCTTAGATATTGAACATGTTTGTACATGTCCTTGTGGTGTGTGGAATACATTTAAAAGCCTATAATTTGTGGATTCTGTACTTTTTTACATGACCAATTGTAGATGTTGATATTTTTACAGCAATTACAGAATAAATGCCAAAATGTTAGTGGTATATCATTTGGTTTTATTATATTCACTAATTTGTATGTTTAATTAACACTCTTTATCGAAACCATATTTCCCACATCCAAAAGCCAACATGTTTGTTTCCCACAAGCGTCAGAGCGGATTATATCTATTGTGCTTTTGGGGCTGGGTAAGATAAAAATGCAGGCTAATGGTAACACGTACCAACCTGCTGTGCTGACGAACTTTACAACCTGAGCCAAAATACACTCTCCAAAATTCTCAACACCTAAAGCACAAAACATTCACACCAGAAGTTCAAGCAGTACAAGAGATCTCCTGGAAAACAATGGAAACGCAACACTCCCTTACAAAATGTCCTGTGCTTTTATAAATGTGTTGGTTTTGATAACATGACAAAACTGATTGAGAAAAACATCAGCGAGAGCTAATCCAGTTTAAGCTTTGCTGTCAAAAGCCACTTTGACAAAGAAGGCCATTCACACAGCTTTACCCACAGAAGGTAATACTACACCTGATTGGAAGGCTGCCTGAAGGACAGACTGACTGTCTGTGCTATTAACTTATCCAGAGCTAGCATGGTTTGTGGTGTATGTTATGAGCAGGTAGAAAAAGGCATGTGGGCAGTTCTTATGGTCCCAGATGCTTGCCAAGTCCCACATATCCCACACACAAGTCCCTCTCCTTCGTTTGCAGTTGAGAAAAAGGAACAGCATGTCAGATTTAATTAAGCAAATGCCAACGAGATAAGTCATACAATAAAGGGTATCCTTAGGTCCTTTTTCATTCAGTTTAGTGGAGCCAAACTGTTAATCAAGTGTTTGTGGCAACTGATTCAGAGCCAACATGAGCCAACAACTGACATGTCTTTAACTGCCTGCGATCTTTGGCATGTCTTTGACACAGATACAATTCTACTGGGTTTCATAAAAATCATCATTCATACAATTGCTGTATTTGAACCATACATTGTTTCCCAAGATTAGACCAATATTATGAGCACACTGGCACATTCCTATCTTAGCTCCCACCGTGGCCAAATCCTTTTTTATAGAACTGCTACAAAGCATGGTCTGTGTGGGTTACTCAATCTCTGGGTATTGATTTAGCCGACAGAAGGAGGCAGGGTATTTCTGGGACAGGGGGGGGGGGGGGTGCTGGGTATAAAGCTATGCTGCCTTTGTCCTTGCCACTCTACCTGTCTTTAAGTGAGTAGGTAGAGCAGCCTGTCGAACTCCAGGATGGTCAGATCACTGCTTGGCCTGCTTTTCGCCTCCTCGGTTCTGCTTTGCAGCGCCGCTCCAGTGGTGAGTATGTGTATGTGTCTTCCCATGGCATTGTCGATCAGTCTGGACAGAAATAGAACATTTAATATCAAAAAAGCGTGGTAGAAAGTAGTTTGTTGAGTTTTAGCCTTGGAGACAAATTATTTTCACAAAAATAATTTGTTTGGCCATCATGGCATGAGGTTTTGAAGTTCATTCCAGGCAACGTCAACAGTTTCTCTGCACAAAGTCATGTTCAAACACCGGCATGGCTCTGTGCCCTTGAGAAGGGTGGATAACCTGTTTTACTGTACACACTGGATGAGCACAGTATGTTATGTCAACAAATATCATGGCAAATAAGTGATGTTAACTGTAAGTTACCCAAGATAAGAGACAACAACAACAAGAGGGGGCAATGACACAATAACAAGTTTAGATGGTTGGATAAGGAATGTGTTTGTGAGTGTGAGATAAGGAAATTAGACAAACCAAGGGAAGAGACCATTAGTATTGTAACAGGTAGTAGTTACCGCAAGGGATGGATTGACACTTGGGTTGACGACCTTGTAGGCTACCTCCGCCACATTCACCTCTCTGTTTCGCTACACTCTGTTTACCTCACCATGTCTGTTTCAGCTGCATGTTAAATTCCCGATGTGTCTACATGTGTACCGCGTGTAGTGTTGTTGACTAGTTTTTGCGGTCCAGGACAGGCACGGTGAGTCGGATGCCAAATGCCCTCTGATGGTGAAGATCCTAGACGCAGTGAAGGGTGTGCCAGCCGGCTCTGTGGCACTGAAGGTGGCCCGACGAGACACTAACGGAGCATGGGCACAGGTCGCTAACGGGTGAGGAGGTCATTGTCTTGAGTGTGAAAGGAAATCAACGTGTAGAAGATGCGGATGAGATTTCTTGAAAGTCAAAATGGAGATTGAAAGCGTACATTATAATTAAGCGTGATGCTACTGAAGACGGTCTTTATCCCTCCTCCCAGGGTGACAGACGCTACTGGTGAGGTTCACAACCTGATCACAGAGCAGGATTTCCAGCCAGGGGTGTATCGTGTCGAGTTTGACACCAAGTCTTACTGGAAGGCTGAAGGCCGGACACCATTCCACGAAATGGTGGATGTGAGTACCTCTCGTCTTGTGGAAAGGTCAAAGTGCTGAGGTGATGTGCATGTCAAAACAGCGTGCAATGAAAATACCATCACTCAGGCCTCTGGAACAGCGTATTGTCACTGCGTTTTGTTGTCTTCAGTTTGTGGAAAGAGTTGGCCGATGGTGGGTCAAGCGTCAACCATGTTTGCGAGGGGATCGGCTCAGAATGTCGTGTTTGTGTCTGTGCAGGTTGTGTTCGAGGCGCATGTTGGCGGTCACCGCCACTACACCCTGGCCCTGCTGTTGAGCCCGTTTTCCTATACCACCACCGCAGTGGTAGTGAACACACACGAGTGACAAACACACACACACACGGTCACCCCAATAAACAGCCAGAGAACAGTCCGGGCATTGCTTCCTCTACATTTTGCTGTGCTGTGGCAAAATCTGTTTTTATTTCAATGTGTGTTCATGATTGTGATGAGAAGTTTCCATGAGACAAATAACTCCAGGACACTTTGGAGGTGTTTTCAAGAACATGGCAATGAAGGTGTTTATTCATCTTCTTGATTGACCCAGAAAAAAATAAAACAAAAAATGAACAAAGTCCAAAACAGTTCAAGACTTCTTTACTGGTCTGTTAAAGATTGTAGAAGATTGACAAGATAGCCAACATGTCGACTTTAAAGTCAAGTTCTTTTTAGCATCGTTCGAGGGAGATGTTTCTGGCTACGCGATCGCTGAACAAAACAGAGCATGTGCAGAGTAGACATTACATTGAATTCTTATCACCCAGTTTAGAACATTTTTAATTTCATTTTTATGAGTCCAAAAGATTGTACGTGTCATGGCAATGGGTCAATTCCATTCCACTAGTTAACTAGCATTCCAATAAGATGACTTTCTTAATTTAAAATCTATACTTCCCTAAAACGCGAGCACCTTATCAGGTTGTCAAGAATAATAATTTGGGATGTGGAAAGCATAAACCTTTGGATTTGGAGACATTGCAGCCATTTTTTCAATCCTGTACAAACCCTGGCACAGACTCAACACAGATACAGTAAGAGGACTCATTTTAAATCTTATCAGTCAATTGTAATGAATTGTTTAATGTGTCTCAAATCAGACCTCCTGACTGGAAATACAGAATAGAAAAAGAAAAACATGTGCACTTCAGTTTAAAACAACCCCAAATCGTTATCCTCCAAACAAGAATACAAAGTGAAAACAGTTTGTGGGAGGGAGGGGGGGGGGAGAGAGAGAGAAAAGAAAAGAACTCAAGGCACAAATATGAATACTGCAAAATGTAATACTCTATTTTACAATAATGTAACGGTGAATATATCATCTGAAATGTTCTATCTATATTTTGATATTCCAACAACCAAGAGGTGACGTTGGGGGGATGCCCGGATGGCCCGCCCCTCGCACCGTATCCAACGCACCCCCCCCAGAACAATATGTACAACTCAAGAACGCTGATCCTAGACCAGTCCCAGTGATCTGCACCTTCCTCCAATTAACTTCCTAATACCCTTAACACACTGTTCCTTGAACAGCGCACTGATACTTAACTGGGAAAGGAGAGGAGGAGGAGGAGGAGGGGGGGAGATCTCTTCTAGCAGATGAGATCCCACGACCGGGCTTACAAACAAGTCTCTCTGCTACAGCGGCTCAGCTTGCGAGAGCCACGGGATGCGAGAGCCGATATAAACAAAAGCGGCGGGCGGGCGGGCGGGGGGGGGGGGGTTTACTTCGTCTTATGCAAAATCTGATGAGCAAGAAGGCATAGCACAAGAGAAGCCCCTATCCAGCAAACACTGACCGATCAAACCCGTAACACCAAACCCAAGATCCTTAACACTGGGGGGGGGGTTTCTTTTTCTTCATACGACAACACTTTTAAGAGCTGAGCTAGGCGCCTTTTCCGACAGTCGGGAGCAGAGCGACAACGAGGCAGAGCGGGAGGAGCCGAAACGAAAAGGAGGGCGACGAGAAAAGCAAAGGGATGAGGGGAGACGGATGAGAGGGAGAGGAATGATGGGGTGGCAGAAGTGGACGTTTGGCACGGTTCACCTCCGATAGAATGTCACGTCGGGCTCTCCGCCCCTCTCCTCACCCAATTGGTCGGATGCACGCACACACACACACACACACACACAGAGGTTTATATAACCGTCGGATCTACGGGGGGCCCAGATCAAACAGACTTGAGCCGATCGCTCAGGCCGCGTCCGCTTTGACGGTCATTTCTCGGCAAACGTCTCCAGATCGCTCCATGGTGCCACGGGAAATGCCGGGACAGAGAGGACTGGCTCGGGGCGGACAACAAGCGCCCTGGTGGAACGCGACCAGGACGTCACCTTCCCCTCTCTGTCACCAGCAGACCCTGCCTCTTATGAGGGGGCGGGGGAAGGGGGGACGACGACGGTGAACCCGTCTGTTTTCACAGAGTTGTTCAGTTTCAGACATACACGTGTCACAAACTGAACAACGCAAATACACTGACACAGACAACAACAAAATAATGTACTTTGGACGCGTAACGTGTGGGCGAAAGACAAAACTATGTACAAGAGGGGGAAAAAGAACTATTAACAAGTAGGGGGACAACAAAAAAACTAAAAAAAACTAAAAAAGCCTACTGCCTACATTTTTCCACATCATCCTTGTAGCGCTCCAAACTTTAAACACCTTAAAGTCTTCATGGCCCACGTTGCAATCTGTGCCACTCAAGAACAGCGTCAGCCTGAACGTCGGCTACGGTTCTCTCATTCTGGCCCTTCTTACCCAATCAGAGTGCACTGTTAAGAACACATCACACACACCCACAACAGAACACCAATCAGCTTAATCCACAAACCCCAATATAACAACACTGTACAGCCCACCGACTGACCTACAACACGTGGTCCAACAAGAAACCTAAGATCAATATACACACTTGTTTGTGCAACAGCGTTAGCGCACACACAGACACACTCACACACACGCCCTCTCAAACACACAGTCAACACTGTAACCCGGCATCCAGTACAATGTCCAATCAGAACACGCGGCCTCCAACACCACGGACCACGTGCTTATGTGAAAAGCCCAGAACTGGGGGTAATAACCCGACAGCGTGGCTCCTCAGCCTCTCCTCCTGCTTGGGAGAGCTCACTTCCTTTTTCCACACAGTGCACCTCAAAAACAGAAGAAAAATCTACACAACACAGGCAAAAAAAGAAAAATATATACACATCTTGAAATGATAAAAAATAAATTATGTTTAAAAAAGAAAAAAAAAGAAAAGAAAAAACATCTGGTACCAAAATAAATTAAGGCATGCAAAATATCTCAACCCACCCCCCTCCCCGATTTGATTACCTACACCTTCATTTCATGTTAGAACACTCTTCCTCTCTGGAAGATTCACTCGGTTAAATCCTCTAGAAAGAAGATAGCTGCCAAAACAAAAGTCAACTCCAATAGTACATCATGACGCCAGAGCATTAAAAGGCCAGTATTTACATGTGTGATCTGTGCTCCAGCTTTAGGTGGCCAGCATTTACATCTTGTTCTGTGCATGCGGTCTGAGCAGTGCAGCAAAAGAACAGCTAAAGCGTGTGGGACACAGACCGGAGTGCTTTAAAACATCCATCAAAAAAACAAAAAAAAAACAATAAAAAAAAAGTGAAAAATAAATATAAACAAATGTTACAAAAATGTACATCACATAAGGTCACCTTGACTTTTCTCCTTTTAAGGAATAATTTATCTCCCCCCCCCCCCCCCCCAAAAAAAGAAAAAAATACATTTTTGTTTATCTTTTTCTTTGATATGTGTACAAAATCATATAAAGTGAGACAAAAAGAAAAAAAAAATATGTCTGTTGGCTTCTAAGGTGAAACTGAGACATCAGAGGTTGAGAGCGCTGCTTAGCTGGGGGGGGTCGCGGAGGGGGGGGGGGTCCCCCCCCCACAACTTTAAGGCTTTCGCAGTAAACGGCTGGGGAAAGGCCTCCTCTCCCTCCACATGGATGAAGCCGTGACGTGACCCTTAGTAGCGAAAGACAGCACGGACACACGGAGACATGCAGCGACGCGGCGGCGGCGCTCGCTCGTAAACGCATGCAAGCGCACCGGCTTTCATGTTGCCAACACACTCGCGCACTTACGACACACGCGCCCCCGGATTAAGACAGAAACACGCACACAGACGCACACGCACACACAATCAATAGTTCGATGAACAGATTCGTTACCCCTGCCTGTCTTATTTTTGTATATTTTCTTTTTTTTTCAGTTAGCTTTCTTGGCAGCGTTACAGTGTGTTTCCCCCCACCCCACCCAGCCTGATCACCTTCCTCCCTCACCACCTCCCCCCACCATCACCCCACGCCCCCACCCCCCAGTCCATGGTGGGTTGCCTCTGGGGGGACGAGGAGATGGAAAGGGTTGGGCGGGAGGCTCAGTAGTCTGCGATGGGGGCCAGGTCTGGGTGGAGGTCAACGCTGATATTCTTGTAGAGGCTGCTCAGGGCAATCTGGGGCGTGTAGTGGAGGTTGTTCAGGCCGTCTAGGTGCTGCCTCTCTTTGGAATACCTCAGTAGCTTATACCTGGGGAGGTAGGGAGGGAGGGAGGGTGAGTAGGGTAGGATCCAGTCAATGTGCCCACAGGAAGAGCTCGGGTTAGCTTGCCTCGACTCTCCCAGCGGGAGATACCTCTGTCTCTCTGTGTGTGTGTGTGTCCCTCACCTCCCGAGGAACTGCACCTCTCCTCTGTGGTGGTGCGGGATGGACTTGTATTTCCCCATCTCTCCCTCGGGCCGCGTCACGTTGAAGCCGGCGTAGTGCACCCTGGGAAGGGAGAGGCAGACGGGGGGGGGCGCTGAGTGGCTCTCACTGGACCGGACCCCCACCGCCGCGCCCCCCCCCGTCCACTGGCCCGGTACCGTTGGCGTCGCCTGCGCGTCGCCCGGCACGACTCACCTGTTCCACAGGTCGTCGTCCTCCCCTCCCCAGCCCCAGAACGCGTTGGGGAAGCCGTTGATCTTGCGGAACTGCTCGACGGTGAGGCCGCTCACCCCGCCGAAGAACTCGCTGTACGGCAGTCTGCGAAAACAAACGAGCGACCAAAAGAAACCCCAGGGGGGAGGGGTCACGCGATCAGACGGGCAGGACGCGCATTCGTGCACGCTCAGGAACACATATGATGGTCGGGAGGGGGGTTGGGGGGGGGGGGGGGGACACACGCGGACACGCACGCGGAACAACACAGCCTAGCTCTGTCTGGGAGTGAGTGAACGAGACGACAGAGGAGGTGGAGAGGGAGCGGGGGGGTCAACGGAAAGAGAGCGAAAGAGAGAGAGAGAGAGAGAGAGAGAGAGAACCTTACCATTGTGTATCACAGGAAAGCACCAGGCGACAAAGAACAAGACTAGCTGTGTTACAACACACTCATGGACAGGAGACACACCGACACACACACGAGAGAGAAGAAGAACAAAAATGGCCCACAAGGCTTATTTAGACAGCTTACAAACTGAAACGGGAAACACATGGACAGAAAAAACACACACCCACACCCACATAACAACCGGAGCGTGAAATCTGAAAAACCGAAGGTCTGCTGAGGGAGTATGAAGAAGCTAATGACTGAGTTATTTCCCTTCAGCCATTTCTTTCTCAGTTCATTTCCTGAGTGCCACAACCCTCTAATTCTCACACTCAGCTGCCTAAAAACATATTAAAGGCATTCACAAAAGAAACCTTGAAGTTGAGAGGTTTCTCTGTTGTTTTTTTTTGTTGTTGTTGTTTTTTTTTTAAGTAACAAAATAAATGCATGCAAAAAAGGGGCACAAACAGGAATACTTCCAAAAAAAGGGGCAATTGACTCAAATCGACTTTCCCTACCCAAACGCATGTGCCCTTTAAGAGCAGGCGCTGAGCAGGATCTGAAGGATCTTACTCCGAGCCAGCCCGCGCACACAGCACACTGCACCGGGGCGGCCGGCCAGGTGGATGCCAGCCACGAGGCTGCTCCAGGAAGATAGTGACACGTCAGCCTGCGGAAGCCTCCGCGCTAACAGATCGCCGGATCTTTCCGCCAGCTTAATACCTAGCTTCCACGGACGCCTGAGAGCCCATGCGCGTCTGGATGAAAGCATACGCCGACCGAATCGGGCGTACGCGGAATCCGGCTCTGAAAGCCGCTGTCGTCGCGGGCGAGTTGGGAGGCGCGCCGGTTTTTGGCCCGCCGCGGCCACGCCCTGCACGCACTTACATGTACATGTACTTGTCCAGCTTGGCGGCGAAGTGGCGAGGCATTTGACCGCAACCGTAGTAGTTGCGGTCGTTTTCGGGGATGTGGTCGACGTCGTGGAACACCAGGCAGTCCCAGGCCATGTCCTTCATGGCCTCGCGGTAACCCACGTTGAACAGCATGGCTCTGTTGAAGGGCTGGCTACCGGTCTGATCACACACACACACACACACACACACAGACAAGCAACTGTGAAGCTTGTCCAATATGTTGTGAACAAATAAACACTATACATAATAAAAATATATAATAAACATTGTATATGCACACACACGTTTACCAGCAAACCCTTTCACTCACCCGCTGCTACACACACACACACACACACACACACACACACTGTGAAAGAAAATTCTAGCTGGACGGTGTAGATTTGAACATAGTCAAAATGGCCATTTAAATTTGATTTATTTAGCTTGTACAAACTTAAGATTAAACAAAGCACTTTGTGATCAGTCATTACGATGGGTGTGCAAGTCACAAATCGTTCGTAAGAGTGATAGAGGACTATCACACATGCACTGCCTTATATAAACTTTTGATCAAATGGCATTCTATAAGGTCAACCAATCAATGTAGCAAACTCTGTGATTGGCTAACTCAACTCAGTGACAGTTTGAAACAATACATCTCCATACCAATTGTCTCACAGTTCTTTGATGTGGCATCTCTCGCCAGGGCAGTAGATAATAAAGCCCTAGGAGTTTGCCAGCCAAATGGTCAACTGTCCTTTGTGTGGTCATCTTCAAACAATACTTTTCATCAACACAAACAAAGGAACAGGACACAGTCCTTCTCTAGCCAAAGTTCAGAGCAACTGCCTCTATAGCCCCTTACACTGACCAGAGGACAGAAGGCCATATAAGATGCTTCACCCATCCCCCAGGGCAAGCTGCCCACAGAGCCATCAGCACCTCACGTTCCTTTGAACTCAACTTCATTATCTTCCCTTCCTGTCTCTTACCAACGAACGTAGAAGCTTATAGATTTCATACACATACATCTATGCATATGACCAACATTTCTACCACAACACACACACACACACACCTGCTCGATGACGTAGAAGGCAAACTGCAGCCTCTGTCTCTGGAGCATGGGGGTCAGGTGCTGGAAGAGGATGGGCAGGTGCTCGTGGCGGTTTCGGAACGGAATCAGTATGGCAACCTGCGAGGAGAACGGGTTGGAACCTGAAACTCCGCGGGGGCTCCCAACCAATTTTGCGCGCGCACACACACACACACACACCTTCCAGCGTGGCTTGCAGTCCTTTGGCTTCCAGTGGCCCCCGTGCCGAATGTCCAGGTGCTTGGAGAACTTCATCTCAATCTGCTCCATGGGGATCTCAGTCATGTTCACATCCATAGGACCCTCTGTGTGGAGAAACCACAACACACACACACACACACACACAGAGAGTCAGTGTGTGTGATTACTGGCTGACATTACTTGGGTGCGGTGCTGGAACATGGAGATAGGTGCAACTGCCACAGAGTGTGGTGCCAGGAAATATGGGAACCTTGAATGTACCGTGTGAGTCAATCAAGTCTGGGTGAACCGGCTGTCTGACTGTCTGAGACCAGCCGAGGTGAACGGGCTGTCTGACTGTCTGAGACCAGCCGAGGTGAACGGGCTGTCTGACTGTCTGAGACCAGCCGAGGTGAACGGGCTGTCTGACTGTCCGAGACCAGCCGAGGTGAACAGGCTGTCTGACTGTCTGAGACCAGCCGAGGTGAACGGGCTGTCTGACTGTCTGAGACCAGCCGAGGTGAACAGGCTGTCTGACTGTCTGAGACCGGCCGAGGTGAACGGGCTGTCTGACTGTCTGAGACCAGCCGAGGTGAACGGGCTGTCTGACTGTCTGAGACCAGCCGAGGTGAACCGGCTGTCTGACTGTCTGAGACCAGCCGAGGTGAACAGGCTGTCTGAGACCAGCCGAGGGGCAGACAGAGCAGGCTCAAATCATCAAGGGAGTGTGTGTGTGTGTGTCTGAGTGTGTGTCTGAGTGTGTGAGTCTTTGAGAGAACAAAGAGCGCCATAGAGACAGCCCTCCAGTTTGTCTTGAGATTTCACCGATGGCACCTGGATTACAGGTAACTGAATACTCTCCATACAGCCAAATGACCCATTGATTAAGGCAGGGCAGCGAGGGGGGGGGGGGGGGGGGGGGGGGGCTAGAGGAGGTAGAGTGAGAGACTGAGGTGGGTTAGGGCAGTTCACCACAAAGACTGTTACATAACAGCCAGTGGCACAGGATTAGGAGAGCGGGCGGCAGGCTGAAATCCACTCAGAGCTGCCCCTGAAAAAGGAAGATTAGCACCACCTTCACTGGCAGATTAAGAGGGCAGACAGGCAAACACCATGATCATGTTATAGTTAATGCACAGGGGTTAACCAGGGGATTCACCTAGCTAGCATCCTTAATTAAATCCCTGTGTTTTTGCTACTCCGGTGAGCGTACTTACTCATAGAAGGTAAGCGTTCTGGGCAGGGAAGGTTCTGGGCGTAGGTGAAGTTTTCCGGGAGGTATGTGGTTGGCTGGGCCACATACTCACTGGAGTTACTGCCGTCTGGGTAATCTGAGAACGAACACAGAGTTAAATGAGACGTGACAAGCCCTCAGGACCAGAAACCAGCCTGTTCCTGATCGTTCAGCCAGGTGTTGTGTGCGTTTGGTATTTACCTGTGCCGTTGAGGGTGCTGTTCTTATTGGTGTACAATCGGATCATTTGGCCAATGGTCCTCACATTGTCTCTTAACATGATGCCCTGGGCCTGCACCATGAAGAAGTAGGTGTTGGCTAGAAGAGAGAGAGAGAGAGTGAAAGTGAGAGAGAGAGAGAGAGAGAGAGAGAGAGAGCGAGAGCGAGAGCGAGAGCGAGAGCGAGAGAGCGAGAGCGGGGGGTCGAATATCAGTTGGTTTGTTTAGACACCTTGTGTAATTACACCCCTGATAGGGAGAGAGTGACAAGCACCCAAACAGGAAGTCCAAATGGTTCTTGTGTCGTCAGCGTAAAAGCTTTCGCGCTCCTGGCCTCCCGAGGAACTACCTTAGCTGTCACACAATGCCACGGCTTAAACTCCCCACGACAAAACGCCGGGGGAGATAAGAGACTCCCGCCAGGCAGGAAATCACCGTCTCCCGCGGCTACAGACGGCAGGACCAGCTCCAAGCGCAGCCGGGGCCTCTGAATCATTTATCACCACTACTGCAGTAAAACAGGGTGCACACAGAGGTGTACACCCACACACACACACAAACACACACGGCCATCCTAAAAAGGAGTGTCATCCCTCCGGCTCTAGGCACAGAGGCATGCATCCAGCTTCTCTCAGCTCCCGGGGGGAGGGGGGGGGGGGGCCTTGTGTTTGACTTGCTCCAGCCCCTGGTAACCAGGGCCTCACGTTGATCTTCTTGTGACTGACAAGCGCTTTGATCTCAGCCTGAATGGGGAGGGCCAGACAGACAATGAGAGCGTCGAGTGATGGATACCGGGGGGAAAAGCCTACCTCTCCCATTCCGTGTCTGCTGCCGTGTCGTGCTAAGCGGCGCGTCCACCTCCATTGGTGTGCTAGTGGATCAGTATTGCTCAGGGGCTGATAAGGGGTCTTATCAGAGAGCAACCAGACCACCTTGGAGGAGTGACGGGGAGAAGATACTAAGGGGGATGGGAGAGGTCAAGCGAGGCTCCGGAACACATGCGTACACACACACACAGATAGAAAAAGGGGTTTTATACCACCTGAGGACGTTGACAAAGACCACCGATCGCACTTGACCATGTGCCAACTGTGACCATGTAAACCTGCCTACGATCCAAGCAAATCACAGACGCTCAACCCACTAAAGTGTTCCAGAAAACCAAGTTCATTAGCATTTTTATGCTGAAATGACCTACATAGAATAACCTACACTCACACCTAACGTTGAGATTATGACCATGAAAGTGAAAGCCTGATCAGGACTAACTGGCCTAAATGATCTCACAAGCCAGTCCTAATCCATCGCTAATCTCCCGTACTGGGGAAGTGATAACGTATCAGATTTATTCCTGAAATAATTGACTAAATTAACTGTATGTACATCGGCGTGGGTTAGCCGTGTTGTTCCATGGTATCCTTGCCTGGAGCACTTACAGTACCTTTCCTAAACTAGCTCATTGATCAATCCAACTCATTCTCAGATCATCAGACCATGCCTCTGGAGTCTTGGCTAATAGCAGATTAAAGACAGCATTCTCGGGGGCCAACCCATTAGAAATTAGTAACTAGCTCACTGGGTTTGACATGCGAGTGCTTACTGAAGTCGACACATCCTTCAGCTACAGTTTTTGTGTCATGTGTAAGACAGACTTGCCATCTTCCAAGGCCAGATCCAGCCAGATGTGTCCCTGTTTTTACATCCAATGGGCCATCCTTGTGCGACTGATTATTGTGGGCTCCCACCCTTGATAAATCACAACTGTAAAATGAGCATTACTGTCGTGACGGGTGCCATAAATAGCTAAATAAGGTAGACTACCTAACCCTTAACTATAGTCAACCTTGCTGACCAGTAAAATAGCTGACTGACTAGCTGGCTAATGTTAGCACTAGAACAGCTGCAGAAATGACGATGCCAATTAAACAACATGAATGAATTATAACAGTATGGATAATTCAACAAATGAAGTTAGCAAGGCATTTCAAAACACTCACCTATTCCAGGAGCCACATATATGAAATAGAGACATGTGGTGGACATGGAAAAGAAAAAGATAAAGGCCAAAAAGGAGCGGTTCGACACCCGCAGCAGCCGCCTCCAATTCACCATGTTTGCTCAGACCCACTTGTGTCTTGTCGATATGAATCCCATAAAATGTACACTTCGGATGAACTTCCTCCAATAAAATTGCAATACTAAGGGTTGCTAGCTTACTGATATGGTCACTGATATATTACCGACACAGCCCACATAGCTTGGGCAGGGATGCAGCGAAAAGGCTAGCGCTAACTAGCTATGTTGGCTAGTCAGAAAAAACCGTATGGCTAGCTATCCTGTCAATAAATTTCCAGATCGAAAAATGCAGGCCTGTATCAGGCACTGTCAAGCTTCAAAGAACACCGTCGATTGGGCATACTGAAACCGTTAGCTAGCCAGCTGCTGATATGGTAGAATAATACTATTTTCCCTACGAATACTCATGATAGTGTTCCATGTTTGGGTGTGTTGCAAGCTGGCCAGGCTAGGATCTCGCCAGCGACGAAGCGGGTTTAGCTTAAAAAGACCATGGGGTCTGGCTAGCCAGTCTAGCGTTAGCTTAGCTAGCTTTGGGAAAACGTTGCCTCCTCCTCCCACACGTCTCGGCCCACCCGGTGATGATGTTTCCAAAACACTTGCTTGGCAAGGTACTTCCCTTAATCACGAGTAACGGAAATTAATACTCTCGAGGCTTTTGGCAGTGATAATGAGCCATAGTTCTTGGACAATAATAACACCTGTTTGGATATCTAAAGTGAAAATATCCAGTAAAAAAAATCAGGTTTCGTTCAGTTTCATTTTTGCTGGCGCTGCAGACATTTCCGGTGGGTGTAACCTGCCCCCTTCCCCATGTCATTTGTCACCATGGCAACCACGGGCAGTGCGATAAAAAGGACCGTTACCCGTGGAGATGAGTTTATAGTGTCATTGCACTCCAGACAATGATGATATTGTCAGGTGGCAAGCTGCCTTAGAAAGATGACATAGGAGCTTACAAATCGATAGTAACGCTACGGACTGGAAATACATAGCTATCTAACTGATGCACATTCATAATTTCAACATGTCAGTTTGTTAAAGAAGACATGATTTTGCAGATGTGCAAGATATTGGCATCAGTGAAACATAGTATTCCTGGCAGTACTCTTGCTGTGCACTTGAACGTGAGCACTATAGATCAAACACAATGATGTTCTGGAAGGACATACTTGTACAACAAGCTACGCGTCACATTCTTTTCTTGTGAATCTTGGAATTCTTTCAATCACACCACACCACACCACCATCTTTTATGTTCCATGTTGTGCCAGTAGCATAGCCAGAATTGTATGTTTGGGAGGTCCCATCTTAAAATGAGGCCCTGGGTGAAGCGAGCAGAAAAGATTGTGGCTGACCCCTGTTACCCTGGACACCCACTGTTCCAGACACTTCTCTCTAGCAGGTGGTTGCAGTTCATCAGGACCAAAACCTCACGCCACAAAGACAGTTTATTTCCAACTGTAGGTAGCTAATGCGTAACATTAACGCACAATGCCCTTGAACAGTTCAATTGCACCTATTTTATTCTATTATAAAGCATTCTTTCTTATAATTGTTTTGTATTTTACTGTAGATTTATCCAGTTTGTATTACAGTACTTTTTTTCATATTTATATTTGCTTTGCTATGTTTATTGTATGCACAAACCCACCAGAGCAAATTCCTTGTTTGTGGAAACATTACTTGGCCTGTGGGCTGGTCTGGATATTGCCAGTAGATGGCATCAACACACAACTGTCTGCTGTTCTGGTGCCCTCTCCCATTCTGGAACAAACTCCAAGCTGTAGACTGGCCCTGGCAGAAGTTCAAACTGCAAGTAAGTGTGTCTCTGTATTGAAGCCAAAATATAACAATATCTTCTTAACCATGGCATTTCCTGGTTAGTTGTCATTCATCCAAATCTTGCAAAATGTTTTTCCTGTAAGCTTTGACGTACAGTATGGCTCTCTTCATGCCTCGAAGGAAGCAAATTAGATAGTTATGATGTATACCCAAAATGTTGCAATGAAATCTCTTTTCGGTTCGTGACAATGATGAAGCTTGTTATTTATAATCTGAAAAGCATGGCCACACCATCCTAAAAGGCATTCACTCACTGCTAAACTGCAAAAACACTTCACCATGTGCTTTCCCCCATGAGGCACGATCGATAGCACACATGGAATGGACAGGAATGAAAGCACAAGATGAATTATTACACTGGTAGGCAAACAAAATGAGCAATGACCTGGTGCCAAATTGGATCTTGTCCATTAGCTAATTAAAGCATCTGCTTTAGCATGTCTGGGTGTAGCATGGCAACAGCATCGTCAGTCAAAAGAGATCAAGGTTGACGGATGGGACACTGGAGCACTAACCAGGAATCGGGGAAAAGCAGCTCTAGTGCTTGTGTGAGTGCGTTTAGTGATTCTTACAACCTCTTTTACAGCCTGCCTGCCTGCCTCTCTCCCTCCCTCACACTCTCTCTTTACTTCTCTGTCTTGAACACGCTCATTCCAAAGCTCATCTCACCCAATTTGTTCCAAGGCCTACCCCCCCAAAAAAATATATCTCCGTACCCAAAAATCATCATTAAAAAAATTATGCACCGGGTGCACATCGCAAAGTAAATAAGTAAAAAAACCTGAAAAGATGCCTATCCATATTTTTCTAGGCCTACCCAAAAAGATTATTCTGGCTAAACCCCTGGCTCATTCACAATATTGCATCCAGGCCAAGATCAAAACATGTATAATTGTTAACTTAATGTTCATACATTACATTTGCATCCAAATGAATACATGTCCTCCTATTGGAACGGATACACACTCGTAGCTCCAAAGCTGAATAGGCTTGAGACTCCTTTATGGGAGCTTGGAGAAGTCTTTATCTCTACTCTCCCATTCCTTTACTGCGTGAGGTCATCAGGTCAAAGCCTTCACTGCTGCGTCACTTTCCCTGCGTCTCATGTGTATTCAATGATCGCGCAC
The DNA here is from genome assembly GCF_054491055.1 of Hypomesus nipponensis. NCBI lineage: Eukaryota > Metazoa > Chordata > Actinopteri > Osmeriformes > Osmeridae > Hypomesus > Hypomesus nipponensis. The sequence goes on from NC_140386.1 coordinate 5,917,478, forward strand.
ATGCAGACATACAGGACTGTCAGGCTGGTTCCCACTCTAATCAGCCCTCTTCTGACACAGCACATCTAGGGGAAACTAAATAATATGGTTGCCAACCCTCTACTCTCCTCTACCCACCCACCCCCACCCACCGGCACAACATCCAAGGTTAATGGACTATCCTTAAATGCCACTACAAAGAATGAATGCATTGCCACAGCCTGTGTGTGCACAGTGTTAATGAAATATTTTGTGGAGTGACTTTTCTCTATATCAGCAGTACTGGTTTTAACTGTCTGCCTGCCTTTTTTGTCCCAGGTTGGAACAGGTTGTGATTGTCTTCCAGTCCGTCTTCAAGCCTTTCTCTTTCTCCTCAATCCTTAGCGTGTTCATGTTTACCTTTTTCAGACGACAAACAGAAATATAACACTGATAATAGGCTCACAGAATGACCTCGCTGACTGGAATTTAGGTTTCAAGGACTGTGTTTGAATCTGAACTTAAAAAATGTACATGTACATTTGTGAACATTTATTCATTAACTTTTCCAACGATCTCACATTTAGATTTAGTCATTGAGCAGATGCTCTTATCCAGAGCGACTTACAGTAAGTACAGGGACATTCCCCCCGAGACAAGTAGGGTGAAGTGCCTTGCCCAAGGACACAACGTCATTTTGCACGGCCAGGAATCAAACAGGCAACCATCAGATTAGTAGCCCGATTCCCAAACCACTCAGCCACCTGGCTCCCTCCTCCTGAACCTTAAGTCATGTTTTCACGTACACATCTAATTGTGTAGAAAAACAGACATATAATGAACATTTTGGAAGTTCTCATTTAATACATTTAAATGAGATTAAAAATATGTGGTAGATTTCAGCATGGGTTCCCAAATAATTTACATGGTCCAGATGTACATTTTTTTCTCCAGGGCGTTACAGGTGAGAGTTCACTTTAGCTTAGCCTTGCGTTGTTTTCTTACTTGCATTTATCTTGAAATTAAGTGTTCACGAAGGATGCATGTGTAAACCCAGGTTTTGCTGGACCACAGGTCCCTTCTAGTGGATGTTCCTGCGCTGATGCTGACTCGCACACGGTTAAATGCTTCCTCTCGGGGAGATGTAAACAGGCGGAGGCTATTTTTATCCGCACGTGAGCAAGCGAGAGCCATGGCAAAGATGCTCCCCCCTCCCCCCCCCCTCCAAACACCCACACTCCACCCACTCCCACTATCCTCTCCTTCTTAACCCGTCTCTGTCTTACTTCCGCTACAGTTAATGTGTTCTGTGTCCCCCCCCCCCTCCCTAAACGCCTCCTCTCCATGGATCCCATTACTCATCTTTCTCTTCCTTTTCCTTTCAGCTTCCCTCCCCCCTCTCTCTCTCTCTCCATGTCTCTCTCTCCATGTCCCTCTCTCTCTCTCTCTCCATGTCCCTCTCTCTCTCTCTCTCCATGTCCCTCTCTCTCCATGTCCCTCTCTCTCCATGTCCCCCTCTCTCCATGTCCCCCTCTCTCCATGTCCCCCTCTCTCCATGTCCCCCTCTCTCCATGTCCCCCTCTCTCCATGTCTCTCTCTCTCTCTCTCTCTCTCTCTCTCTCTCTCTCTCTCTCTCTCTCTCTCTCTCTCTCTCTCTCTCTCTCTCTCTCTCTCTCTCTCTCTCTCTCTCTCTCTCTCTCTCTCTCTCTCTCTCTCATGGTGTTACCTTGTCCCTGGAACGGAAGTCCCTTAGCGGCTGTAATTCAAGCACGGTCTCTTAACCACGCCACAAAACACGTGCCAGACAAGAACCTATTCTCAATCGCCCCCCCCCCCCCCACCCCACACACACACACACACACACACACACACACACACCCTTTACTCCTGTAGAGTCATTCACATTCATTGCTCTTTTTGCTCGTTTTCCCAGTCACTGTCTCATTTGCTTGTTTTACCCTCTCGCTTGTCTTCACCCACTTTTGACCGATTCACCCCCACCCACAGCTATACCTCCACGTGTTCCCGACTGGTGGTCCTTTGCAGCTTTGGTGTTCTCGCCGAGGCGATTGGTGGACAGCCCCGACCTCCCCCACCCCACCCACACCCCGTTACGTCCTCGAAAGAGAAAGACGGAAATGTCACACTCTAATAAACAGCTGGTTTCCATGGCGATACCTCCTTGAGCAAACGTGTCAGTGTCTGCCTTTCCCGCTCCCGCTCACTCATGAACAATGCACACGTGCAAGGAGAGCGTGGAGGGAGGGACGGAGGGTCGACCGCAAGAACGTGGGGATTTAATTGACCCAACAGAGCCTGGAGAAATTCATTCAACTCTGCCAAAGCCTTATTGTAGAGTATTTCTCTATTCCAATGAACAGTAATGGCACCCATTCATCACAAAGAAAAACACATCTGGACTTTCTCTTGGTGCTGATGCATTTGGACATTTATCATGTCATGTGTAATACGTATTCAAAATAAAACAGATTGATTTCAATTGAACAGGGTACACTTTGTCTTTGCATCTTCCCTCAGCTCCCAAGCTTGTACCACTGCAACCATACCCACTCATTTTCACTGCGTGTTTGCGTATGTTAAGTCCATGCCCGTGACCGTGTCCATTTTTACGATATTTGATATATTATCATCTTAATTAAAATAGTTTATGGCTAACAATAACCTCAGGCAGGAGCCCTCTTTGGGCTCAGTGAAACCACACGATCACATCTACCAGCTGCAGGCCCCGCCAGTCCTTCTCCCTGAGGCAGCACACACACACACACACGTCTGGTACACACAGAGACAAGCAGAGAGACAGGGGAGAGTATTTCAAGCAATGATACATGACCACAAGAACCACACACGTCCCACTGCACTGATACCGTTTTTCCACTTGTGGTTTACTTCTAGAACACTTTGATTCATCCAAACAAAGCATCAACACATTAAAGTAAAATATTTGTAAAAAACAATGAGCACATACATTCATTTCAACAGCACCATAAACAATTTCAGTACTCATACAAATGCAAGGTACAGTAGATAGGGCTGGATTCTATGTTGCACATGTGCACTAGAATTTTCCATAAGGATCATATTTCTAGGTACACCTCCAGTTCAAATACAGCCCTTTGATTGTGATATCTGAGAAGATCCTTGCACTTCTCAGAAGGCACCGTTCTAGAAAAGCATCATTTTAAAGTTTGGAGGTTCAGTTCAGACCTATTGAACACCATTGGCACGCACAATACTGCAGAATAACAACCACAAACCACCACCCCACCCGCCACAGGGCCCCCGCAAAACATCACAAAATATTTTTTTAAAGGATCCCTCTAAATATCAACATTGTTCATTCTCACGAGGTGAAACTTGCATGTAATGTCGCAATCGTTTTTTGCATACAATGCAGACATGTTGACAGAAGAGTCTGTCTTTGGTGACTTTGGAGAGGGCAGATGCCATGGCTCAGAGTTGGATACTGAAAAAGTCTGGGTTTAGTTTTACTCTGACAAGTCACAGTACAGTAGCTGCTCTTCAAAGGCAACATATTAAAGAACCATCACCAACTACCTATTAGAGTTGAAATAAAAACAAAAGATGATGACTTCATAAATATGTAAACAAATTAAATAAATTCTAATGAGGAAATGGAAATGGAGAAAAAAAAAAAAAATTCTCATGTTTAAATAATAAAATATTCTTTATCACATTTCAGTGTCCTCGAAGTGTGTTGTCCTTCCTGAGTTTATTTTCCATGGATTAAGGAAGTGCTGTTGAGATACGTCTCAACTCAACACGCTATTGGTTGATATCAACCTCTACTGTCCTGTGATTGGTTGAGAACACTTTAAAAAGGGAGAAGAACCGTCATCGTTGGACAAACAGACTGAGGCCCACCTCTCAATGGGTTCTACTTTGCTTCATCTGATTCTAACAGAACTACAATGAGGTAAATAGTTATCAACGCGAGTCATTCACATTTTTCATTTAGGAGACGCTTTTAGAGTCATAGATGAAAACCCCACAAAATATCCTACTAGACATAGAAGAAAAAAATGTGTCTTAGATGTAGAAAATGTTTAAAGAATACATTCATAGAAAGGCTGAGTGTGTGTGTGTGTGTGTGCGCGCATTTGTGAAGGTCTTTCACGGAGCAACGGTTTTGAGGTGGGCGGGCACTGTCTCCAGGGTGACCTCCAGGCCATCGACCTCTGCGCTCTTCTTCCCGCGAACGACCACGCGCACGTTCTTCTTGGAGGCTGGCTGCGTGCGGGCCAGGGGGGCAGGCCCGGGCCCTGGCGGGAGGGCGGCGGGGGGGGCCGCCACGCGATCCATCAACGAGAGCTGCACGGTGTTGACGTTGATGTGACAACGGCGGGGGTACTGCTTGAAGCACTCAAACGGGTCCCGGCAGCGCTCGCAGGCGCAGTGGGCGGAGCCCAGGACTGCCCGCGAGGAGGACGAGTCGGCCGCCGCGTCGCCGACCCGCGGCCGCAGCGAGCGCAGGCCGACCGCCGCGACCGAGCGGCAGGACAGGCGGTGGACGCAGCTGCAGCGCCGCAGGCAGGCCTGCCGCAGCGACAGCAGGTCCTTGGACAGCAGGTGGCGGAAGTTGGGCTTCAGGAGCAGGTACACCAGGGGGTTGTACAGGGTGGACGACTTGGCGAACATGGCGGGGATGGCAAACGCCATGGGGGGGATGGCGTCCATGTGGCCGAACGCCGCCCACATGGACACCATGGCGTAGGGGCTCCACGCGGCGAAGAAGCCCACGCACACGGCCACGCTGAGCTGTGGAGAGGGGAGACGCACACATTTTCGGTGAGTCGGGAAGCCCTAAGCGTGTTGGCGAAAAAGCGGGTCGAACCGTAGTGCTTTGGACAGTGAGAAAGAAAATAACCCCCTCCCCCCCGAGAGCCCTTTTCTAATGGTACATGTTCATCTCCTATTTCAGTATATCCAGTTCGACCTTATTGAGGCAATTGGCTGATTAGGTCTAGGTGGTTGCGACATTTTCATTTAATGAGCTCTCTCTGCTCGGGCCTCTCTGGTGAACGCTTGCAGCTATGGCTCACATCTGTCTGGCATGCAGGTCGCCAACGGCAGCAGCTGTTTGGGGTCCCGATCCTGCACAGGCACACACAGACCTCCATGGCAGGAATCCTACAGGTGTCCTCAACGTGCTCTTGCACCGACACCTCTCTCCCTCTCACTCTGTCTCTCTCTCTCTCGGTCTGTCTTTCCCTCTCACTGTCACTGTCTCTGTCTCTCTCCCTCTCACTCTGTCTCTCTCTCTCTCTCTCTTTCTCACTCTGTCTCTCCCTCTGTCTCTCTCTCATGGTCTGTATCTCCCTCTCACTCTTTGTCTCTCTCTCTCTCACTCCGTCTCTCCCTCTCACGCCGTCTCTCCCTCGCCCGCCCCGACAGACATTCACGTCGGCGCTCGCCCCCCCCGTCCCCCCGTCCCCCCGTCCGTTACCTTGACTATGACGGTCTGGATGTTGCCCATGCGCGTCTGGGCGGAGACGTGCCGCCCGACGGCCCGCCGCGACTCGCGCACCGTCGCCAGGATCTGCGTGTAGGAGGCGGCGATGACGGTGCAGGGCAGCGCGTAGCAGCACACGAACAGCGCCACGGTGTAGGAGCGGGCGCCCGCGTCCAGGCCGGAGACGCGCCAGTCGATGCAGCACGCCGTGCCGTACGGCTCGGGCCCGTAGGCCCCCCAGTGGGCGAGAGGGGAGCAGGCGAACACCAGGGCGTAGGCCCAGGCACAGGCGATCAGGATGCGCCCGTGGTCGGGGCCGAAGCGGTTACCTGGGAGGGGGGTTAAAGGTCATTAGAGTATGGACGCTCATGGAGCAGGATGGCGCCCAGTCTGGCCGTGTCTCTCAGGGGAGCTTGCTCACCGTAGAGGGGGTAGCAGACCTTCAGACAGCACACGGTGCTGAGGATAGTGAGGGTTGTGAGACTGCAGATCCCAAACAGAACACCGCAGAAAGCATAAATAAGACACACCGTCTTACCATACAACCACCTGGCCCAGAGAGAGAGAGAGACAGAGGAAAGGGGAGAGAGATGGGGGAGAGCGAGAGAGCGAGAGAGAGAGAGACAGATTGAAATTTCTGTCAGACACACCAAGATAATGAAAAGGGGACATTACGTGGCTAGTGTCTTTGTGTGTGTGTGTGTGTGGTTATCTGTGTCATAGTGTGTGGGACCTGTGGTAGATGCTGGAGGTCACAGCCAAGGGGTAAAGGCTAAGGGTCATGCCAAGGTCACTGACAGCCAAGTTGATGATGAAAAACTCGGCTGGTTTGAGAAGTTTCTTCTTCTTATAGGACACATACAGCAGCACGGTGTTCCCTACCAGTGAACACACACCTGTCAGAGAGAAATAGACACACACACCGACAGAGACAGGGAGAAAGACAAAAAAGTGAGAAAGAAACATAGAGAGAAAGCCAGCGACACAGAGAAAAAGGGGTGAATAAAAGAGAAAGAGACAGAGAGGAAATTCCAGGCAAAGGTCCTAAAGAAGCTTTCTATTGAGAAACCGGCAACCTGCACAACACCCACAGAGAACAGTCAGTCAGTCTTCCAGCCACTCAGCCAGCCAGCCAGCCAACCAACCAGCAACTCTGTCAGCCAGCCAACCAGTCAGATAACCATGAGGCAAAGGTGCATGTGTGAAGGAGATACGATTAAAATGTGTGTGCTTGCCTACGTCAATCTAAACTCTATCCCAGCATTGACTGACACATGGGCTTCGGATGGAAAAGCCAGACACCTTCCGGAGCCATATCCTTGAGGAATATGGATTCAAAACATTTTGTGAACTGTCTCAAGGGATGTCGCATCTTAATGACATCAGCCCCTATACCTCACAAACACACACACACACACTATATTTACTATGTGATAAATGACACACACACACACACACAACACCACACACTCCTATCAGACACACACAAGATGAAAGAGGCACTGATATGAATGCTCTCTCACTGTGGAAGGGTGGCTACAGCAACAGAGAGAGATATGTGGGATAAACAGAGAGATCAAAGAGCTCATCAAGAGAGCAATAGCTAAGATCATGACAATATAACTGTCATATCTTCATCTCTAACCACAGCAATCCAGCGGGTGAGTCATTCTGCTCGTAGTAATCAGACGTTCCGATTCATCTGCTTTGCGCTTCAGTCTGTAAGGACAAACTCGAAGGCTTGAATCAGCTTAGCCAATGCAACGGGGTATGTGTGTGCGTCTGCCTCAGTCTGTGTGTGTGTTTGTGTGGGGACAGGCGAGAAGTGTGGAGAAGCAGACCGAGAGCCGAGACTTACAATACCATCAGAAACCTGCTGAAGTGTGTGTGTGAGAAAGGGTTTGTGTGCTGGTGTTGAACGAGACTCTCAAAGCAGTCTGTGTGCATGTGGGGGTGTTTCTTGAAAGCATTGGGGCTGGGAGGTCTGTAGATTGTGCCTCGTGCCACGTGCCATTGCTAAAAATAGGAACAAACCACAGGCTCAGATGAACACTGGCTTGTCTTGGAGCCCAGGCTCTGAGATCTCTATCTCACACACAATGTATACATCCAAGGATCCTGTTCATTCACAGCTGCCATTTACTTTCATAAATCCTGAATGTAGGAGATAGATATACTTTACCGGTCAAACAGCAACTGATTGCAGTTTGTGCATGTGTGTGCGATAAAGGTTAGGAAAGCAATAACTCAAAAGCAGCTTGATCCATCGTGCCAATGTCCTCCGAGCAGCACACACATGCAAACAACCAAAACGAGGCCCTTCCATGTGGAGCACTTTGCATTGGGGCGAACATCAACCCACAGAAAAATGTACACTACATTTACATGACCCCGCTCCTCATCTGTTACCCCGCTTCCCATCTCTCTCCACTGGCTACCCATCAACACCCGTATCAGATTCAACACCCTGGTACTGACCTTCCGGGTCGTGAACGGGACTGCACCCGACTACATCAAGTCTAGCCTGCAGCCTTACACCCACACCCGCCACCTACGGTCTTCTTCAGACAAACAAGCGGAGCTGGTTAATGCAGGGGGACGCGAGACATAGCGTGTCACTGGCAGTGCGTCATCACGCAATAGGGGCACACCTTAGCTGGGCGGGTATTTAATCAGGATATCGCTGCACTCTGCTTGCTAGTGCGACACAGGGTGCTTCTGTTTAATCTGCTGCCTCCGCCTCCCCGGCCTCCTCCCTTGGTTCTGTGTTTCCTGTCGTAGGGGGAATGCGTCGCTGCTCTCTGCTCGGAGGTCCAGACGGTGTCTCCGTTGGGTGCGGCAGGGAGCCGATGCAAGCAGAACCATAATGCCAAATCAAATGTTACAATGATGTATTGTACCGTGTGAATAAAGTATCAAGTAAATACTATACTGAGTCCTCCTGCCTGAACCAGCTGGTGGTCCTACCGCTCAAGACCTAACTGTCTCCCCACTTTCAAGAAAAGGCTCAAGACGCACTTGTTCCGGGAGTACAATGCCACTTAGGAATGCTTGGCTGGACCTGATGTTAGTTTCCCCCAGGATCACAATGACTCTTATTGAGAGACTTGTTGCTCTTGTAGGTAAGTTATAACAAAGTTAGCTCTTGAACTCTTGTACTCGCTGTGAAATATTTTACTGTTGATTGTTCTTCTACAGGTACAGTCTTGCAATTTTTGGGGTTCTTGTTTTAATTTGTAACTTGTATAACTGCATGCTCTTATGGGTCTTCCCTTTGGCACTTGTTTAGTTTTTCACAAGATATGCGTCATGTTTTGGCTGCTTGCAATGTTTGGGACTACCTCGTTGTTATGATCAGTGACCTATGCTCTTTTGTAAAGCTCTCTCTTGGAAGTCGCTTTGGATAAAAGAGTCTGCTAAATGCATAAATGTAATGTAAATGTATATAGACTTTCAGGAACACTATTCAGGATTTATTTGTTGAGTTAAATGTCATAAAGGTGACTTAATTGCTAGCGGTTGAGACGAAAGGCATTGATTATGTTCACCGGTAAGAGATTTTATAAGTGTACTCACCGAATATAGAGTAGACCACGGCAACAGCTAGGTCCGCCGCTTCAGAGATGTTGGAGTGGAAACTGGTGTTGTCTGCAAGCCACCCCATCTGAGAGGAGAAACCCAAGTCAACACACACACACAAACAGGAGATTTATTTGGACAGACAGACACACACACACACACACACACCAGTGTGTGTGGGGGAAAAGAAGACGTCCATGGAAGTTTTTCAATGTTCCCACTCGGCTCTCCAAAAGCTCAGTTCCTTCTGTGTATGTGGAGTTCAGAGGTCATTTGAAAGAGCTATTCACCCCGATAATGACTCCGTCGGGAAGCCTACACCTGATACTTTACATCAGCTGCTTGGGCTCCAGTAGAAAATGTTTCAACTCCCAGACAGGAGATTTGAAGCAGACAGATGTCGCAACCATGAAAACATATCCTGTACAATTGTTTGAACGGTTTACATGCCATTTGCAACAAGTACATTGGAGTTGTTGGTGTCCTCAAGCAGGCCTATGTCTCGGGCATTCTCCCAGGGATTCTGGGAGTGAATGAATATACATGTGCATGAGTGACTGTGTGTGTATGCATGGATGGTTGCTGCTTTGAACACATGTAATTGGAGTACAGAGGGGGGAAGAGGGAGGGAGAGAGGGATGAAAGAGAGAGTGGAGCAAATGAGGAAAGGAACTCATAGAACTATTCACCCATGAATCTCCAGTCTGCAATGTACTCTGTGTTGGTGTGTGAAAGCCCATTTGGGATATGGTTCTGTTTTCGGAGTGAGAATAAACAATTTGCTGTAGACAGGCATCTCAAATCCATCACCTATTTTAATCCACCCCATCAAGCTGCAGACCTAAGATTTCTGACCATGGGACTGCAATAGTCTACAGCCAAGAACTTGACAGTAAGACTTACAAGACCCATATTCTGACCTCTTCACAGACCACCTTCCGTGATCGTCTATTTAATGAGGATCCTACACACCTAAACAAAGCACCTGGGATTTGAAAATTCTGGATTGTTCTCTTTATCCATCCTTCACCAAGTCTTTCACTCTGGCACACACATGCAGACACACATATGACGGTTTCCCTTCCCACCCTGTCCGACCCCTCACCTGGGCCATCCTCCCCCTGAATTTGACGCCCCCCCCCCCCCTACTGGACTATACCCCCACCCTGCCACCCCTCACCCCTGTCACCCACCCCCTGAACTATAAGCTTCCAATGTACATGTTATTGGAAATAATGGTCATAATACGTCAAACTTGAACTTGAATAAACTCACACACTCAATACCATGAAAGGGAAACCATCGTTTTGGATAGAGCAATCAGTCGTCGAACAGCTTAGATCAAAGACAGCTCCTGTCAAAGTGATTGGTTTGGACGGGCTTTGAAGCCCAATGCAGTGAGTCTGCTTATCTATACTCGACGCTACAAAGTAATTATACCTTACACTACCTCCGGTGAGTAAATGTGTCAGCATGGATGCTTTCAATATTGCCTAAACACACACACAAATGCACACAAACATAAGATTTCATTTGAAGAAGATTGGTTTAGGCGTTGGAACTATCAGTATTCACCCCAACTGGTGTGTTAATTAAAATGCTCAGAGGGGGGAAAAAGCAGCTCTTCAGAGTAGTTTGAGAAGTATAAAGAGAAAGCAATTAAATATACATTTGGCATATGGTTAAATCATCAACGTTTTCACATGTGACAACTTCATTCAATAAATGATGTTTCACACGTGTAAGAGCAAAGTATATGAGATGGCAAGATAGCCTCTTTTCTTGTTATAAAATATGTATTCATAACAACTTTGGCACCAAATACTGCTCCTGGTTGAAGGTGTGTGGTCAAACCGTAGTCAGCAGCATATATCATGCAGAGAAGTAGGCCGATGAAATGACGGAATACAGCCAATCGATGTGATGCCTTGCGTTCAAAATCTTGCTTTTTAAGACTGATTTCAATATAGGCAGCTCAAATGAGCACCTGAAGAAGTTGCTTGTGCTAAGGTCCAAGGCTGCCCAAAGCTATCTGAGCAGACCGCCGGGCTAGTGTCCACACATTGGGCCTCGTTAATCTTTGTTCAGGTTCTGTTATTTCTATCTGAACTTTCAGCACTGGGTTTCACAATGTCAATTCTGATCGCTTCTTTGAACTAGGACATAGTATTCTATCCTATAACTGTATATATACATATTAATGTGAAATATACAATGTATATTTTATGTAGGCTACATATGCTGCTATTGTGTGCGTGTGTTACCTCCGTTTATTCCTGATTTGGTAACTGTGCGCACGGTTCTCGGGGCTTTAATTGCCTTCGGATTGAGACATTGAATTGAGTGAAATTGAATGGAATTTATCCGTGTCGTGTGTGTGTATGTACCCTTGCCAAGAGCAGTCAGCAACAGCAATAGCTTATAAGCCTTGTACGCTACCAGCTTCATGAGGCCCGTATATTCGGACCTCCCTAAAAGAAATACAACTATGAAAACAAAATCCCAACTCCCAATATTAAAATGCCCACGAGCTATAATGGTTGGACGTCACTAAACAGCTAAAGCGTATGCCTCCGCATGAGTGTGTGCGTCAACTTAAAACAAACAAATAAAATTCCCATTAGCTGATTATTAGAGTACCCAGTCCATCATATCTGGACCTGTATAGCCCTATACAATACGATTGTTGGGCCAGAGCTGTTCAACAGACGTTGACCTCATGGCCATTTAATGGCAGCTGGGGGAAGGCGCATCTTCCAATGGTACTTAATTCAAAGCAGTCCACGTCATCTCCGTGACAGTAGGCTACACAAGTCTCCATCCTGATCTGTGCGATATATTAGCAATGGCAACCTCCATGTGAGTGAGTGGGTTGATTTTCTCCCCAAGTCAATCAGAAAGCTTTGAACGCTGACCTTCAGAAAGGCTGTGGAACACAAAGGAAAAGCGAGTTCCTTCATGGTCAAGAGCAATCCAGCCTCAATCGCTTTCAAACGAGAGCAAAAGAGAAAAGAAAGAGTCAATTAGGTGAATGAAGGTTTGAGCATTCAGCATGCTAATACATTCAGCATTTAAAAAACAGATTATTACAGAGTATTTTTGGATTAAGTTTGCCGAAGATATACTTCAACATATGGCACACGATATGTTTTATGAGGTTTGATTGTTGCTTAAACAGCAAAGTTCCGTCTTTAACCATAGTTGAGACTGGACAGTTTACAGTGACTTGCTTTACTTGGGGTGGTCTCAGTATGCACAGCAAGCGCGTTCCGCGACGCCAAGCGATCAATTATCAGTTTAATCCCATTTTCAACGGAGTAGACTCAATCACTGTGAAGCGCACCAAAACAAGTGAGAAGTATGGTCATTCTGCCACAGTTCACAAATCCGACAGCGACCAGGCACGGTGATTACGCATGGTGGAGAAGCATAAATTGACCCGCGAAGCAGGTCTCTTTTGCAGTTTCAGGGCGTTACCATGCAGCACATGCAACAGTACATTGAGCTGACATTTCTATTTCATAATGGTCGTGCGTTTTATGTACAAGATAAAGTAAAGTATAGGAACGTATAAACTTGATCAGCTTTTCACGCTACCCGTGACTGACACCGCTCTGTCCTGGTTTTAGCCATCACATGTGGTTATAAACACCTACTTGTTCAACATAACATCCCACTCTATATAATCAAACTCGGTGTTCAGACAGTAAATTTAACGTTACCTCTTGTTTTACGGTCAGTCCATAAATCCCCATCCGAAACGAGTACACAACTCTTGGCACGGCGCGATGAAGACGCGCTGAAACTTGCTTCACAGGCTAAATCCTGCCATGCTCAGAGTAGATATCTTTGTGTGTGAAAGAGAATCTTCTCTTTAGACTATATAGTCCACGGAGAGCTAGACGGGGCAACATCATAGGTAGGGTGGGTTGTATACCTTCGTTCTTTGGCTCGCACGCATGGCCATGCGGGATCAGCTTTACCGCAATGTGTCCAAACAACCGAATAGGGGAGGGGGCGGGCGCACTACAGTATATGAAGGGCTGTAGGGCATGCCCATTGCAGGCGAGTGCCCACTAGTTCCTATGTCGGATATTTGATTGGAAAGTCGTGCGTACTTCGTGCGTATTTCCAGGAACCCTAGTGTTTATTCTGACAGTTTGCATCAAATTACCTATCCAATAGGAAAACACATGCCCTGGAACTTTGTTAAATGTTTTCGAGCAGGAGGGAGGCAATGTCAAAAAAAAATCATAAGGTATAGCGACAAAAGAATAGGCTGGCGTACTTATAACTGAACTTCGCTGTGGTCAGGAAATTAGGTATTGGTCAGATCCAAAACACAAGAAAAAGGCCGAGCAAAACCTTTTATATATTACATTTTCAGATTGAAAACGGTTCTTAGGATATTGTGTAACTTCAAAGAACGCCCAGAAGGAATAATTACTGTGCATAAGTTGAATCCGATCTCGTCATCTTTTATTATTCATAGTCGTGATTGGATGACAGGTTTTAAGTGTCTCCTCCCTAGAGTGGGAGGTTCGGCTGTCCAACCTCCAATCATCGCTGGCCGTGTCACGCTCCTCTGCACCTCAAGTCGGTCATGCTCTATCTGTAAACAGGTGTGTTCGACTTCATGCTGCACCGGCGGCTGCTTTGAAGCTGAGAATGCCATTGGCTGCTTCAAGTCAGCCGGGCTGCAGGCACGCAGGCCCTGCATGAAGTCGAACGCACCTATTGATTTTAGCTCTCGGTGTGTGTGTGTGTGGGGGGGGGACCAGTCCTCCAAATCAATTAGAGTAGTGGAGCTAGGAGGAGTTAGCTAATTGAATGAGAATTAGCCCAGGAGAGAATAGTGGGAGATGATTGGGTGAGACGGGATCTGGGCAAAGAGCCCTACTCGAGACTATGAAGGTCATTGAAGTTCACCTGGCGTCCTTGATATCTAAACTGGCCAGGAAGCAGCAGTCAGTGCAAGGTCTGTGCTTGAAGATGAAATGAGCATTTTCTTCATGTTGAAGTTAGAAAATCCAAAACAGAAATAAAGACTTATCAAAGTAATATGAAGATAGGATGAAGACATGACATTCTCTGATTCGTCTTTGGGCAAGGCAAATTGATTTTACTGAGCAACAATGAAAACAAAGATTCAAAAGACACTTGTGCCTGTGTGGACGAGAAAAACCGAATGACCTAAGGTCTTGATGTACATTCTTCATAAAAATTGCGATATCTATTCAATATAGATTGCCATTTGGAACTGGAGGACAGGGCAGATGTGGAACCCAACCTGCAGAAAGCAAACTCGCTTCCTTCTCTTGAAGACAGCACCTTACCGCACGCGTCATTGGTTACATTTTTATTTCCTATTTACAGTAGATTTGTTATAAATATAATACGTCATTTCCAGAAAAGCAGTTGAGTAAATACATACATTTAAATAACAGCTTGATCACAAGGTGGGTGGGGGGGTGAGGGACCAATGAATTTTGTTGGAGTGGGATTTGGGTACATTTTTTGTTGTAGAAAATGTAATGCGTGCACTTGGGTTCGACACAGTCTCGAGGGACAGACCGATAGGACAGACCGGCAGACAGACAATTGGGCGGGCAGTATCTAGGAGCTGTAAGTCGAAGCCTTTCACGACATAGTGGTCAACAGTCACCGTCAAGAGTCACTTGAAAGAGTTCAGGAGGAGGTGAGGCTCAACAGGACAAGGGGGGGAGACCCCCCCTCCCCCCGGCGTAGTTGAGGTGACACCGTGGCTGCAGTCTCACCGGGGTAGAAGAACGCCGGTGCGCTCCAGGTCACCCAGGAAGTAAACATGCTGTGCCGGTTTCCGTGGCGACAACGAAACAACCTTTCAATTGAATTCCGACGCTCGAGGAAGTCAAAAGGAAAAAAATCTCGGGGGAAGCGGATGCCGCCGTGACACGGGGGGGGGGGGGGGGGGGGGGGGCAGTGTGTTCCAACGTGTCTCTTCACACTCCTCCATTTCACAGATTTGGTTCCGGTGAAGGAGGTCTCTTTTGTTAGGGGGCGGGTGACATATTCATGTCAGGTAAAGTTCCATCCACACGGCCGGCCATGAAGCTTTTCTGCTGCTGAGACATCGGACACGGTCCATCTGCTGACTCAGCCTATGCAGGCTGAGGTTCCAAACAGACCATCTCGTTAAATATACTTAAGAAATGTTATTAAGAAATACAAAACAACTGCTTTCCTTTGTCCAGTACTGAGTATTATTCGGGGATAGGCGGGGCGGGGGGAGGGCGTCAAGTTTCCAAGTGGGCGTGGGGGTCTTTTCGTGGGTGTGGCTCTACACCACGCCTTGCTGATGATTGGTTGGGGTACTGGTGGAGCGGGGGGGAGGAGCCTAGGTGCTCTTGATGCTGATCGGTTGGGTTACTCGTGGAGGGGGAGGAGCTTAGGTGCTGTTGATGATGATGAGGGCGGGGGGAGCCGTCTGCTGGCTGGTCTCGCACACGGACGCCTGGTCGGCCAGCTTGGCGAAGACGCGGGGCGTGCCCAGGTTGTAGACGCCCGCGTGGAGGAAGCAAGCCCGCAGGGACACGCGCATCACTTCCTGTGCCTTCAGCTGCAGCTTGTATTGAGTCTGGCCCAGCCACGTGAAGGACCCGTGAACCTCGAACGACTCTGGACTGAAAGAAGATGAGAAGATTACAGGAAGACCTGAGAGAGAGAACATCAAAACCCCTCTAAGGGGTACAACGGGAGTCAGGGTCGAGGACCTGTTAGCTACAATCATCCCCAAAATTCCCCATAATAACAAAACAAGCGCAAATTCACAATGGCTGCAACCGCGTACGCGCATGCACATTTTGCTGGACTGACTGACAATGGAGCTGCTGGTTGCAGCTTGTAAAGAACAAACAAAAAAAACAGTTTGTACACACGCCTCGTAGCTCGGGTAGGAAGGCGGGTAGACGCACCTGGTCAGTTTGTTTCGCAGGTCTATGAAGACTTCAACTTGGGCCAGCGAGCAGTTGGACAGAGTCAGACTCACGGGCACCATACAGAGGCTAAAAGGTGACAGAAAGTAAAAGAGAAAGAGAGAGAGAGAGAGCGAGAGAGGGGCCAGAAATGACACATGCAGCCCGATGGAGGCACAGCAAGGTTAATGGTCACCTGTCGTCTTTTAATGCCTTCATCCTGATGATCCCACTAGACAGAAAGAAATGGTCCACATTTTATCTAATTGCCAATGCATCAAATTAAGGAGCGCTAAGATAAATCACTGGGCCATCAGAGCGGGGCAGCTGAAAACCAGAAAGTGGCATTTGGAGTCACGCAACCCACTAAGGTCCGTCCGACGAAATCCTTCTCGAGTAAAAAATTTAAAGAACAGAGATAATTCAGCACTGCCCTAAAACGCATTGAAACCCGTCTTTGTATGACTGCCCTTCCACGTGGAGGATGTTTCCTGGTCCTAGACCCTGGCCAGCTGGAAGGGCCTCGCAGAGGAGAAGGAGGCAGGCTGCAGGGGTTGTAGTATCCAGAGGATAGCTGCTTCGACAGGGCAGCCAGGGGCTATTCACGCCTGGGTGCCCTCCCCTGCCCCGCCATCCAGTCCCACAGGCCCCACCACGGATGCTTCCGTGCCCAGAGGGAGCAAAAGGAAGGGGACTCGGGTCACTGGAAGACGGCAGTCCTCTCTTCACACATCAGCCTGAACTCCCCTTGATCCGACAGTATTCCTTCGGGGCACCATGTCCACTCCTGCTTGTGGGATTATGCTGTGTGTCGTGTGTGTGTGTGTGTGTGTGTAGCGGTGCTCAGGGCAGTGCAGGATGGGTGTGAGGACGTGGGAGAGCAGTGTGCCCGTGTGTGTGTGTGTGTGTGTTACCTTTTCTGTATGAACGGGTGGCTGTAGCTCTCAGGGTAGTGCAGGTTGGTTTTGATGAGGTGGGAGAGCTGCTCCATAGAGGGTCTGATCATAGGGGGAGGTAGCTCTGGTTTGAACTTGAGCAGCACCATCTCCTGAGCTTCCTGTGGCACAACCAGCACAGCACACATGACCGAGGGGGACCAATCAGAGAGAAGAATGCCATGTCCACACCTTAAACTGATGCCCGACCATGCTGTGTGTGTGTGTGTGTGTGTGTACCAGAGGCGCTCCGTAAAATGGCGAAAAATCTATTGTTACATGGCAACTCCACACCACAGAAAAGTTGTAGAAAAGGTATATTTGAAAGGAGGGGGGGGGGGGGGGGAACCGTAACGAGTGTGTCAGCTGTTTTCTACCACTGAGACAGTTTCCCTCCGTTGGCACACTTTCATTTCCACAGTGTGGCTAGACGAGGGTAGACTCCCATTCTGTGAACAGACGAGTGGAAGACAAAGTAGCGAGTCATCGATCGAAAAATGTAGTCTCTATGGTGAGAGAATCCCCCCCCCCCCCCCCCGTTCTTTTTTGGAGAGTAAAAATAAAAAATAACGGAATAAAGCACATTGCATACTGTACGACACGATTTGAACAGGGGCAGCCAGAGGCCAAAGAGAGGTGCGGTGAGCCAGCGTGCGCAGCTGTGGAAAAGGGATCGGCTGAGACGAGACAAGTCCTTAACTGCATCCCCATGAATGAGCTCAGGACACTGTTGCTATGCAACCACAGGAAGTGATGTGTGTGTGTTGAGGTGTGGGGTTGTCCAGAAATAGGTGGCGGACACTCGTAGTCTGGCATCCTGTTGGAGGAGGAGGAGGAGGGGGTAGACATCACGTTCCTTCTCCATCGGTCGGGCGGAAGCTATTTTTAGAGCCACGTGAGGACTTGAGCGATACTGGAAATAGGCAGTTGGGAAAAAAACGATAGCTTTTGTCTCACATGGGGGTTTTCTCAACGGCACTGACGCACGCGCTGGCACGCCACCATTACACACCCGAAACCACACACGGAGAAGACACACGGAGAAGTAAACTTGAGTCGAAAAAACACCCACCCACACCCACACTGACACACACTGCATGAACGGCTCTTGCGAATCCCCTCGGATTGGCTTTGTATCAGTGGAGCAAGTTCGTTCGGGAGCCTCTTAGAGAGCATTCTTTGTGTGTGTGTACGTGCGCGTGCGTGTGTGTGTGTGGGGGTGGGGGGAGTGTGCTGCTGTGACAACAGTGAATGGATGAAGAGACACGTGGCTTCTATCCAACAACGTCCTCCTCTCGGAAAGGTGAAGCTCAATTAGTTATAGGGGGGAAAAAAAGTGTCTCTCCCCCTCCCTCCCCTCACTCCCTCCCCCGTCCGGGGCACGTGAGACCACGCGTGCACGCTCTTAATGGCTTGTTCCACCAAACTGCAGTGCGTCCATCTTCATGACGAGCTCAACTTGAATCTACAGGGAATGCGACTTGCGGTGAGATAAAAAAAAAGGCAAGAGAGAGAGATGTGTGGCTGGAGCCAGGAGTGGAGCTCTGCAGTGCATGTGCGGGGTGGTCCTGAGGACCGATGGAAAAACAACAGGCTTCCTGTGCGACTGGTGAAGGAACTCGGAGCACTGCTTGGTTCAGGAGGGACCCCCCCCCCCCCCCGGGACACCGGTGGCACCCTCCGACGATGGTGTGTTTGGCAGACAGCCAGGGAAACACTTATCCTGGGGGGCCTGAGGCCGGCCGGCCTCGCAGGGCGCATCTGGAGGGAAGAGCCGTTTCTCTGGGCTTCTAATGGTTATCAGAGGGTCGGGGGAAGGAGGGAGGGAGGGAGGAGGCCTGCCCGGCCACTCGGTATCAACGTCCTCTCCTCCGCAGTGTGGGAGGTTGATACTGCTGACGAGGCGTGTCGCTGCTTTACGGGCCGCGCGCTCGCAGGAGGCGCGATTCCAGCGATGAGGGGAACAGGATGTGTGCGCGCGCGTGCCTGTGTGCGCGTACCTCTTTTTGGGTCAGGGAGCAGGCCTCTCTGCCGATGGTCTGCAGATTCACGTGGAGCTGTCCCTCCAGGATCCGCTGCTTGTTGTCCTCGACGACAAAGGCCTGTAACCACAGTGGGATGGTCGTCACATGTCAACGCACGAGAAAGACGCCGATCTAGAAGCAACATGAGGCGGAGGGGGGAGCCGCACCTTCCAGAGGACGATGATGTCGAGTTCGACCTCGCTGCACTTCCTGACGATGGCGGCGGTGTCGTCTGGGACCGCCCCCTGGCTCCTGGAGTGGGAGAACGACCCCCCGACCACCGGCGCCGGCCCCCGCCGCGACTCCGAGGGCTGACATCGACGGAAGAAGAAGTCTGCGCAGGGCGTGGTGGAGCTGATGATCTAGAGAGAGAGACAGAGAGAGAGAGACAGAGAGAGAGACAGAGAGTGAGAGAGAAAGAGACAGAGTGAGAGAGTGAGTGAGAGAGACAGAGAGTGAGTGAAAGAGACAGAGAGAGAGAGACAGAGAGCGAGAGAGGAAGTCAGCAGGGAAAAGGGTCGAGGCGTTAGGGGTGATTCCACAGAAAGGCATCCCGCACGATAAAATGCAGGAGGCAGAAGATAAATACGGCACTTTTCGGTCGTGTCAAATACCTGTTCATTTCCAAGGGTTAGGTCTGCAAAGGTGTAGCGCCCCGCAGCACCGGCAGCCGCTAACAAAATGGGAAATCAAAGTTAGCGGAGAGTTGAGCGGCATGCTGTCAAGGGATCTCAACGAAACCGCCTCGTAACGCGTGTACCGGCATTGCTTTACCTTGCTGGGGTTTGCATCGCATCGCTCTGAAGCAAAGCTTGGCCCGCTCCCTGCTCGTGAGCTTCCAGTCTAAAGGGGTAGAAAGGAAGGAGGGTGAAGAGAGATGAAAAAGAAGGACGCGCCCTTGAAGCTCCTTCACGTCATTCAACAGCAGCAGATTCTCCCAACAGCTGAGTGGAGTCAACGAGAGAAACGCAAGCACGCACAGCGTATTCAGACGGAATCAGACAGATTGCTTCTTCACAATCAACAAGAGAAGATTTGTTGGGGGAAAAAAACTCATCGCGGAAAAGCCTCGCTAGTATCTCGGCGAGACAGGCACGGGGGCAAACCATTTGCATTTGACGGGGAAATGACCGCAAAACGATGCGATAAAGGTTGGTTTTGAATACGTTCTCCTAGGGCCGGCCCTAGGGTTTTGGGGGCCCTAAACAAAAACAGTGTATAAATATTTGACCCGTTTCTGTTGCCGTTGGGGAGAGGGCGGCGGATTCTCCCTAGTGACAATTAACGCTAGTTGAGTTCAGGATATAGCACAGGCGGAGAGTTGAGGAGCGAGAGAGGGAGACAGCAAGAGATGGGGAGAGGGAGAGGTAGAGAGAGAGAGGTAGAGAGAGAGAGAGAGAGAGGTAGAGAGAGAGAGAGGTAGAGAGAGAGAGAGAGAGATAGAGAGAGAGAGAGACAGAGCGAGAGACCGGAGGAGAACGAGTGACTGATTGACAGTATGGACAGAAGAGGGGAGGTATCGACAGGACGAGTGAAGGTGTGGAACATCGATCGGCCCAGCCGAGGCGCTAATTAGTGCGTCAGCGGCCTGCGCGAGGCCATGCCTGACCCACCATCCCTACACATCACTGGGAAATCACTACGGCAACCCCCATGAGTCATGTTCATTGGACCGTCTTATAAGTCCACAGCCCCCCCCTGCCCCCCCCCCACTGTTCTGAGAACCTTCACCTTTAATCGGCACTGGGCATGTGTGAGCGAGGTGAATGGTAATCACATGTAAGGCAAACGGACGGTGTTGTGAGACTGTGTGTGGGGGTGTTTGCGCACGTCCCTCTCTCCGTAATGGCCGACACTGAACGTATGACACTTTTCCCATATGAGAGGGCGCCGTTCCCTTGGGGGTTAACAAGTGACACACTCCCCCCCCCCCCCCCAGTTCCCCATGTGTAACACATACACACGCTTTTCGGCCAGCACGTCAGGTACACCTTGAACAGAAAAAGTACACACACCAGTCTTTCATCCACTCCATAGCTCACTCCAAAAAAACGACAGTTTCCATAGAGATAACTCAACGCTTGGCAGAGCTGCATAAAATAATGGCTTGATTAAGAAAAAGAAATGATGAGAGAAAGCGAAACAGCGGGGGGGGGGGGGGGGAGGGGAGAGATAGAGGGGGGAGGAAGAAAAAGAAAGATCTAGAGGAGGGGGACAGAGAGAGGGGGGAAGAGAGAGGAAGAGAAAGAGATAAAGACAGAGAGGGGGGGAGAGAGAAGAGAGAGAGAGAGAGAGAGGGTGGGAAGAAAGAGAACACGAGCGAGAGAGAAGCAAACAATGCAAACATATGGCAAGTCAGAGAGGAGAGAGGGTCCAGGGTCATCGACAGCGAAGACGTCAACAACTCAAGGCTGCCGTGGTCTTCCTCAGACGCACACACACACACACACCTTTATCCTCCGCCATGTTGATGCACTTGTGCAGGCGCCAGTGTCTGCTGCTGCTGGACACCTGGGCTATGTGGAACTCGCGCACGCCCGCCTCATTCTGCAGAGGACCAGAGAAGGGAGGAAGAGAGGGGGAGGAGGCCGGTCACCATCGAGGGCTCGGCATCACAACATCGGCACGTGAAAGCCATCCCGCTGCGTCGACAAGCGCTCGTCGCGGGCTCTCCGCGACGCGGGCCTTGTCACGCGCACACACTGCGAGCATGCGCTTCCCCCAGCGGGGTAGACGTGTTTCCAGAACATTCCAGCTCTGAGGGAATAGCTACTCGAGGTTAGGAGAGCTGGCGTGCGTGTGTGTGCATCTGTGCGAGTGGGCTGACCGTATTGATGTTTTCCACGTCGACGAAGACCAGCATGTCGCCGTTCCGGCCCTCCGCCCCCTCCTTCTCCTCCTCGTCCTCGGGCAGAGTGTTGCTGCGGCAGGCCGTGGCCCGCACGGCCAGCGAGCGGCTGGCGCAGATGAACACCGTGTGACGCAGCACGCGGTGGCTGTGGGGGAGGGGGGGGGGGGGAGGAGGGAGGACAGGGAGGAAAAAGTTGTGGGTGGATAGGTGGGGGAAGGGGGATAGTGTAGGGAGTGAGACATGATTATGAATACATATATGCAAAGGGATTCGACGTGAGGCGTTCCTCACTGCATGTGGAACCTGCAGATCGGGGGCAAGCTGTGGGCTCGCCTGTAATTGAAACGACAGAATGTGAATAAAAAAAAAGAAAAGAGGAAATTTTCACACTTTTCGCAATTAAAATCAGTTTGTTCAAAGAGCCTGGATGATCACCTTTCCTGTGACTGAGCAATCATTTCTCGTTTCAAATGGAATAAACCACTTTGGTAGGGAGGGGATTAAGTGTCTAAAACGTGCTCTGATTGGATCTTACTCTAGTTTCATTGGAATAGTAGTAGGAGGAAGACATGACCGTGTTTTTTCTTAAAGATTTTGACATTTACCCAACACCTGTATTGATAATTACGCAGCAAACATCGCTGGATCTATTACGGAAAAAACGCTACTCCTTATTCCCAGTGAAGCACAGGCTGAATTCCCGTGCTCTTTTCAACGTGCAACACGTGTCGCGTGCCCCTCGCTACGCACCTGATCTTGCCGCCTTTCTCGGCGCTCTCGTAATAGAACAGGAAGTTGATCTCGTGGACTCCTTCCTGGTCTGGCCCTCGGAGCCACAGGGGCAGCTGGGTGGACTCTCCCGGCCTCAGCACGCCCTCGGGGAGAGGGATGTCGGCCACGCCCGCCGCCGGCCCGAAGTCGGCCGCCGACACCAGCGACGGCGCCGCCGCGCCCGGCCGGGCGCCGGGGGGCGTGGCCAGGGTCCGGTAGGCGGAGCAGTTCTCCGAGGCGGCGGGGCTGACGGGGGTGAGGGGCGTGGCGGCGCCGCCGCCGAAGGTGAAGAAGTCGGGGTGCGTGGACGCCACGCGCAGGCCGCGCAGGGCCACGCGGCTCACGTTGCAGAACTCCACGTACGCCTTCCGGATCTCCCCGCAGAGCAGCGCGGTGGGGAACTGGAGGAAGAACACCTGAGAGGGGGGGGGGGGGCGGGGGGGAGAGGGGGAGAAGAGGAAGATGCGGAGAGTTCGGGGGACGTTTTGAGGCTGGAGGAACTACAATTCGAATACAAACTGAGATAGACAGAGAGGTCTATACTGCCCTGTTCTATCTAAATGGTAATGGCTGTATTTGCATAATGTAACATTCCATCGGAGGAAATAACGAAATCTTTGCGAAAGGAAATCAAGGAGTCTATTCTGGCCCTCACGGTTAATGGGGGGGGGGGGGGGCTCTGTCTGGGGTGTGTCGAGCGGGGGCATTCAGTACCTCCAGCAGGGGCATGGGGGGGGTTATGGTGGGGTCCAGTCGGCGGTCAGGCCCGTGGCAGACGGAGGTCTTCTCCTCTTTGGTGTGGTTTAACCGCGGCCCCTGAATCTGCAGGTCCTGTCGACCTCGGACCAGCAACCCTTCACCTGTGGCCCGGGAGGAGAGTTCAGTGACATAGAAGACAACAGTTTCACATGCTGAATAAGCAGGCCCAGAAGGGGGGGGGGGGGGGGGGACGACGACTGTACCAGTCTAGACTGAACTGCATAAGCAGTCGACGACGAGAAAGAATCGGCTCTGGGTACCTTCGCTCTGTGATCCCGCCACGCTATTGGCTGGCTCTCCAGTGGAGGGGGAGGAGGCCAGGTTGTAGGCCACGCCCAGGATGTGAAGCTGGCCAGTCAGGTGAGGCAGCAGCCTGAGACGAGCCTACGGGAACCAGATCAGAGGACGTGAAGTCAGAAAGACAGTTGAGTAGAGAGGTGTGGAAATAAGGCCAAGAGAGACATTGAGCAGAGAGAGAGACAGACAGACAGAGGGAGAGAGAGACATAAAGACAGAGCGAGAAAGCGCGCGAGAGAGAGAGAGAGCAAACCAGCAGATTACCAGCTTGGTCTCCTCTGGACTCATGCTAAACTCCAGGATGACCTCGGTGGCGATGACGTCTTCTTTCTGCGCCATCTGGGACAAGGAGGGTCAAGCAAAAAAGGGGACTTAGGGAACCTCCAACCAGCAGGGGGTCGAGTACCAGGCCTGGCCACCAGAGGGCTCTTACCCCGGGACGGAGGGCCTCCTCCTCGTTGCTGACGGGCTCGCCGTCCACGCCGTCCCCCGGCCCAGAGAAGTCTTTCGGAGTGAACTCCCACAGGAGAGAAAGGTCCGACAGCTCCAGGGGAACCTTGAGAGGGTTCCGGAACGCCACCTCCACTATAATGGGCTCTGAAACACCAGAGAATGATGACATTTGAGGATGATGACAGTTGAGAATGATGACAGTTGATATATATATATATATATAAATATACATATATAAATAAATAGGACAGACGGGAATTTACCCTCAACAACAGCGAGCGGGAAACGTAGGTTGTCTGTCTGGTTGTTCAGGCAACACTGGGTGGGGTGAAACGTTCCCGGGACAACGCCCCGGTTGGCGGCGGCAACCACCTGCTCCTCCAAGTCCCGCCACATGGCGGCCAGATCCCGGTCGTACTCCTGGTCCAGGGACACGTGGGTGGCAGCCTGCTTCTCTCCTGAGGAACCGTCATCAATGTTCAGACACACACACACACACATCTTCCTTTCTGCTATTCTGTGGTGATGGAAAAACCCTTAGGATGTTTGCGGGCTCAATGTAAATGCTAAATGACAACGCTTGCTCGAACCAACATATTTAAGAATAGAGAAGTGAGGGATTCTGTTTTCGAGGCAGATTTTATATTAAACAAGGCTCTTGCAAATCAGCCCAGGGACGATAAGTACTTTTTTTTTTTATTCCTGGGAGAGTAATTTGTAAATGTAATTTATTCAGCCGGTTCATCGCGGGCTGCTTGCTGTGGTTAAACTCTTTGGATCTTCACTTCAAGTTCCCTCTCTAAACGATGACGCACTTCCACAGTCACCCGAGCTGTGCAACACACAGGAGCCGCAAGCCCCGCTCAAAGTCGCACGCTGACACCGAAATATGTGCGTGTATGTGTGTGACTGTGTGTGTGTGTGTGTGCGCGCGCGAGGCTCACCCTCGGCAAGGCGACGCTCGTGTCCGAAGTAGACGCGCGTGGCTGAGCTGTGGATGCAGGGCAGAGGCAGCTGGGGGAGAGAGCCTTGGGAAGACGCCGTCACGTTCTGGAGCCCCCAGGGGAGAGAGCAGAAACACTGTGAGGTAACCTCTTCATCCTCCACACACACACACACACACACCACACACACACACACACGCAGAAAACTATCAGACGGATCCATTCAAAATCATAAAATAGTTATTCAGTGCAGGCTCAGTTGACGGCTAATTCCTAAATGCGCAGACGCTGTGAAGGATTACTGAATTGTAAAACCGAATATACTTTAATGGGGGTGTCAAAGAGGAAAAAGAAAACGAATAAATAAGGCAATTCTGTGACGCACGCAAGTTCTGAGGTACTCATCTAAATTCAGAGCCTAACGGTAGCTGCTGGAGATTCTAGCTATGCTGAGTGAGTATTTGTATATTCGTTAATACTCTTGCTTGTCGTGCCTGTGAAAAATCCCCTTGAAACCGAGGGAGACAGCAGACGATGTCGCACTCTTAAAATGAGAAAGGCTGCCCTTACGAGGGCGCCGTTCTGACAAACACTGCAATTTGGTACCTTTCCGACGGTCGACTTTTGTGAGCGAAAAAAGGAGAAAACACAAACGCACAAACAAAGGGCCATTTCATCTTCCATTCGAAATCCACTTTACCCAGCTGCGTCTGTGTTCAGACCAACACAGAGTGCCTCTTGACAGAAGACAACCTTTAGAGTGCGGTTTGGAGTAGTGACATCACTCGACCTAATCATCATGTGATTAGGCGTGTCATTGTGGCTAATGAACCAATAGAAAGACCCAGTCACATTATTCAGCAATGTCTGGTCTCTCTCCACGGATGAGTCAGCAGCTACTTAAGCTAAGGGAACAAAGACTACTCTTAAAATACTATATATATATATATATATATATTTTTTTTTACATTCCCAAAGTGGGGCCCTACAGTTTGGCCCCAAAGTTTGTCCTGAGTGTTTCCTGCTTGCGTGCTGCGGCGTTCTCCTGTCGCCGGTCGCTGGCTGACCTTGTAGACGTATAGATACTCCCGGAGGAAGGCCCCCTGCTGGACGCCGCTCTGCTGGCTGTCGTTGGTGAGGATGTGGCGGAAGGCGACCACGGCGTCGTCGGGCTGGCGCAGGGTGAAGGACTGCCGGCCGATGGTGAAGTTGATGTGGTCCTCGGCCAGGGACCAGCCCTTGCCCTTGTACACCTGCATGGCCTGGGAGTAGCAGCGCAGCGCGTGCCTCTTCTGAGCCAGGGAGGGGGGGGGGGAGGAGAGAAGAAAATGATTGGGCGTTTGCATATATATATATATGTGTGTGTATGTCTGTATGCGTGTTGACGTAGGACAGATACAAAAAAGCATTTCAACAGCCGTAAGAGAGGAAAGCGCTCGACAGGCTACGTTAACGCTATCCGGCCGGCAGAGGTTTAAGTGGAACCGCGACGATTCCAGCGCTCCCATCCCAACCCAGGCCATTCAGACAGAGGATAACGACGCCACCGTGAGCACTCATCTCCTTCTCGGCCCCGCTCTCTAGCGTTCTGCGTTCGTCCCACTCTCCTGAAGACTATACCAGCTGTTCAATGAACAGGCACAGCCTCTGGTACTGTGGCCAACCTCGGCCTGGTTTCACCCCAGTCTCACAGCCAGGCCTGGTCCTCTTACCTGGCCAGCCTTGCTGAAGCGGTGTCCGGCCAGGATCATGTGGAAGGCGAACTTGCGCACCATGGGGTTCCGCATGTTGATGAAGCAGTGGGCGGCCTGCTCCAATAGGAGAGCGCTGCGCAGGTCCGAGTCCTGGGATTGGACGGGCCACACACACACACACACACACACACAACGCTGACACAGTTAGTGGGGAGCGGAAGGCCATGTTGGAGGATGGAGAGAGAGACGGAGAGACGGAGAGAGACAGACACAGACAGAGAAAGACAGAGACAGACAGAGACAGACAGACGGAGAAAGAAAGAGAGAGAGAGACACAGACAGAGAAAGACAGAGAGACAGAGAGAGAGAGAGAGACACAGACAGAGAAAGACAGAGAGACAGAGAGAGAGAGAAAGAGACACAGACAGAGAAAGACAGAGACAGAGAGAGACAGAAAGAGAGAGAGAGACAGACAGAGAGAGAGAGACAGAGAGAGACACAGACAGAGAAAGACAGAGACAGAAAGAGAGAGAGAGAGACAGAGAGAGACAGAGACAGAGAGAGAGAGACAGAGGGCGGCCCCCGGGCTGTGCTCACCTCGCTGGTCATCTTGATGAGGAGGGTGGCCGCGTCAGAGTACTTGCCCTGGCTCTTGAGGACCTCGGCGCTGAGGAGAGCGCAACGCTCCGCTAGCAGCATGTTTCTAGGTGGGGAGGGTTACGCCGTGTCAACACACCCACTCGTATTGACACATTCTATTTAGGGGGCAGTGTGTGTGTGTGTGTGTGTGTGTGTGTGTGTGTGTGCCTCAGTGTTCCATACTTGCACACGTCTTTGTAGGTCTGTATGGCCGTGTCCATGTAGTGTGCTGGGTACGGTCGGGGAGCCCCCGGCTGCAGGAACGCCGACACCGCCGCCATTTCCTGCCCAGACAGGAAGGCAGTGAGGGGACATGGAGAGAGCGAGCGAGAGAGAGAGGGGGAAAGAACAGAAGGGTGAGGCGATGGCTTGAAAGGAGAATCCATCTCTCTTCCCGCCCGATGAGCGTGGTTAATGAGGCCGAGGCCACAGCAGACAGAATGGTCGCGTCACGGGCGGGTGGCCGGCCGTCCTTCACGTGACCGCCCACCACATTTCTCCTTTTTCCGGGGTTTGTTCATATTTCCCGCTGACCCAGAAAGTCCATGAGGCATGTTTCTGCTCGTGAATGCAGCAGGAGGGGCGTGAGGAACAGAGGAGACTCGGAGGCCGAGGAAAGAAGAGCGCGCGAGAGACAAAGAGAGAGGGGAGGGAAATGAAAAGCCGGCAAAAAGAGAGAAACGGCGTGCATCCGTGTGCCTGCGTGCGCGCGTGTGTGTGTGGTGTGTGTGAGTCAGTCTATCTGTGTGTGTGTGTCAGTGTATGTGTGTGTGTGTGTGTCTCTCACCAGAGCCCCTGCAGCATAGAGCATGGCCTGGTCTGACAGGAAGTCCTTCTTGGCAGTGTGGTAGCAGCTGTAGGCCAGCTCGTAGTGTTGAACCAAGAAGCACAGGTCGGCCATCTTCCTGATCTGCAGCTCCGGGGCTTCTGCCGGATAGCTGGGGGCATCACAAAAGGGGCATCACACTCTCGTGGTGGTGGTGGGGGGGGGGGGGGGGGGGGCACAGAGGAGGGGGGACTGGGTTTGTGTGTGTGTGGGGGCGGGGAGGCGGTGTTGTATATGTGAGTGGGGCGCTTGTGGTGGACTTACAGCAGGCCGGAGGTGTTCTTGAGTTCGCTGATGCTCTTCTCCGGAGCCTTCCCCGAGCCGAACCACTTCTTCGTGGCCGAGAACAGGGAGCGACTCAAGCCCTTCCTGGAGACCAGCTACAGGGGGACGAGCAAGACGGCGGTGCGGTGGGGAGAAGGAGGAATCGTGTGAGCGGGGAGACGACGACGGGACGAGACGTCAACAGGATCCAGCGAAACCCAGCGCTGGGCGGGTTGGGGGCGCGTGCGTACCTGGTCGTTCAGTTGCCTGATGTTCTTCTCCACGTGGGGCAGGAGGCCTCTGGAGGTGAACTCCTGGACGAACTGTCGGATGCGGTCGTGGTCGTTGAGCGTGAGGCAGGCTCCGTGGCTCGTCCCCGGCCCCGGGGCGGGGGACGGCTTCCTGGGCTCGGAGGTCGCGACCTTGAGGGCGTCCAGGCTCCCGGGGTCGCTGGGGGCGTCCAGCTGGAGAGGGTGGCTTGTGTCCAGGCTGTTGGAGACTAAAGAAAACACAACCGCCGTCAGTGGAGTCTGCCTCCGGAGAGATCTAGAGGGAGAAGCTGGTGGGGTTTGGCTCGGACGGTGGTCTGAGGTCTCAACCGACCTTTGTGGCCTGTGTCATGGCCGTCGTCTTCTGCGGAGCTGACGTTGTTCTCCACGGGGGAGTTGTTCGCCACGGCAGTCGGGGCGGGGTCCTCGTAGAGGTCCTGCCAACACACACACACACAGACACACACACACACGGTTGTACATTGAAGAACTTGAAGCATGGATTTAGACATTATTTTTCAAAAGATTACTTTTATATAGGCAGAATAAATTGTTGCATAATTGAATTAGTGAGCAACAAGCAAAGCAAGCTGCCCTTTCTTGCAGAAGACTATTCAACTATGGATTCCCGAAAACACAGCTATGAAAGACCTTGACAAACAAGACAGCATTTAGACTTCCTTTTGTTGCATTTCAACACACAAACGTTCCAAGACTCTCTCCCAGCCCTGAGAGGAGCGAAAACGCGAGCCCCGACGCGAGCGTGGGCGAAGGAGAGCGTCTCCCGAGAGCGCGCGGAGGGGGAGGGGGGCCTCACCTGGCTGAGCAGGCCGCTCTTGTGGAGGTACTGGCTCCAGGGGTCGGGGATCTGCTCGTCCGCCCCCGACGCCGTGGCCCTGCGGGAGTTCACCTTGAGCAGGTAGCAGCCCGTGGGGCCGTATCTCTGCTTCATGTCCTCGTACACAGAGTCCGCCCTGGGTGGGGGGGGCACACAAGGAGGGAATGGGGGTGGGGGAGGGCACGGGATGAGTCGATGACATTTCACCGAGGCGTTGCGAGGAGCACAGCAGTTGCAATCTGACTGAACTGAAACCAGATCCAGGCTGCCCAGCGCTACACAGGCGGCGGGTGGCCCCAAAACATCCCTCCAGTTTTTCCCCCAATAACGGTTCTATACGGGTTACTGGACAAAAAAAGAAAGGTCCACAGGGCAAGTATTACGTCCATTCATTAGCTTGTGATCTTAGCTAATGGTAAGATAGGAGTCAGAGTTATAAAATAATGAGGAAGAAAAACTAACAAACATGAAAACTGAAGAGAATCCATAACAGCCCTCGGGCGAGGGTCAACTCCTTGCTCGTTACCGTCTCTAACCATGCAGAATGTTGGACCACGAGAACTCTAAGTCCTCCGTTGACCCACTTGCGCGCACAAGAGTTATAGGAGGGTTAGGGCTGTCACGATAACTACTTTTCCTTGTGCTGTAGATGTCACAAAACAGAACACTTTATAACACAGTGAGCCTTCTCTTCACCTGTCGGTGTCCGCTCTGTGTGTGTGGAGACGCTAGTTCCGCCTACGCTTTCGACACAGAAAGCAGAACAAGACGACTGAGGCAGCGGGATCGACTAACATTTTGGTGACATTTGTTCTTATGTAAAAAAAAATAATAAAAAATTACAAGAATAATTGGTTTTTATTATAAAAATGATCAGTTGCAATATATCGCGGCAGCAAAAAATGATTGCACTCATTTCCATATACCATGCGATAAGTCAATATATTGACTATCGCGACAAGCCAAGTGGAGGTAAACAAATCAGGGGCAGAGAAGGAGGTTTGGGGGGGGGGGGGGGGGAAGCGTACCTCTGTTCGTCTCCCTCGCTCATGTCGTGCAGCAGCACGTAGTATTTGAGGGTATTGGGGATGAACCATTTGGGGTTGGTGTACTCCCCGCTGTGCTGAACCCTGTGCTGCTCCTGGGACAGCTTGAGGAACTGCTCCACCGGCACGGCTTCGCTCGACGACACCACCAGGAGACCTGCAGGGGGCGCCGGTCAAGGACTCCCAACCAAGCACACGCACAGAGAGAGAGAGACTGACCGATAGAGAAGTAGTGAAAGTGTTCAGGTCACGGCGGGAAGGATACAGGCGAGGTAGTGGTTGAGGAACTCGTGGTCGGAGGCGGGCATGGACTGGAGGAAGCTCTCCCGGTAGGCCTCGAACCAGGGCGTGGTCGCTGGGGAGAAGGGGAGAGGAGACCGCCGAAGCGAGGCGGCGAGTTATTAGTCGGAGCTAGGGAGGATGGGAGGACCGGGACACAATCAGCAACACGTTGGGGTCATAGCCATGGTGATCGGAGAAAGGGTTGATTGTTATGCCAGGGAGAGGATGCTCTTGGGAGGGAGAAGAAGAAGAAAAGAAAAGAAAAAAAAAAAGCATGGACAAATGACTGATTTCCATGATGGCAGATTATTTTGTTCTTTTGTGGTTTCCAACACTCTTGTTGCGCGGCATGCCCTTGTGTTCACCGCCATTCCTAATTAGCATATAAAACAACCGCTGAAAAAGACACGGTTGCCATGACAAAAAAATAGCAAAAAGGAGGAAACTGTTCATCACAGTGTGACATCTGTAGAGTAATCTCGATAATGCATTCAAAATGAAGGACAAGCTACTAAAAGCTTTGAAGAATACAAAACAATCCTGGAAGTGTTATCGTCATCAAGCCACCCAAGATCAGCCTTTGACTCTGTTCCAGAAGAATACACGTGTCGGGGGGGGGGGGGGGAAGAGCACGTGATCTGGAGGTCCAACTGTTTGGCTGGACCATCCGATACTGGAGATGTGGTGCTGCTATCTCAGGGAGTTCTGAGAAAGGCCGCTCGTCGCAAGGCCTCCTCCCCCCGCGCCCCTCTGCTGATTGCACGCTTGCCAGGCAGACGCACAGACAGATCACAACGTAACACACAGCAGGCGTGTTTAGGGGGCGCCAATCAATGCCCGAGCGACAACAGAGCGGCGAGGCCTTCGGAGCGAACAGCCCGTAACGAGGACGTCCAGCATTTGCAGCGCTTCGCCGCATCGATCCGTGTTCGGAACAGACGACCCCACTCCACACAGGGCACCGTTGGGGGGTGGGGGGGGGATTGATCCCCGATACCTCCCTGACAGACTTGACTGAGGTTTTGATGTTCTACGCTAGAAGATAATAGCTGGAGGTCAAGAATGGCACGCTGTTCCACTGAGAATTCATTTCAATTTGGTGACGGGGGCATAAACCTGCGAATCGTCTTTGACAAAGAAAAGATGCAGCTGACATCAAATTGGATACCATAAGGATTGGGACGCTCAAACAAACAATTTATATAAATGGGGAGAAAAAATATATATACATATATATTTGAACCATTGATTCTCTTGCTATGAATTGTGCAGCCAAACAAGACTGTGACGTGTCTTGAGAAAAGCCACAGGTCTTGCATTCTGATTCTGAGACTGCTGTGGTTCCTCAGGGTCCACGGAAGAACCTTGTAAAAAAAAAAAAAAAAAAACCTTCAGGAGAGAGAGAGAGACTCCCAGCATTGGAAAGCTACAGTTGCTATATCACATCCTTCACTAAACTCCAGGTAGTACGTTCACGTGCCAACATGCCTTCCTTTTGACTGTAGGCACTCCATTTTTTTTTTACACAGGCAATAGACTGAATTTGAAACACAGACTGAATTGATGGTATTTCCTCCAAGTTGTCTCTAATAACCAGATCTATATAGGCCTTCCAGTGTCATGTCAGGAGCTGCACAAGGAGTGAAGAGGGGAGAAAATAGAGCTTCAATGCTGTGAATAACCTAATGAGAAACACTTATACACAGACAATAGGCACGGGAAATCTGAAGGTCAAAAAGCACCGACCACCTTGTGAGAGAGAAAGCAGGGATCAGGTCACGGGTAAGAGTCTGCTACGCAGTTCAGCTACGGAGCGAGACAAAGAGAGAGCGAGAGAGGGAAGGAGAAGTGAAGGAAGGAAGGAAGGAAGGACAGCCCGCTAGATCTAATGGGAGGAGGAGAGGGCCCATGGGCGGGGGGGGGCCCCACCCGCCCCCCCTACACCGGCGCAGGGGTGAGAGTACCTGTGTAATGCTTGGAGGCGCCCAGTTCCGTTAGCGTGTCCCTCCAGTCACTGTACCAAGGGACGCTCGCTTTAAGAGAGCGATCTGATGGGGAGGGGGGGGGGAGGGATGGGGGGGGGGGAGGGATGGGGGGAGAGAGTCAGGACCAGTGTTAGCAACATCCCATCACCTGTCACACCTGTTCAGACCTGCCCACTGAAGCGCTAACGCTCCGGTGGGCGTCTCAGGGGGCTAGCGCCGCGGGGCGGACGCAGAGCTGCGCCGTCGACGACTGGGCCCGGAGGCGAGGGTCTAGTCTCTGCACTGCACTCTTTCACCTCAAAGCAGAACTTTGCATTGGGGGGGGGGGGGGGGGGAAAGCATACCCATGCAAGACACAATATACTGACACAGGCCATTGCAGTTAGGTTTACTTCTTTGGGTTAGAGGAGGCTGTTTTTGGCCAAGCAGTGCAATTCAATCAGAGTTGGTGGAAACTGTAAAGGGAATTATACAGTAGGGACCATCACGCACAAAGTGGTCTATACCACAACTTTAACACCGTCACTTTGTTAGTTTCTGGTCATACCTTGTCAAATACCACAGAAATGCTAGAGTTATTATGTAATTATAGACGCAGAGATTGAAATTGTTGGTTTGTTTAAATGTTAACGCTTGACATCAATTTAATTTCATATTTTGGCATGGCATTTCATGGCCAATTCTGTTTAAATGAACATAGGAATGACCAGTTAATAACACTGTTGCTTAACATCTTAGGAAGGCTCTTACCCGTGATGCAGCCAGGTGAGTACACAAAAACAATAATGGGTAAAAGGTTATCAATACAAAAGTCAAACATCCCACACACAACCAATGATGAACATAACAGAAATAACTTGTCACCCTTTGTGTTTACTGCCCTCTGCAGACAGGATGAATAATTGTCACAGCAAAAAAAAAAAAAAAAAAAAAAAGAGCCAAGATGAGTTCAAGGTTCTGTTTCTTAGCATATAGAGTAAATAGGCTGTATATTGCTTATGGAAGATCCACACACATTTAAAGATTTTAACCATTTCAAATGGGTCATATCATATAATCCCCTATATTGACAGGTGACCAAGTCCCTGCTGATGAGAGACAACCTTATAACACAATGCTGCTACCACAGTGTACAAAAGACGCAATCGTGTTCTTTGGGTGCTTGCTTGGCTAAATATGGGTCAAATGTAGCGTTTCACACTCAGACCAATGAGCCCATCGCAAGTAACCTCCAAAGTAAAAAAAACAAAAAACAAAAGCAATGTGAAAGCAATGTGGGCAAGCGTTTTAATTCCGGCAACCGTAAAATTGCCCCCCCCCCCCCCCCCCCCCCCCCCCCCCCCCCCCCCCCCTCCTTCGACTGTCCTCCAAGGCCGTGCAGGTAAACTCACCGCTGATGTTGAGGTCGTGGTCCCCGGCTGTGATGACATTGGCCGCCACCCCCTCGGCCGGCTGGCACGCCGACACCACCTCGCTGAGCAGCTTGCGGTGGGCGGGGCCCGGGACGCCGGACACGGGCGCGGAGGTGGGGCGCGTCACCACATTGTTCACGCTGATGCGCAGGTTCTTCACCCCCTGCACCTGGTTGTTAGGGTCTCTTATGTGACCTGGGGGATGCACGGACACGTGTCATGCGTCAGTGGCTGAGCGGTTAGGGAATTGGGCTTTTAATCAGAAGGTTGCTGGTTCGATTCCCGGCCGAGTAAAATGACATTGTGTCCTTGGGCAAGGCACTTCATCCTACTTGTCTCGGGGGAATGTCCCTGTACTTACTGTAAGTTGCTCTGGATAAGAGCGTCTGCTAAATGACTAAATGTATTATAAATGTAAAGGTCAGAGTGTAGTTCGCAGACCTACATGGGTGTTCTGGACGACGTAACTGTTATCCATGTGTAGTATGCCCTGTACATACTTAACCACAGTGCTGAGGTTACGGCACACGTAAGCTAGTTTCTGTCTCATGTCCTGTAGTCGTAAACACAGCAGAATGTCAGCTCTCTAAAGAAAGTTCCTTCCTGTCTTCTTTTGCCCAGTCAACAATTCGACACACATTCCTACAGAAATGAAATGGCTTGTGCCACACAACTGGCATACTCTCTCGAAGAACAAGACGACAGTGACTTCGTTGTCTCTGTCATTATTTGGCTGAACATACGTCTCAAAATGTGAAGAGATAGCTGGCTCTTGTGCATTTCACAGCAACCTTAAGGTGCTTCACTGCAAGTGCTGGTAAAGCAGCGTTTAAGGCAAATGCGGGGACAACCTAATCTACTAAAGGTGCTTAGCTAATCCACTGAATTGGATGGTGGGAGTCCATGTCGTAACTTGTTGGCGTACCAGCTGGCATGCAATATACATAACCTGCTCTTCATCTCAGCAATGCAATCTTGGCACTTGTTGTGCAATGTCATTGCTGGCACCCATTAGAAAATGTACCAGTTAGCCAGCTAGTAGTTTCCAGCAGCCATTGCCTATGGCACATTAGCTAATTATGTAGCGTTACAGAGCTAGTTAGCTAGCTGTAGTAATATGGGCTAGAGGAGACAGAAGAGGCGAGGAAGATATAGCCATGCCCCCCAATTGGGCTGGGCCTCCTAGCCTAGGTTGAACCCAAGTCCATCCAACCCGCAAGCAAAAAACACTAGAAAGCTGCCGCACCGGCGTACTATGACCCACTAAAAAAAAGAACAGTGACTGCTCAAATGACAATGTAGCCTCTCGGGTGACTGTCAGTGTTAGGAGAGGAAACTAGACCGGGCCCTGGCCTGGGTGGGATAGCGCCACATCTTACAGCCCTTCCTGTCAGTGTCACTGACAGCTAGCCATGACAGTGGGATTTGGCTAACTGGCTACCTCTGAAAGTAGCTAGCTGGCTAACTGGTTAGCCTCCAAGTCACATACCAATATATAGTCTAGTTTACGTTGTTGGCTAAATACAAATATACAGACTCACATTACAAAGGCTAGCATGCTAGCTAATGCTAGCTAGCTAGCTACCGAGAATGTAGCTCTATATTTCGACGCATTTGTATCTGACGTTACCAAAGCAATAGATGAATGCAACTGTCTTGGTGTACAATTCCCATATTTTTGATGATCAAAGCACCTACCTTCAGAGGTTAACCGGCAGAAAGGCCGAAGCAGCTCCGAGAAATTGAGGTTGTTTTTGCGAGTCACTTTCTCCGCATCTTCGCTGCACAGAACGGCCACCATAGGGACAAACGAGTCCTGGATGAACTCCTGCACCGACTGGACGCACTGAGCCATTGCTGTCTGTGCGAGAGGACACTATTACAAATTTGTTTTTTCCTATATCTACGGATTTGACAGTGAAACGCTACCTCCTCCGAGTTGAAAACAACTCTCCGACTGTCAGTAGGTAACAGCCATGTTGAATTCTACAGTTGCCTGCTGATCGATTCGTTTCCTGTGGAGCTCTGACGTGATCATGTGATGTCGAGTCCTCCAAGTGCCACCGAGTCCTTGCGGCTACTTATCATATTAAAAGTTGACCCATAGTAATAGTCATTATTTTCAGCTAATATTGGTAGCAACACTTTTACAACATTATACGTTTGATCTGATCCCAATGTTCTTCTTGTTTTAGTTGTTGTTGTTTTTGGTCCTAGAATGAGAGAAGTTGAGAAGTAAGACATTATAAAACCATCAATTTCCTTATTGCAGAGTTGAGACACATTTTTCTACAACAGCGATGTTCTCCAGGCTTAACGGAAATGTATAACTGCGTCATTCACGTAGTATAAATTACACCAAAATGTTGAATATGTTGCCAAGATGCAGCATAGACAGAAAAGAGTAATGGGCCGAGCGGAGCCTTGATAAATACCATCTACACAATTGGATCCACAAATCCCAACATAGTTCTCAACGAGAATGTTATGATCGACAGTTCGACAGCTGGAGTCAGGTACAAAAAACTAGAACAGAGACTGAGCCTGCGTCCGGACAAGCTATAAGTCATTGACTTATTATACTTACTCGTTATGGGGGTTACTTTTATGAGCACTATTATGTTTAATCTGAACCAAGTCTAATGTTTCTATGATTGTTTGTTTTGACTTTGAATGTCCAACTCTCTGTCTCTCTTTCCCTTTCTCTCATTTCTCTCTCTATCTCTCATTCTCTCTAAGACACACACACACACACACACACACACACACACACACACACACACACACACAAGATACATGCAAGATAGAGTTACTTTCAGGAATGGAGCACAGTGGGAAGTCCCAGTGTGACTGAAAAGTCCCTCCACTGTGCTGGAACTGGGTGTGTACATGTTGGCATCGAAGCAGGTACTTTTGGTAGGGCTGCAGCCACACTTTTTATGAGCTGCTACTTTCAAAAGAGCTACATTGTCTGAAGTTGACTGGAAGACGAGGTAGTCGCAAGTATGGAACCCTCCGCAGAAGCCTCACCCGAGTCCAAGTCAGATTGTCCAATCTGTATAGGGCCCCTCTCTGACCCTTATTGCCTCTCCCTCTGCAGTCATGAGTAAGTTACCTTTAATGCTTCTTTAACCTATTGTCATTTTTATTAGGTGTATATAAGCCACCCAACTGTCTTGCTAGCAAGGAAAGGGTAAGGATAGCATTGTTTTCTCAAAATGAAACCTCAATGCTGTCTCAACCTTATCGTTTACAAAGATTTACTTGCCTATCTCGTTTTCAGCAGTAGAGGAAATCTTGAGTAGATTCCCCTTCCCCAGGGCTGTTTTTTATCAATCGATCTGTAAAGTGCAACTCTTCCCTACTCAATTCCAACCCAAACTAGGTCAGTTCTCTATGTATCTGGTTGTAACAGCTAGTTACTGCTAAATGTGGTCTAGGATCGCCCCATAAAATGTAGATCCAATCTATCATGTTCAATGTTAATGATTTGTAAAGGATGTGTTTTGACTGATAATAGTCTGTGGTGAAAAATAATAAGGTAAAGATGTATTCAAACAGGTTTATGATTTGTTCGCCCCCTGTCAATATTTCTGGTAAACAATAAAAACAGAAGGGCAATCCAAAAGTGAAAGTGAATATTTAACCATCATCATTATTACCATAAGATGGTAATTTTCCACATCACCTGACTGGCCTGAAAAAGGAGTGATTCGTCTGAATAACACAGATGGAAGCATAAACTTTGACACGCCCCAATGTTTACATGAACTCTGATTGGCAGATTCTCTCTGAACCGCCACTAACAGCATGTACATTCTATGTATTTGACAGATTCTGCCGTCAGTGCCTGCGTCATGCTCTCAAAGTGAATTGCCACTGCCCAAAATGCAGAGGAAGAGTGCAAACCTGTGATATCATGAACATTAATGTTGATGACGCCTCTAGTAGTGCCCCAATCAGAGCAGCCCAGAGGTTTGGCATTCCCCTGATTGGTCTAACCGGGCAGCCTGTTCCTGCACAAGAAAGATACAGGGGAGATGCCTTCTTGGGGTGAGAGACTTTGTCTGAGCACACTGACCTTATACCTTTTTAAAGGAGTCAAAGAGAGTGTTTAAGAACATGATTAAGTGAATGCGTTTTGTTTTCACACAGACTGACACAGCTCAGACTTCAGCTAGCGCAAAGCCAGCTCTTTTACCCCACCATGACGAATCAGACTCCGAGAGACCTTGGAGCGTCCTCGGCAAACAACTCTGTTCCTGCCACAGCGCGCGCCGCCTCCGTCACCCCCCGGCCCGGCCCCATACCCTCCCCCCGCTCCGCGGCCACACTCAGGCCCATTGCCATGCCTCGACTTCGCCCCAGTGGGCCTGTGTCTGCGTCGCAACAAGCCCCCGCCACCCCTGTCACCCCTGTCCTCCCTATCTCAGCTTCACTGCCCACAACGACTCATTCCTTTCCGTTCCTATCGTCTTTATTATCCCTCTCGTCTGACAACAATTCTGAGTAAGTCATGGGAGCGTGAGGGTGTGTGAGCTTTTAGTCGAACATTTTGTGTGTGTGTCTATAATATTGTGAAGTCTCTTACCCTTATCGCCTAACCTTCATCCCTCTCATTGGCCCCACCTCTCTCAGTGATCAGGAAGACATATTGGAGGAATTCCAGTTTAACCAGTCGATCCACCTAAGCCAGCCACTGAGGTAAAACATATCTCAGAGAATGCCCTTGTTTTAGAATGGAGTTGGAAAGTAGTGTGTCTTCTTTCGGCTATTTGTTTGTTCATAGAAACATGAACAATCTCTCTTTTTCTTTCTATATCTCCCAGGACCGCCGTGAGGACGTTTTCCTGCCCATACTGTGAAGAAGGAGGTCTGGATGAGTTAGACCTTCTAGAACACTGTAACCAGAACCATCTCCAGGACAGAAGGAGCATGGTCAGCAACTTTCTTCACAACGCGTATTCATTTGACATTGAACTGTATTCATTCATTTGAATACGAATGGCTAGAACTTGTGTTTCATGTGCTAGCGACGCATAACCTCACTCTCTGCTGCCCTTCAGGTGTGCCCAGTCTGTGTGTCTCTGCCACACGGGAACCCAACCCAAGTCAGCAGAGATTTTATTGCACATCTGAACCTGAGACACTGCTACTACACCAACGACTACACGGTATACACACACACACACACACACACGCACACACACACACACACACACACATGCACACACACACGCACACACATGCACACACACACACGCACACACATGCACACACATGCACGCACTCACATGCACAAACGTTCACACACACACATGCACCCACAAACACATGCACACACACTAATTACATGTATTTCTGTTCCACAGAATATTAGCCAAAGCGACCCGATGAATGAACAAGATGCCATATTTGAGTCTTACAGAGCCAACAAGCAGAATACTGGATAATGTCACATAGAAATGTATGACATCAGAATCAGAATTTGTTTTACTAATCGCCATATAAGTTCACACAAACAAGGAATTCACTGTGGCAGGAAGGTGCATACAATAAACATATACGGAACTTAAATATAAAAGTAGAATGTACAAAAGTATAACTAATACAAAGTGACTAAACAATATGTTAGATATAAAATCTAAAATAGATGTATATATATAAATAGGGCAACATAGTGCAATATGACAAGGTGGCTTGATGTGCAAATAGGTGGTGGATGGTCAGTGTGGGTCCTTGGCCTTGTTGAAGAGGCCTGCAGGAGATGGAAAGAAACTTCTCTTATGGCGTGTGGTTTTGGTCCTAGTGGACCGCAGTCTTCCGCCGGAGGGGAGTGGCTGGAACCATCGTCAGAAATATGGGCAATATTTAAGCAAAATCACACAAGAAGGAGTGCGTTACTGCTGAATATTAGCACGGCTGTGATTCGGTTGTAGCAGATATCCAAATGCTTGGATAAGATAGAAATAACTGTTTGTATGAATGTACATGACATTTTACAAGGGCAAAACTTTTGGTTTATCAAACCCATTGCCAAAAAAATCACTTTATTTGAACTGCCTTTTCTTTGTACTGTAAAAACAGATTTATGTATCTCTGTTCTAATATACGGTGTAATGCGCCTTTTGTAATGCAACTACAAATAAAGGAATTTTGAATCAGAGGTAGTGGGTTCTAGTAAATGTTTGTTTTGTCTGTTTGTTTTTGTCTGTTGTGTTCTTTCATTAATGTGTGAGTGTGTGTGCTTGTGCATACTGATGGTGTTCTTACACCAATGCCCTGTAATACTTACATAAGCTAATCGGGTTTAATAACTCATCATCAGTAATATTGTAAATATAAATTTGACAGCAAATTACAATATCTTATCCAGAACCATAAAATTAGTGATTGCTTCTCTCATGCAAGCCACGCAGTTTTTCAAGTGGTGTTTGTTCCCTCTCTGCCCATACAAACCCACACACACACACACACACACACACACACACACACAAACGTGCAGGTGAATTAAACCTGTGGTAAGCCATGGCCCACTGGTGGTTTCTTCTGGTGCTTGTGCTGCTCAGCCGTCAAAATAGCTGGGTGAATCTGACTTTCCACCATTAACGCTCAAAACATTGATCCTCACGTAAAACCCTGCTGTGTTTAAGACATCCCTTTGTGTTTTGTTTTGTTCCTTAGACATCATCTAAGCTAACAGGTGAAACCGGTGGGTGAAACTTTGTACATTCATGTACTGTATGTCTGTTCACCCCATACTTTTAATGAGCTAAAGGTGGTATTGATATAACATTTAAAAGTAGAATACTGTACACTTCCATGTGCATCCTTACTTTCGCCGTAGAAAAAGTATGTGGCGTGCACCTGAGCAGTATTTATTAGTTGTTCAATAAGAAACATCTCCAGACCTGCAGAAATAGACGAGGATGAAGGAAAAGACCGGGACAGTTTGGACATCAACGAAGGTCAATGAAAACTTCACATCTGAACTGCGTTGAGACGGCACTCTGGTGCCAGGACATCTGTCGACTGCGAGTTTGCCTTTGCAGAGGCAGGTGTGGACCTGGTGGAGGGTGATATTGTGTTGGATGAGGTGAGTTCCAGAGCTTCAGTCCTACGGTATGTTTTTTTGTAGATGGACACAGACTTTCTTCACTCTCTTCCCGTCTCTCTCCCCAGAAAGGGATTTATTCACCATGAGAGTTTGCACAGACAAGGAATTTGCTTTGGCAGGAAGGTGCACACAATAAACATTTAGGAATCTTACATTTAAATGTGGTGTAACTATACTAAGGGTACATAAACTAGCAATACTAAGTGGAATAGAATTCAA
Source organism: Hypomesus nipponensis (assembly GCF_054491055.1). NCBI lineage: Eukaryota > Metazoa > Chordata > Actinopteri > Osmeriformes > Osmeridae > Hypomesus > Hypomesus nipponensis. Next base: position 5,959,084 of record NC_140386.1, read on the forward strand.
ATAAAATATAAAATAAAATATTAGTTGCCATAATGTAACCCTGTAAAAGTATTGTATTGTATACGTGTTTAGCATACTGTATATCCCTGAATGTGCAGAAACATTTTCCCAAACAAAACCTGTCTTTGTTATAGGCAAAGAGCATAACTTCAACACGTACGACGACACCGAGTCGAGTGCCCTGAACGTCCCCTATGACTACGGCTCAGTGATGCATTACAGCAAGACAGCGTTCAACGACGGCAAGTCGTCCCCCACTTCATGGACGTGATAGGCCAACGGATGGAGTTAAGCGACAGTGACCTTCTGAAGCTCAACAGGCTGTACAACTGCAGTGAGTCAGGACAATCATTTTGCCAGTCATCGAACAGGTTCGCCCCGTTTACCAAAAGGACATGTTTATTGCTATAATCAAGAATCATATTCTATGTGGCAGCAAGATACGAATCTTTTGATGAATGCAAATAAAGGCTTTTCAGATAAGAGTTGATTATCATTATCAATTGAATAGACGTGCAATATCTGTTTTTGAACACGTCGGGTTAATACACTGGAATAACTGTTTACCCTCCCCCTTCCCCCCCTACCCCTTTCCCTCCCCCCACCAGCCGCATCATCTACGTACCTGGAATCCTGCAGCTTTGAGATGGAGAACATGTGTGGGATGATTCAGGGCCCCGAGGGGCACAGACCTTGGGAACGCTGGAACCATGTTGATGGGGGGGCCCCAAACTGATTACACTGAGATGGGAGACTGCAAGGGTGAGACAGAGTCCCTCTTTCTCGGTCGATCTCTCTCTTTCCATCTCTTTCCCTTTACACACACACACACAGTCAAATCCAGGGTGCAAGCTTCAAGGTCCACAGAGCAGAGCAGTTAACAGATGATTATGTTGCTTTCATGGGTCATGTACTCCTGCGCAGATAAAGATTATGGCTGGAAAGGTCAATGTCCCCCAGGGAGTTGTTTGTCTGAGGACATTTTAACGGTGGTGTTACAACGATTTACGAGTCTCCTCTAGTTCACAAAGGACTCCCATCATCATCGAGATTAGAATCTAACAGTAGATGAATCTTAATTCATCTTAAATTTACATTTTTTCTTTTGAGTCAGGAAAATAAAAAGACAGTTTTTGCCTCTGTAGGAAAAGGCTTCTTCATGCACTTCAGCACAGTTGCTGGTAACCCCGGCGACCACGCCCACCTCGAGAACCGCCTCCTGTATCCCGGCTGGGGGTTTCAGTGTCTGCAGTTCTACGTCCACAACAGCGGGGGCGCTGACGACGCTCTGAAGGTGTGGGTGCGCAAGTATGACCAGGCCAACCCCAGAGGGAAACTCAAACTCATTCAAAGAGTACCAGGTTTGCATTTAATCGGCTCTCACTAAACAATTGGGTTTGGTCGGAATGCCAACCTTCATTCAGTCAAAGTTACCAAACTCACAGTTACCTGTGAGTATGTCCAGGTTAGGATTATGAGTCATGTGTCTCCGTTACCTTAAAGTGTCTGTTAGAGATGTATGGGAGCTGCATCATGTCACCCTGGATGTGAAGAGCAAGTTCCGGGTTGTGTTGGAGGGCGTGAAAGGAGCAGGGCCCTCGACCGGAGGCCTGTCGCTGGATGACATCAACCTATCAGAGACAACCTGTCCCCAGAACATCTGGCGCGTACGCAACATCATTGGTCTCCTAGCAACCACACCGGTGGGGAAGAAGCTGCACAGCCCACGCTTCCCTTCCCCGGCCGGCTACTCCTACCAGGTGGGTGTGTACTTAAATGGACGCAGCGGTCCAGGAAGCGTGGCGGTCTACCTGCACCTGACCTCAGGCCCGGACGACGACATCCTCAAGTGGCCGTGTCCGTGGCAACAGGTCACCATAGCTCTGATGGACCAGAACGCAGACATCAGGCGGCGCATGTCCAACCAACGGATGATCACCACAGACCCCAACAAGCTGTCTTCTGACGGTGAGACACATCCTTGGAATAGAGGCTGGACAAGTCAGAGGACACCTACTGATGAAGAGGAGAGGGAGATGAAAAACCCAACGTAGCAATGGAGAGTGGGATCTGACAGGTATGACATGTTTGTCTCTCGCCCCCAGGGATGGAGTACTTCTGGGACGACCCTCGCAAGGTGGGCAGTGGGGTGAGCCAGCCAGACGGCAGCTACTTTTACCAGGGTCCCGGTACCGGCACCAGCAGCTACCTGACTCACGGCAGGATGAGGAGCAGAGACTTCATGAAGGGAGACAACGCCATCTTCCTCATCAGCAAGGAAGGTGGCGTTCTGATCGAACGCCTCAGAACAGGAAGAACTCAGTCTACATCCTATAACATACCTGTAGACCTTTCCTGTTGACAAACTTGCACCCCGCCCCCCCCCTTCACAGACGTGTCCAGACTGGCGGAGACTCAGCCCCTCCCTCCTTCGGCAGTTTCCTGTGGAAACGGTTGCCAAGAAAAAAGAGCAGCTCAAGTGTCACCCCAGGAGTCCACCAGGAGCACCTCAGCTGTGATGGCTGTGTCGCTGTCTGTGGCGGCGGCCATGTTGGTGGTTGCCACGGCGAGCCTGGCGTATGCCCGGAGGTCCAGGGGGAGGCAGGAGGACAGAGAGGTGGTGCTGGAGAACATCGAGGACAGCCTGGCTTCCAGCCTAACTTAGCCCCGCCCACAACAAAAATTTGGTCTGGAAGTTGGGTCTGGTGGGGCTCGTATTGGGGACAAACTATATAAAACCAGGAGCTGGGCGGGCCAATCTTAAATCTCTGCAGGACGTCTCCCTTCATCTCCACTCTGGAAACCCTGATCATCAATGGAAGATGAGCAACAACCTAAAGACATTCATAATGAAGGACAATCTTAAGTGAATTAAACTCTAGTCTTGTTCAATCAAGCAACATAATTGTGCTCTCTAATGACAACGATTTTTCAATGCAACATTAAAGGTACTTTCTTTAACCCATATTGTATGCAGAGATTTAAAAAGACAATCATGTTCATGCTCATACATTTTATTGGAACATAGTTCAGACCCTTCACTTGCAAATGTTAATACAGAGAAGTGCGTCCATATTCTTCAACAATGGATGAAGATCAGTGTGCATTGGACGACTGATCATCAAATTCAAATAAATTAGATTTGTCCAGCCCTTGTTACAAGCAATGCCACAGAGGGTTCATGTACGCCCATAGAACTGCCCCTCAACCAACCTAAAACCTCAAGGAAGACAAGGAAAATCGATGAAAAAAATGGAAGAAACCTTGAGAGGAGCAGTTCAGTGCTCCCCTACTTCAAAGACAGTTGGTGAAAGAGAAGTGCAGAACACAGGCTGTTACGTCCCTCGCCCTGTTTGCATGTGTGTTCTGTCTTGTGTGTTTGTCTAGTGTTACGGCATTTTCCCCTACACAAGGTTTGTAACAAAGGCCAAACTGTTTTACATCAATAAAAGTTAGACACCAAAATGGAAGAAACCTTGGGAGGAGCAGTCTTACAACAGAGGATTTGGGATATTTTTGTTCAGCTGTGGGTCACACAAAAATTCTCTGAGGTGGTGACTGCTGGGACAGCTGGGCCCCAAACATCACTGCTTTGGGGTTTTTCTACTGTGGACACGCAGGTGCCTCTTCAGATGGTCATTTGTTTTACCTGAATAGTCACAGAGGTCACAGCTGTAGGGTTTCTCTCCAGTGTGGATCCTGCTATGAGCTCTGACATTGGCAGCCTGGCTAAAGGCTTTACCACAGAGGTCACAGCTGTAGGGCTTTTCTCCAGTGTGGATCCTGCTGTGAACTATGAAATTGCTAACATGGCTAAAGGTTTTACCACAGAGGTCACAGCTGTAGGGCTTCTCTCCAGTGTGGATCATGCGGTGAACTGTGAAACTGCTAGCATGGCTAAAGGTTTTACCACAGAGGTCACAGCTGTAGGGCTTCTCTCCAGTGTGGATTCTGCGGTGATCTGTGAAACTGCGAGCACTGCTAAAGGTTTTACCACAGAGGTCACAGCTGTAGGGTTTCTCTCCAGTGTGGATTCTGTAGTGAACTGTGAAACTGAAAGCGTGGTTAAAGGTTTTATCACATAGGTCACAGCTGTAGGGTTTCTCTCCAGTGTGGATTCTGCGGTGAACTGTCAAACTGTTAGCATGGGTAAAGGTTTTACCACAAAGGTCACAGCTATATGGCTTCTCTCCAGTGTGGATTCTGTGGTGAACTGTCAAACTGTTAGCATGGGTAAAGGTTTTACCACAGAGGTCACAGCTGTAGGGCTTCTCTCCTGTGTGGATCCTCATGTGCTTCTTGAGGCTACTGGATGAGGAAAGGCTCTTCCCACATGTATCACAGTGATGTGTCTCCATAACTCAGCTCTCTCTTTGTTCTCTGTCTGGTCTCTCTTAATCCTGTCTTGTATCTAGTCTCTGGAAGCTTGTTTCTCTCTGGTTTATCCTCTGTCTGGTTATTGCTGTTTCTGGTTGAGTCTTTTAATAGTTGAGTATCTCTGTAGTCTCTCTGGTTGAGTCTTTGTTGTCTCTCTGGAGCCTTACGGTGTCTTCTCTGTGTAGTCTCCGCCCATGCTCAAGTATGATTGGCTAGTAGGGGATCTGGAAGAAACAGTTCCAAGTTAATGAGAACTTAGCTTTCACATTTAAAAGAACTCCTTTGTCTGTCATAATGTCCACTTTGCATGTTGATCATTTGGTGAGAGGAGTATGTTTCTCAGGTTTATATTTTACTGGAGAACACAACACTGTGATGACGTAATATCTGGCATACAACTCCCCATAGCATAGAGTTGCCCAAGTTTTCCCTTCAGTGGCCAAATCCCCCTTATGAGACATTTTCTGACTATAATAGCATTAGTTAGCGTTAAGTCACAAAGATCCTTCTGCAAACATTAGGATTATAGCTAGCTAGATAAGCAAGCTTTTTACCTACATCTAGCACTAGGCAATAGCATACTTTATTTACCCATTACAAGTGGAACAGCATTTGTTGATTTCTTAATCTGGGTCTGAAATATGTTGTACTTTTGGCCGTGTTGAGACCTAGGCGTCTGTTTCAGGCAGAAAGAGATGACAAGGATTTTTTTTCCAAGTAGCTACAAAAGAAATTGCTGGTGTTTTTTTTTATTGCCATAACAACCGTGAGCTAATCTGGAGTTGACCTTAGCTAACATGCTAGTTTTTCTAACGGCTGGAAAAAAAGAAGAAAGAAAAACCCTTTATTTCAGAATTGTCTTCCAAATTTAACAAGGTTGCTCAACTTGTAATTTTGGCAATTCGTAGCATTTCATTACTACATGTTAGTCTGTAACATGAAGGCAAAACTGATTCAATCATTAAAACCATATATCCTCTGAAAGCTTATACCCTCAGGATGGTATCTAATGAGACAAGAGACACGTCCTTCTCTCCATATTAGTATACTGCCCATCCATAATAAATTTGGTATTGGTAAATGGAGTATATGGCTGATACTTTTTTGGGCTGTGCCATTTAAAGAAACAGATTCAACCACCTAACCCATGTATTTTCTGAAATCTTACATCCTAAGGATGTGATCTGTGGAAAAGACTACAGGTTTGAACACACATTTGACCATTTCTGTCCAGTCATGCTTTAGGAAGATGCACATTTTTTATGTAGCCTACATTAGGCTTCTAAACCTATACCAATTGTGAATTTGATACGCTCATAACATGATTTACATCTCAGAAATCTTCATATGAACAATCTACATTAAGCTTATGTCAATTATCAATATGAAAGAATTCTCAATGCATCTCCATGTCTCCTGATATAGCCTAGGTGGTTGAGATTGAGAGTGAGTCAGAGGCAGGGGCAGCATGCAGGGGCAGTGGAGACATCTCTGTTGCTGAGGTGAGTGCTGAAAGGTGACAGGTAGTTGAAGATGTCCCATTGCTTATTGGGAAGTTTAGTTTTCAAAATGTCCAGCCCCTCAGTATATGTATAACAACTATGGTAGTAATAGTTGTGGTAAATACACCAGAATGCGGGAAATTGCATCTACATCTTTAAAAACATTCTGGGGAACAAGAATGTCTGCCCCCCCCCCCCCCCCCCAATTGTTTAGTGAGAAAACATGAAGCATACATTGTGAAAACTAAATAAGTCCCAAAGGGAAGAACCATAAGAGCATGTAGTTAAACAAGATACAATTAAACAACATGGAAAATAAATCACGGAATGTTTATGAGCGCTCAACTTGTATTGGCTCCACTGCAGCAATACAGAACACAGCACAATATCTATATACTGCCCACGAGGGCGGTCAAATTAAAGTTAACAAAACTGGAGTAGGCCTACGTACCTTGAGACTCAAACCACTGTCTGCATCTAAACAACATAACATAATATGACATACTCTTTTCATAACGTACAAACATCCCGATGAATAAAGACTGAATTGTTCTTCCCTTTGGGACTTTTTTAGTTTTCAGAATGTACGCTTCATGTATTGGCTACCCGAAATGTTAGGGGCTATCTCGTTGTTATGATCAGTGACCTATGCTCTTTTGTAAAGCTCTCTTTTGGAAGTCGCTTTGGATAAAAGCGTCTGCTAAATGCAGTAAAAGTAAATTTGGCTAACAACACAATGTAAGTAAAACTAGCTAGCTAGCATCGAAATGAGTTAAAACCAAGAACAAAGTCGCAAATCCTGGATACAACGTCAAAAGCAACGCATACAATGCTAGCACCTACCTTGATAGTTGTTAGAACAACTGTTAAAACAGTACATTGATCTTTAAATACATTAGGTCTCAAAATAAACGTTCAAACGTAGAGACACTTCTCTTTACGTATGATAAACTACATTAGGTGCGTTCGACATGGGCTGCGGCTGCATAAAACGACCGGCGAGAGTAGCCGCTTGCAGTCGGGGGGAGTTGAAAACGGCTCTGCGAAGTCGAAGAGTTGCTCTTGCGAAAATGCGCTCGGCTACACAGCCGGCAGTTCTCCTATAGATCTCACGGTACTTTGATGATGGCGACGTCACAGTGACGTATCCTCGGCGCCGTCCAAGCCCCCACCCCTTGACTCTATTATGTATATACTATTATGCAAATGGAATTACTAACGTAATTATAGCCTAATCTAATTAGTTATAATATCGTGGCATGTTACGGCGTCATTATATTTTGTTGACATGTTATTCTGAGGCAAAGACAAAGATGAATAAATCATGTCTGATAACGTCGATATTGTTATGGTCGTTATATTGTTAGAACTTTAAGTCAGTTAACACCACAACGATGGCATTAACAATATGCTAGTAATAGTAAACAACACTCATCATCATTATAATAGTTAAAAATGTATAGCCTTAATTTGCTTTGCAAAGCTAGAACAACGACGGAGCCAGATATTCAGGTTTACAGTTTATTTATCCGACACAATAGCCTACATAAGCAGTTAAACTATAAACGCGAAGCAAAAAGAACAACGTATAGGCCCTGCACGTATAATACTAAAGTACTAATATCGATTTTCGTAAAGTTCACATAGGCTATCTGCTTCTTGATCGGACTTGTACCACATTCTGACAGTTTTCTGCAATGCCTTAGCTCCAGCTCACAAGCTTGCAACTGGTTGTCGCAAAGTATGACGTATACAGGTAGTTGGAAGCATGCACGAGTTTCGGAGCTAGGAACAAGCTTCTGCGCAAGACCGGACGAGTCGGTCTGGAAAGATGGCGCGGTCCATTAGGAGCTCTCGCTTGCCACACTGCGCCACTGAGCACTTTTCATAGAAATGAATGGGGACGCCATCTTGGAAGACAGAAGTAGCTGTCTCTAGTTTTAACTCTATGGCTGCTTCAAGTCAGCCGGCGGGGTTGCAGGCGGCTGCAGGCGACGCCGGCGCTGCATGAAGTCGAACGCACCTATGGTGACACAGACTGACCGAAAGGCAAATAATAAATAGGCCTACATGCAGGACAGTCTGATGTTCCAATAAGGGCACAACGGGTTGATTCATCCTTTTTTGTAAATCGAAAAATTACTCCATCAACGTTCAAATAACTAAGGCCACCAACCACGATGCTCCTCCTATTTCACAAATTAAAATCTCAATTTCACATTCAGTAAAGTTTATCTTCTTCGCCGTTGTTTTTGTTGCACTATCCATCTTTGATTAATTGATACGTTTATTGTGAAACCAGACAAAATATGGGCGTTTCAACAACCATGTAAGGAAAATTGGGAATTGACGGGGTGTGGACAACGGGCTCGTTCGTGCACCTGTGCACAATCAATCACCAGTTTGAGTTTCAGTTTTCTCCATGCCTACTTCTACAGATGAATTGATTAAGTTTGATACATTTGGACCCTTTTCTTTGATGCGAACATGTAAATGGAGAGTGTTCTTACAGGAATATTACATTTTCATTGCGGCGGCAAACTGGCAAAAGCCATCGCGCACTTCGCTGTCTATTCTACTGCATCTAAGGTCGGAATTCACGAGGTATCATTCAAATAGCAAAGGTAATTGGCACTTGGTTGCTTATCAAAATGTATGCTTGTGTTTTGTCTTCCAGCAATGTTTTTTTGGGGCTATCTCGTTGTTTATGAGAACACGCAAAGGTGGAGCTGTCATTTTGCAGATCAACACAGCAGCATTCTAGATCAAATTGAAACAACAATCGACCAAATGTCGACCAAATGCAACCAGACAAACCCACCTGTGATGGCGATAATGAATCATTCTATGTTAATGGTATAACATTGGGGAACGTTGACACAATAGACTTGTATGCAAAAGATGCAAATCTTTAGATTTTTACAGTATTCTGCAGACATTGCAGCCTTGAACCACCCAGGCCTTTCCCCTCACCCTAAGCAGAGTTCCCTCTACTCCTTCGTGATTTGCTCTGTGGGCTTCTTGAGACAATATGTAGCCATCCATACATCAAAATCGGTACTGCAGTTTTGTCCTCATATTTGAATGGTCTGGCTGGAAAGGGTTAAGATTTGAACTCCACAAAGTAAAAGCCCAGATTATTTGTCTGTGACTACAAGGCCTACTCTGAGTGTAGTATCAGGGAAAGATACACCATCCTGGGCTGCTATGAAGAGATCTCTTGAGAGCATCATCATGTTATTTTACTGTCAGGGCTTCTTTGGCCCTACTGTTAAGGTGCTTTTCCTCCCACTTGACTTGTCTTGTGTTTTGACCATTTCTGTCCAGACACTTCTTAGAAACTTGCCAAACCCAGCCAATGACCACCTGGATGGGCTGCTGAATTTCATCACCTCAACAACGTTCTTGATAACCAAACCACCAGGCGTCCTCACTGGAAGGTTCCCCCTGCTTCAGCAGGCTTTCCCAGTCCTGCCACACCCACAGCTTGTGCATCGTCTGCAACTCTCTGTGTTGTGACAAATTCCACTTGTCTTTCCAAAAGCTTCCTCCACCATCTTTTTCATAACTTTTGTGGAGTAGAGCAGAGCATAGCCGAGCCTATTACTCTAGGTAATTGCGCTAGTTAGCTACCGTTATCTTTTGCCTCAATTATGCCTAAGCCGTGCAACGGAACCAGAGGCAATAAGAATCAGAATTTGTTTTTATTGCTATGTAAGTTTAGTCAAACATAGAATTTACTGTGGCAGAAAGGTGCGTACAATTAACATATACATCAGATTTCATTAAAAAAAAGTAGAATGTATAAATCAAATAAAAAGCCTAATAGCCAACCATAGAGCAAAACAATATGTAAGATATCAAATATATATAAATATAAAATTAAGCACACCCAATTAAAGTAGAGGAGAGCCGAGGCTGCATGTGCCTAAATTGTTAGTGCAGGTGACTGTGGCGTGCTAGTGAGCTACTGTTATCTTCACTCATAGCCGCAGAGCCGAACCGTCGAGCCGAGCGGAGCTGACCTTGAGCCGAGCCGCGCCGCTACATGACTGTGACCGTGGCTGTTCCTAGCTAGTCAGCTACTGTTACCTTCACATTTAGCACCACTGACGAGCTGCACTGTGCAATGCCGAGCGAAGCTGCTATTTGTAACCATGACTAGCAGGGCAGGGCACTCTCTACCTTCATTTGTTTTCGGCAAGGTCGTGCCAAGCAGCCGAGCCGAGCCGAGCCGTGTCGAGCCCAGCCGCTCTGTGACAGTGACTGGGGCAAGCTAGTTAGCCACTGTTATCTTTTGCCTAAATTATGCCTAAACCGTGCAACATAACCAAATGCAATCAGAATCAGAATTTGAGTTTGCGCAAACACAGAATTTACTTTAGCAGGAAGGTGCATACAATAAACATATACGGATCTTATTTTATTTATACACTCTACTTTTTTAAATGAAGTTTAATACTAAAGAGCTAAACAATATGTAAGATATAAAAAAGATTCATAAATTAAGCACACCCAATTAAAATGGAATGGTGTATAGCCAAGCCTTTGGTGCCTAAACCATAGTGATGTTTGTGACTGTGTCAAGCTAGTCAGCTTCCATTATTTTCACTTTTACTAATGCTCTGCTCTTCTCTACTGACTTTTTTTTTCTTCCCTGTGGATTAGTACTACAGTTCCCTGCCTCCCACTTTACCCTGACCCAACCCGAGGTTTGGGGGACAAGCCCACGGATTTCAGGATCTCTTCAACCCCCTTGGTTATCTTGTTCAGACCCTCTAGGTCATTGTGGGATATTTGGATATTGTCCACATAGCTATCCTCTTCAAGGACTCTGCGCTCTTCTTTCAGATGGGTCAAGTTAGTCATTCTTGCTTTTTTCTGCATGCGTAGCTGTGCGATGCATCCAGCTGGGAAATAGGTCTCATAACGAAGCCCTAAATGGCAATGACTGCTCTGGGCCCAGTAGTCGCTATTACGTAAGTATGGAGAATGATGTTGGCTATCCACAGGCAGAATTAAATTGAATCTAATTCTGTTCGAAATGGGAAGATTGCCTACACTGAAACCTTTACGGTCTTTTCCCTGTGTTCATAACCCCCCCCCCCCCCCCAGAACAAAGTCTGTCTGAACTTAACAAAATGCAACCATGCTGTGCATTCCAGTTAGAATTGAAAGGCAAAATCTTGTTCCCAATGCAACAGATGTGTTTGAGAATTGCAAATAATTTTAGGTTGGCACAGGTGCAGCATTTATTCCTGTGTTTGTTTGTGTCTGGGTGCTGCTCTGGGTGTCAAGTGTTAAAATGTCGGTGGGCACTTGACCTTGCATGTGTCCTTCAGGCAGCATGATCAGCATACCATGCAGAGAATTATTTGGGGGCTGTTGTGCAATGATGGCGCAAACAACAGTAAATGTAAAAGGAAAGTGTGTTTTTCACAAGAGTTCTCTGTTGGACAGAATATGGCATGACCACCTCCTACAAACCGACGCGGGTCATTGCCCTTTTTTTTGACGGCATAAGAAAGGTGCGTAGTTCCTTAGGGAGACAACTCAGTAAAACAGCATCCCACAATAAATCAAAGAAGGCAAGAGAAATGAGGATGCACATATCAACTGCGGGAGCTCAATGTGTGTGTGTGTGTGTGTCACGTTCATCCGACAAAGATGTGAGGACGTGCAAAGAGTGACCTGTCTTCCTAAGCTGCCCAGTGTGGGTAAGTGTAAACAGCTTGTGCGTCTGAGACCAGTGTGGGACGAGACAAGGGGGGTTATCATGGCCAGCCGGATGGCATCTTCATTGCTGTAGAACAGAGCTGTAATTTTCTGTCTCCTGGCTGTCAAGCAAGCACTTGCTCCCTGTTTGGTGTCTGAGGCATTCTGGGACAGGACTCCTGAACTTTGCATGGGGCTGGTTCAGGGGTGAGGGTCAGGCACAGGGGAGTGCTGCATGGGCAGATGCAGAGTTCAAATGCAGAGTTCAAATGCATTCGAAATGGGTGTATCGAGAGGAGCTGACTCTCTGGTATGGTTTCAAAAAACATTTAAAAACGGGTTCTGAGATGTTGAATGTAGAGCTGGGATGAAGTTGCAGGGGTTTTTAATGTGTCATTTTGGAAAGGAGAGTTCACACTGAAAGAATGAATTGCATCCGACCGCATAAAATTGCATGTTTGTGTCAAGACCAACAATGTAATGTCTCTTGATTGCCTAATTTACCATTTGTCATTTGGAGAGACCAAAGGAGCTAATTACAGTCCTTCTGTGCTGCGACAAGTCAATTCTGCCATCGAGGTGTGTTCCGTCAAACGGGGTCATTTATTTTCCAATAATCAAAGCAGTCTGGGGCCAGTTCAAATTGCAGTCTACTATACTCACACTTTTCAACATTCAGATCTCAAGGCAAGCCATTAAGTGTAACTTCACACCAGATGTTTTTTTCCCCCACATAATGGTAATTCAGACCTGAGCAGTCTATGCTGACCTATTGTCTTGGTACTATATCCTGTAAAAGTGAAGGCTTTGAGCAGGATCCCTGCATACTCACAGATGGAATAAATGCAATAATAAGAACATCTTATGTTAATATTCTTATTCTGTGACGTTCAACAACCAGCTATGTATTTACACATCACACTGAAGGTCTGTCCTCTATGAAAGTTTAACCTGTGAGTTAATTGTGTAATCATCAGGAGTCTGGATCGTCTCATTCCCCTGCCACCTGCTTCTGTATGGGCCCCAGTCAGGTAAGAAGACAAGGCCATCATTCAGGATGGCTCGACCACAAGTGCAGATGTATGCGTTTCTCTCACTCCGAACCATTACTCGGACTCAGTCTGATGTGATCAGGAATGACAACAAAATCCTGCATTTCCAAATCCTGTAGCTTCCTAGGAGAGAGTTGTCGTGTGTGTTGTGGCTTTGACACAGGACACCGAGACAAGACCTGGGCTCTGTTAATATCCTCTTTCCTCTAAGGGTGGATGAAAGGTTGGGTTCCTGATTTTGGCTGGCTGCTGAATGCCAGCTACTAGTTCCACTGGTGCAGCCTCCACTGGTGCAGCGGGCACCTTACGGCACTCCAGTCACATGCTGCAATCACAGTACAGGTACAAGGAGAAATCCTTATCCCTCCATTCTGGTCCTCATAATTGCTTACTCCCTCACTTAGCGGATTGCTATGTCATAGGACAATAGCTGTGAAGAAAAAAGAGCTGGCTTTCGTAGTCCCAGGTTTAATACAAGGGTTTCCAGCCGTGAGGCTACATACAAACATGCGCGAAGATGACAAGACCCCATCAAACATATTCCAAGCACAAAGAGATCTCTGGGACGCTGACAAAGTTGGCCTGTCGTCTAATGGTGATACTGCTTTCTACTTTTGCTACGCTACAGCGCATAGAAAACCCAGCAATGTGCATCAAAAGAGAACATCGTACAGTAGCATCATTTTCCAGCTGTGACAATGGGACTGATTACAATCTGTCATTTAGATGCTGGGAGAGTTAAAGATGCGGGTGATGTTGAGGTTGGCAAGAGTGGACACAATCAGTTGGTGTGTGAGCATAATATCAAATATAAAGGTGTGTGTACAATCTCTCACACACGCACACACACAGCAACCAAAACAGAGTGTTAGCAACCCTTTTTGATGAGCTTTTCTCTAACTTCAAGGCTCATTAAAGGTTCAGATTCTAGCATTCCAACATCTTCCGTTCGACTGCATTCTCTACAGAGGTTTTGTGTTTTCTCCCTAGAACCTATGCTGGGTCGATTGAGTAGCGTGAAACTCCAGTCATGATCATTGAAGTGAGCACGAGTTTCATTGCCTGGTCAACATTTGCATACGTTAGTTTTCCAAATCGCTAAAACCCCATTCTCTGAATCAGATGTTCAGTGGCCTAAACCCATTTGTTGAATCCAACACGCTTTTGGCACATCTCTTAACACATTCTCATTCACTAAACTTTTTGCACTGTGATGCCCTTGTGCTGCAAAATGGTAAACACAGGCGGCAAACGGTAAACACAACCACGACACAGTTGTTATCTGAAAATACAACGACTCAATTGTTCACACTTGTTTCTAATGGTGGTTTGGGACAATGTCAAGTTTCGACGTCGGGTCCGTATATGAGAATGGTTGAACATCAACCAGCAATTTTTTATGTAAATGTTTGCCTTCCACCATACAGCCCTTTTCTCAACCCAATTGAAGTTCAAGATGCAGGTGATGTTGAGGTTGTCCAATAGTGAACACAATCAGTGGGTGTGTGAGAAAAAGATCAAATGTAAGGGAGTGTGTACAGTCTCTCTCACGCACACACACAGTAACCAAAATAGAAACCAAAACAGTGTTGGCAACCCTTTTTGATGAGCTTTTCACTAACTTCAAGGTTATTAAGGGTTCAGATTCTAGCAGTCCAACATCTTCTGTTAGACTGCAGTCTCTACAGAGTTGTGTTTTCTTCCTTAAACCTATGCTGGGTTAATTGAGTAGTGTAAAACTCCGGTCATGATCATTGAAATGAGCACGAGTTTCATTGCCTGGTCAATCTATTTGCAAAGGTACTTTACAGTTTTTCAGAATCGATGAAACAGTAAACCTCATTCTTCGAAGCAAATGTTAAGTGGCCTAAACCCATTTGTCGAAACAGACGCTTGTGGCAGATACAAAGGTAAATATCCTGTATGTGGAGTGTTTTCAAGGCTGGATCCAGCACACCAGAGAGTTTTTACTCCGTTCTTTGTTGACAGTACTACTGTGAGTTGTGATGGTTACTGTAATATTTTCTTTATCGCTAAATGCATTTACTGTGTATACTTAAATACATTTTCCTTACATTACATTTTGTCATCTTATCCAGAACGTCTTACAGTAAGTACAGGGACATTTGCCCGAGGCAAGTAGGGTGAAGATCAGATCAGACTGTGGACACTGACTTGGAGAGTGTAGCACAAGTGGGTGGGCAGCTGGTGGAACTCGAGCTCCATCTGCAGAAATTCTGACTGCGCTGCCTCATGGCATCCGTCTACCCTCACAGACCCACCTAGCGCCACACTGGCAAGAGGCTTCTGGGTCGCTGGACGGGTCTGACTGCCCCCCAAAAATACAAATATAATGCAAACTGTAAAAAAACAAAGGGTAGAATGTTTAAAAAAATATCAATGTGAATAATCCATTCAATATTTGACTTGAAAACTAATCAAGTTGGGTGCTGCTGATTATAAAATGTGCTGATTGTTCTGCAATATACATTTCTGAATCATATCCAATCAAAACAGTGCTGGTGACTTACGGTTCATAATGTTTGTCATGAGTCTCATTTGATATTGCACAATTTGACAAACTGTGAAAACATCATTTAAATATGTTACAGTATTAAAAAGTTCACGAGTCGCTAATCCAAGCACAACAGTTGCCTGTCGGCTTGTGAGCACAACCCTCTCCTGACCCGGAGATGTTGTGTTTACCAGACAGGCCCCACTAACACCTCCAGCCTCAGAAAACAGTCATCATGACGTAGAGTACACCCCCAGGTTGAAAGCCCATTGGTTCGTCCGTTTAACCTTGTTTAGAGTTGGAACGGGGATGAATATATCTTGCAAAAATATGTGAGATCCTTAACATGGATTATGGTCTGGAGGATTTTACAGTGGGCTTTGTTTGTGTTGGGAAAGGGTTGCAAGGGTTGCTGTGAGGTCAATGTGTCTACGGTAAAACTCTTGTAACTTTTGTAAAACTCTCTCTTGGAAGTCGCTTTGGATTAAAGCGTCTGCTAAATGCATAAATGTAAATTTACAGTCTCAGACATCCCGAGTGTCCGGGAGTCTCCCGCATTTCAATAGCGGCTCCCGGACGCCCGCTAATGTTATGCAATCTCCCTGAATTCAGGAACTTTGTCTTCAGAGCAAGCGCAAGACTGTGCAATGGTCATTTAGAGGACCAACAATTAAGTGCTGTATTTACCAGTCGACTGATTTGGTCAAAGTGCAGAAGTCACAACAAGTAATTTGTATATCTCTCATCAGCACACAAACAATTCAAATGACATTGAAACAATATTTCATAGATGCAAGGCCAATGTCATTTGATGCCATGTGACTGGGAGTATGGGTCTAATGAAGAACGATGACAGGCCAGCCAAAATGAACTCCAAGTTAAACGAGCCACTCTGACTACTTCTTCATCCATCCAATGAATTGCATTCATGAAATGAGGATCATTTACTGCTACACAAGGTTGGCATATCATGAAGTTAATCAACCCTCTCCTTGTTGACTGTGCCTGTGTGCTTCCTCAGACGGAGGATGAGTGGAGCAGGGAGAGCACAGAGGATGTAAGAACACACACACACACACCAACACAAACCCCCATACCAACACACACACCAACACACACACACACACACCAACACACACGACAGTGGCCATGAGCCACGTCAGCACATCGACGCTCTCTCCTACAGCGTGAACTGCAACAATCGCATCGACGGTAATACATGAAAGAGAATGTTTTGATTGATTTTCAATCAGGTGGATTTAAGTTTTTGTTTTTTTTCTTCCCCGTACTGCTTGACCTTTTACCTGCATTGGAGATGAATGCGCCCACGTTAACGGGCTGGCTCTCTCATGACTCCAGGCACCGTATCCTTTCTACCGCGTGCTCTTACTGCTCAGACTGAGCTAACTGCCTTCCTGTATGACGCTACTCTGGACATCCAACATTTCATTGGTAGCAAACACAAGCCTCAGCCATTTGCTGGACATATTTGCCCAAGTGTGTCCAGGACTGCATATCAGTGTGTGTATGTGGGGGCAGGGGGGGGGATTTCTGAGATAAACAGGACCACATTGTGGTAAACTGTTTTCCTATCCACCTGGATCCTGAACATAACATTTAGATATCATGGTGGACCAACCAACAAGACTCCAAAGTGCACCAGTAAAAGGGCACATATTAGATATCTACAGAAAATTGAGTCAGGGGTGCAGTGGGTGTCCATCTGTTTGTGGACGAGGTTAAGTATAATGGTATCCGGGGATTTGAAGATCACTGAATATAGGCGTTATGTGGAGTGCAGCATATGCATGCCTGTTACGACCCCTGCAATGGCTCGGGAGAGGAGGAGCACGCAACTGCCACACAGTGGTGAAGGGAACAGGAGGGTAGCGTCAATAATTATTTGACCCAATCAAAATGCTGTACTCACAGGTTTTAATAAGTACACAGACGCACATACATAAACTCAAACAATAGGGAGGGAGGACAACATGCATAGGGTTAGGAGTGGGGCAGTGCCAACGATCTGTCAAATCAAAGAAATAATGCAAAAAGACCCTGACCTTCCCTACCCCT
This sequence comes from Hypomesus nipponensis, assembly GCF_054491055.1. Taxonomy (NCBI): domain Eukaryota; kingdom Metazoa; phylum Chordata; class Actinopteri; order Osmeriformes; family Osmeridae; genus Hypomesus; species Hypomesus nipponensis. The sequence continues at coordinate 5,976,321 of NC_140386.1, forward strand.
CTACTCCTGCCTGACACAACCTATTATACAACTTACCTCACTGGATGGCTGTAATATTTAAAAGGTATATAGGGCCAGGTGACCCATCAGTCCCAGCTTATACGATATTGACCACCCCGAGGGCCATTACAGCTACAGGGCGGGGGTGGACCGGGGTGGGTCTGACGGCCGCGGTGACTACAGACGGAAACCCCCAAATTCAATTTTGAATTAGCCTGGTATGCTTTCATCGAATTCTCCACCCCTCACTTTTCACCCGCCCGTTCCTCTCTGTGGTTGTGTAGGTGAGCGGCGCTTGGAGGCCGGGGCGATGGTGCTGGCGGACAGAGGGGTGGTGTGCATCGACGAGTTTGACAAGATGTCCGACATGGACCGCACTGCCATCCACAAGGTCATGGAGCAAATCCTGGATACAACGTCAAAAGCCTTGCATACAGAGCTACGACTAGCACTTACCTTCATAGTTGTTAGAAATGCATCAAAGCTTTGATCTTTAAATACATTAGGTCTCAAAATAAACGTTCAAACGTAGGGACTCTTTACTCTACGTATGATAAACTACATGGATTTAGAGCTCACGTAACCGTGGATACAAACATACAGACCAATGACTGTAAAAAGTTAGCCTGGCTGCCAGCCCAACTTAGCCCCCCCCCCAAAAAAAATTGGCCAGGAAGTTGGGTCTGGGGAAGCTGTGTTGGGGAAGAACTATGTCCGAACAGGAGCTGTTCGGACCAATGAAATTGTCAGGGCGGGCTTTATACGATGGACAGATGGTCAACAGTAACAAACTCAACCACATCACCAAAGAGCTCTTGGGTTGAATTAGTTTTCAACAAACAACATTATGCTGCTCTGATTGGTTGTAGGTCTATCCAATTGAGCGAAGAGGCGTTTGTTTTACGAGTTCGGTCGAAACACGCCCCATACTCACAGCCCAACGGAGAGTTATCAGACTCATATTCTGAGTAGAATTATGAGTATGACAACATCAGGCTAGTAAAAAGTAGGATTTAAGCGTACAAACACTCGAGATGCAGTTGCACATTTGAAACACCAGGTGGCATTAGCACAGTAAAAGGTTACAATGAATGGTACGCATACATAATATTTTCATGAATTTTCGTAATAAATCGTACTGTTGAACTGCTCTTCTAATTATATAAATGTATGCGTGATATACAATCCATTATCAAGAAGATTTCAAAAAATTTAACAATCTTCTCCATCTTTAGGCTTTCGACTTCATTTTCAACCACTTTTATTTATATAAGCCAGACCAGAAAGTGCACTTGTGGTCTCAGATGAGGAAGACCACACCCTCCGACATCATCACCTGGTTCTGCTCCTGCATGCGACCCAGCAGCTGATCAACCTCGTGGGCCTCGAACGTGTGGTCTTGACCGTGAGCGGTCTCATTGACCAAGGTCAGGAGCTCGCTCACAGCAACAGACTGGGACCGTGTGGTCTTCAGTAGAGGTCAGGTTGAGGGGATGCTTCATTACCTGTCTTGTCTGAGGTCAGTCTTCTTCATGCTCTGAGAGACAGGCTTGGGCTTGAGGCTGGGCTGACCTAGATAAGAGGGAGGTGAACAGCAGATGAATGAAGGATAACCTTCTCACTAGGGGCTTCTTAGCCATGCCTGGAGTGAACAGAAGACTCACTGTCGCCCTCGTCCCCACTGAAGTTGTAAGGGTGGGGGTTCGGGGCGATGGTGCTGGCGGACAGATCTTTAAATACATTACGTCTCAAAATAAAGGTTCAAATGTAGGGACACTTTACTTTCCGTATGATAAACTACATTGATTTAGAGCTCACGTAACCGTGGATACAAAGCAATGACTGTAAAAAGTCAAGGATACAAACACACGAGATGCAGTTGCACATTTAAAACACCAGGGAAAACCAGCACGGTAAAAAGGCTGCAATGATAGGCATGCATACATGCTCATATTTTCATCAATTTTAATATTAAATCATACACTTGAACTGTTAAATCATATTGAACAGAAGGGCTTTTCTAATTATGTAAATGTATTGTACTTATTTAAGGATAATCATCCTATATCAATAAGATTTCAAACAGCAATTTTTGTCTTCAACTGTTGAGATCACCTCTCCAGAGGTGTGTCATTAAAGTGTGATTGTCATTTTAACATTACTGTCCCTTTTGTGCAAATCAACGACTGTCCCAGACGAGTGTCTGAGTGACCAGTGACAAAGGGTCTGGAACATTCCCATCTCTGCCAATACAGCCCTACATAGGCATACCGCCCATCCCTGTTTAACACATCTCTGTTCCAGTCTTCATCTTACAGTGAGGTAGGAAAGAAGGTGTAAACTGCCCTGTTATCATCTGGTAAAAAGGACAATAAACCCTGTGGTGGAGTTTTATCATAAAAAGTCTGAGGTCAGAACAACTTGCCTTTATTTGTTTATTCTTGCAGCAAAAAGCAGTTCGAAAACAGTACCAAAGTGATGTCTGTAACTGAAGGGCTCTCTGAAAATGACATGATCTGAGCACTGTTCTAAGCAGTAGTTCCAGACACATAACTAGTTCAATAGTTCATGTATATCAAAAGAGGAACTCAACAAAATGCAAGAAAGCAATAGGAAACAAGTTGCAGAACTTAATACAGATGTTCAACACTAGAGACAGAACTGAAGACAAGAAAAAGGAACTTTTTGCCCTGCTGTGAGGGAAAAACAACCGGGGTCAAACAGTCAAATTGTAGACATTTGGTCAGCAAGCAGAAACTTAAGCAATACTGTATAATTGAGGAGGTGCACGTCAAGCTCTCCGAAGGCTGACGGAAAGCCCGTAGAGGGCATTCCACGGAGACGAGGGCGTTCCCATGTGTCCGTTTTTCGAATAACGCAGAAGCATATATCGGCCTTTAGGCCAAAGGTTATTCTAGTTTTACAGAAGTTAAAACCTAAATACAATGTTTTCTAAGCCAAAGAATAATATAGACATCTTAAAGAAAATAATGCTCTATTAAAACCCTTTTGTTTCAGAACCATCCAGTCTCTTGACCCTTTACATGCAAATGTAAATACAGAGAAGTGCGTCCGTATTCTTCAACAATGGATGAAGATCAGTGTGCATTGGACGACTGATCATCAAATTCAAATCAATTTTATTTGTACAGCCCTTGTTACAAGCAATACCACAGAGGTCTTCATGTACACCCATAGAACTAACCCTCAACTATCCTAATACATTATGGATGACAAGGAACATTTTTGAAAAAATTGAAGAACCCTTGGGTCTAATAGCAGAGGATTTGGGACTTTTTTGTTGTAGGCCGGTAGTTCTTCCAGCTGTGGGTCATATAGAAATTCTCTGAGGTGGTGACTGCTGGGACAGCTCGGGCCATGACATCACTGCTTTGGGGTTTTTCTACTGTGGACACGCAGGTGCCTCTTCAGATGGTCATTTGTTTTACCTGAATAGTCACAGAGGTCACAGCTGTAGGGCTTCTCTCCAGTGTGGATCCTGCTATGAGTTCTAAAATTGGAAGTCTGGTTAAATGTTTGACCACAGAGGTCACAGCTGTAGGGCTTCTCTCCAGTGTGGATCCTGCTATGAACTCTGAAATTCCCAGCACAGCTAAAGGTTTTACCACAGAGGTCACAGCTGTAGGGCTTTTCTCCAGTGTGGATTCTGCGATGAACTGTGAGATTGCCATCACTGCAAAAGGTTTTATCACAGAGGTCACAGCTGTACGGTTTCTCTCCAGTGTGGATCCTGCGGTGAACTGTGAGATTGCCATCACTGCAAAAGGTTTTATCACAGAGGTCACAGCTGTAGGGCTTCTCTCCAGTGTGGATCCTGCTATGAGCTCTGAAACTGCCAGCCTGGCTAAAGGTTTTACCACAGAGGTCACAGCTGTAGGGCTTCTCTCCAGTGTGGATTCTGTGGTGAACTGTCAAACTACTAGCATGGGTAAAGGTTTTACCACAGAGGTCACAGCTATAGGGCTTCTCTCCAGTGTGGATCCTGCGATGATATGTTAAAGTGCCAGCATGGCTAAATGATTTACCACAGAGGTCACAGCTGTAGGGCTTCTCTCCAGTGTGGATCCTCATGTGCTTCTTGAGGCTACTGGATGAGGAAAGGCTCTTTCCACATGTATCACAGTGATGTGTCTCCATAACTCAGCTCTCTCTTTGTTCTCTGTCTGATCTCTCTTAATCCTGTCTTGTATCTAGCCTCTGGAAGCTTGTTTCTCTCTGGTTGATCCTCTGTCTGGTTACTGCTGTTTCTGGTTGAGTCTTTTAATAGTTGAGTCTCTCTCTGTAGTCTGTCTGGTTGAGTCTTTGTTGTCTCTCTGGAGCCTTAAGGTGTCTTCTCTGTGTCGTCTCCGCCCATGATCAAGTCTGATTGGCTAGTAGGGGATCTGAAAGTTAGAGTTCCAAGTTAATGAGAATTCAGTTTTCACATATAAAAGAACTCCTTTGTCTGTCATAATGTCCACTTTGCATGTTGATCATTTGGTGAGAGGTGTATGTTTCTCAGGTTTCTTTTTTACTGGAGAAACACAACACTGTGATGACGTAATCTCTGGCATACAACTCCCCATAGTAATTTGTTTTTCTTCAAAAAAATAATAGCCTGTATTATTAATTACAACACAATAAGCATTAAATGTAAATTAACAATAAAATGACTTTGAATTGGAACTGCAAAGTTTGAAATCCAATCATATTAATATACCGATTATCTTCGGCTTGTGTCTCATTTTATATTTAACTACTTATATTAAACTTATTTGTTTATTCTTGCAGCAAGGAGGAGAAGTTCTAGAACAGTATCAAAGTGATGTCTGTAACTGAAGGGCTCTCTGAAAATGACATGATCTGAGCACTGTTCTAAACTGTAGTTCCAGACAGTTACATAATCAGTTCAATAGTTAATGTCTATTAAAACAGGAACTCAACAATATGCAAGAAAGCAAAAGGAAACAGATTGCAGAACTGTAAGGCAATTGTACGGCCTGGGACGTACAACGTGTTTCTCCCCGGCAGTGAAACAATGTCAGGTAGATTGACTCGTTAATATCTGACTCCAATTTAGTGCAAGTATGTTACCTGTAACCAGTGACGTATCTAAGGGGTGGCAAGGTGTGGCAGCTGACAGGGCATCGACCTTAAACTATGCATACTCACTTATCAACCATTATCTCTACTATGGATATGGACTTAACCACCATCACTGTATGTAAACTGACCCCCCGAAGGCTACAGTATTACCGTTGGAGCATGGAAAGCCTACTGTAAGTGACTGAGGCCTTAAGTTAAAATCTACTTTGAAAGTGTATGTCTAAAACCATTATAAGCCTTATCAACCCAACTAGATCAAGGTTTTCAACGCCATAGTGTGATGGATATGTACAAGGAGAACCAACTTAAAATGCACAATGATAGTTTATTATCTAAATAGTAAGATAATCAGTACAATAATAATGAAACATAGTCGAATACAAAACATAGGGAACCTTCGGACTAATCTTTAACAAAGGTATTCACAATGAAGATAGGCGCCTAGCGCACTGGAGCTTGTATAGTAAACAAGAACTCAGAGTGATTGGTAAATCTTCTCACACTCAAAACCTGCATACAAAAGTAGGGACACCGGACGTATGAAAGAAAGGTTGTCTAACGCATACAAATTCAAATTGGACCATCATCACTCATCATTACTCAAGGCTGCAGTAGAACAAGTGTGATGCCTTTGCAAGTCAAGGGAATATGTAAACACATGTTGGACTACAACTTTTAATGATAATTTCAGAGTAGTCTTCCTCGGTTCACCTTCATGTTCAACTGTTGAGATCACCTCTCCAGAGGTGTGTCACTAAAGTGTGATTGTCATTTTAACATTACTGTCCCTTTTGTGCAAATGAACGACTGTCCCAGACGAGTGTCTGAGTGACCAGTGACAGAGGGTCTGTATCATCCAGGTCTCTGCCAATACAGCCCTACATAGGCCTACCGCCCAGCCCTATGTTTCACAAATCTCTGTTCCAGTCTTCATCTTCCAGAGAGGTAGGAGAGAAGGTGTAAAATGATATGTTATCAGACTATCATCTGGATCCTTTTCATAAAAAGGACAATAAACCCTGTGGTGGAATTTTATCATTAAAAGTCTGATGTCAGAACAATTTGCTTTATCGGTTTTTTTTTTTGCAGCAAGGAGCAGCAGTTCTAAAACAGTACCAAAGTGATGTCTGTAACTGAAGGCCTCTCTGAAAATGACATGATCTGAGCACTGTTCTAAACAGGAGTTCCAGAGACAGTTATATAATCAGTTCAATAGATCATGTCTATCAAAAGAGGAACTCAATAATATGCAAGAAACAGGTTGCAGAACTTGATACAGATGGTCGACACTCGAGACAGAGCTTATGCCAAGAAAAAGGAACTTGTGTTGAAGAATCGTTGCTGTGTGGGCAAAACAATCAGGGTCGAACAAGACAATGAGTGTCAAGACAATGACACAAGACATTTTTGGAAAAAATAGAAGAACCCTTAAGTGGAGCAGTTCAGTGCTCCCCTCCTTCAAAGACAGTTGGTGAAAGACAGGTGCAGAACACAGGCTGTTGCGTCCCTCGCCCTGTTTGCATGTGTGTTCTATCTTGTGTGTTTGTCTACTGTTACGGCATTTACCCCTAGACAAAGTTCATAACACAGGCTGAACAGTTTTACATCAGTTAAAGTTAAACAACAAAATGGAAGAAACCTTGGGAGGAGCAGTCTAACAACAGAGGATTTGGTCATTTTTGTTGTAGTCCGGTAGTTCTTCCAGATATGGGTCATACAGAAATTCTCTGAGGTGGTGACTGCTGGGACAGCTGGGCCCCAAACATCACTGCTTTGGGGTTTTTCTACTGTGGACACGCAGGTGCATCTTCAGACGGGCCTTTGTTTTACTTGAATAGTCACAGAGGTCACAGCTGTAGGGCTTCTCCCCAGTGTGGATCCTGCGGTGAGCTGTCAAATTGGCAGCCTGGCTAAAGGTTTGACCACAGAGGTCACAGCTATAGGGCTTTTCTCCAGTGTGGATCCTAAAGTGAACTGCGAAACTGCTAGCATTACTAAAGGTTTTGTCACAGAGGTCACAGCTGTAGGGCTTTTCTCCAGTGTGGATCCTGCGGTGAACTGTCAAACTGAAAGCACGGCTAAAGGTTTTATCACAGAGGTCACAGCTGTAGGGCTTCTCTCCAGTGTGGATCCTGCTATGATATCTGAAACTATCAGGACGGCTAAAGGTTTTACCACAGAGATCACAGCTGTAGGGTTTCTCTCCAGTGTGGATCCTGCGGTGAATTGTGATAGTCTCAGCACGGCTGAAGGTTTTACCACAGAGGTCACAGCTGTAGGGTTTCTCTCCCGTGTGGATCCTGCTATGTGTTCTGAAAGTCCCAGCACAGCAAAAGGTTTTATCACAGAGGTCACAGCTGTAGGGTCTCTCTCCAGTGTGGATCCTGCGGTGAACTGTGATAGTCTCAGCACGGCTGAAGGTTTTACCACAGAGATCACAGCTGTAGGGTTTCTCTCCAGTGTGGATCCTGCGGTGAATTGTGATAGTCTCAGCACGGCTGAAGGTTTTACCACAGAGGTCACAGCTGTAGGGTTTCTCTCCAGTGTGGATCCTCTTATGAGCTCTGAAACTCCCAGCATGGCTAAAGGTTTTACCACAGAGGTCACAGCTGTAGGGTTTCTCTCCAGTGTGGATCCTGCTATGAACTCTGAAAGTCCCAGCATGGCTAAAGATTTTACCACAGAGGTCACAGCTGTAGGGCTTCTCTCCAGTGTGGATTCTGCGGTGAACTGTCAAACTGCCAGCCTGGCTAAAGGTTTTACCACAGAGGTCACAGCTGGAGGGCTTCTCTCCAGTGTGGATCCTTGTGTGCCTTTTGAGGCTACTGGATGAGGAAAGGTCCTTCCCACATGTATCACAGTGATGCGTCTCCATAAGTCAGCTCTCTCTTTGTTCTCCGCCTGGTCTCTCTGGATCCTGTTTTCTATCTAGTCTCTGGAAGCTTGTTTCTCTCTGGTTGATCCTCTGTCTGGTTACTGCTGTTTCTGGTTGAGTCTTTTAATAGTTGAGTCTCTCTGTAGTCTCTCTGGTTGAGTCTTTGTTGTCTCTCTGGAGCCTTAAGGTGTCTTCTCTGTGTAGTCTCCACCCATGCTCAAGTATGATTAGCTAGTAGGTGATCTGAAAGAAAGAGTTACAAGTTAATGAGAACTCAGTTTTCACATATAAAAGAACTCCTTTGTCTGTCATAATGTCCACTTTGCATGTTGATCATTTGGTGAGAGGTGTATGTTTCTCAGGTTTCTTTTTTACTGGAGAAACACAACACTGTGATGACGTAATCTCTGGCATACAACTCCCCATAGTAATTTGTTTTTCTTCAAAATAATAATAGCCTGTATGATTAATTACTACACAATAAGCATTACATGTAAAGTAACAATAAAATGACTTTGAATTGGAACTGCAAAGTTTGAAATCCAATCATATTAGTATACCGGTTCTCTTTTGCATGTGTCTCAGTTTCTATTTAAAAATTGATAGTTACAACATAGAAAAGGAATCACAGAATGTTTATGAGCGCTCAACTTATATTGGCTCCACTGCAGCAAAACAGAACACAGCACAATATCTTTTTGCTGCCCACGAGGGCGGTCAAATTAAAGTTCACAAAACTGGAGTAGGCTACATACCTTGAGTCTCACACCCAGGGGCGGACTTACCCAGGGGTGGACTTACCCATTAGGCCCCTTGAAACAAGGGGCTCCAAAAGAATCAACAAAGATCCAACAGAGCGTTTATTCTATTTGTGTCAACGCAGGCTTCCCCTCCCACCCCATTCTACTGTGGACTATTCCATCGACTGCAGCAACTGCGCAGCAAAGCACGTCATATCAGTTGGCTTAATATGAAACAGTAGAAGAGTGAAATGAATACAAAAAACGATTTGCTAAATGAAACAACTCCCCGAAAGGAGCACAAAGGATAAAGACAAAAGAGGAGAGTAAACAAATACTTGCCAAAATGAAACTACAGAAGGAAACGTCATTTTCTCTCCACTGGTATCCAATGATGCGGCAGCTAGCACAAGTGCTGCTCAGTGAAGTTTGTTTAGCAACAGCAGCTAGGCTAGCTTGCTCGTAGCACAATTTACCGGGGTCAGCTTCTCCACACAGGGCTCTAGACTGAGACCAAATTTGGCATTGTTACTGACAATGATCGCTTGATGGGAATTATATGCTTTTAAATCTATGCAATCTTCATAAATACTAAGTACGCATTTTTAAATACGATATACAGAAATATCAGTTGTAAAAATTTCAATTAATAAACGCACTCATCGGCAAACGATGCTAGCAAGCACACCCTACAATTTCCCCAGAAATTGTACCCTCTCTAGTTATTATTATTATTATTATATTAATAATTATGATATGGATTGAAGAGTGAGAATAGGAGTTAAGGGGCCCCATGCTTGTCTTCGCCTGTGGCACCCCAAATCACAAAATCCGCCACTGCTCACACCACGGTCTGCATCTAATCAACATAAAATAATAGTAAAATATAAAATAATATAAAACAACATAAAACAATACATACTCGTTTCACAACGTACTAACATATCCCGTTGAATAAAGACAAACACAGAATCTAGCTAACAACACATGTAAGTAAAGTTAGATAGCTAGCACCGAAATGAGTTTAAAACCAAGCACAACGTTGCAAATCCTGGATACAACGTCAAAAGCAACGCATATAATGCTCGCACTTACCTTTATAGTTGTTAGAAGTACAACAGTCCTTTGATCTTTAAATACATTTGGTCTCAAAATAAACGTTCAAATGTAGGGACACAACTTTACGTATGATAAACTACATCGATTTTAAGCTCACGTAACCGTGGATACAAACATACAGACCAATGACTGTAATAGGTTAGCCTGGCTGCCAGCCCAATTTAGCCGCGCCCACAAACAAATGTGGTCGGGAAGTTGGGTCTGGGGAAGCTCGGTTGGGGAAAAATTATGTCCGAACAGGAGCTGTTCGGACCAATGAGATTGTCAGGGCGGGCTTTATCTGCTTTAACTGCTCTTCTAATTATATAAATGTATGCGTGATATAAAATCCTTTATCAAGAAGATTTCAAACAATTTTACAAACTTCTCCATCCGTAGGCCTACAACTTCATTTTCAACCACTTTTTAGAGAAAAAAATTACAGTATATGAAACATACTTAATTATGTGGGAAATATAGAACAGCAGGCAGACTCAAAATATATCCTTTGGTTTAAAAGTACATTAATAAAAAGAAAGTAGCTAGCTACCACAGAGGTCACTAGCCTGGCTGCTAGCCCAACTTTTCCCCGCCCACAAAAAAATTTGGTCAGGAAATTGGGTCTGGAGGGTCTCGTATTGGGAACAACTACATAAAACCAGGATCCGGGCGGACCAATGAAATTGCCAGGGTGGGCTTTATACGATGATGGACAGATGATCAACAGTAACGTAATCAACAACGTCACGAAAGAGCCCTTGGGTTGAATTCGTTTTCAACAAACAACATATTATGTTGCTCTGATTGGTTGTAGGTCTATCCAATTGAGCGAAGAGGCATTTGTTTGACGAGTTCGGTTGAAACACGCCCCATAGTCACAGCCCAACGGAGAGTTTTCAGACTCATATTCTGACTAGAATTATGAGTATGACAACGTCAGGCTAAGAGGTCACAGCTGTAGTTAGGAATTCAAAAAGACAATCATGTTCATGCTGAGACATTTTATTGGAACAAAATTCTGATTGACAGATCACAAATCTGTTGTTGACTGTAATTGGTTGGGAAGGTAAGCCAGACCAGAAGGTGCACTTGTGGTCTCAGATGAGGAAGACCACACCCTCCGACATCATCACCTGGTTCTGCTCCTGCATGCGACCCAGCAGCTGATCGACCTCGTGGGCCTCAAACATGTGGTCTTGACCGTGAGCGGTCTCATTGACCAGGGTCAGGAGCTCGCTCACAGCAACAGACTGGGACCGTGTGGTCTTGAAGGCTTTCAGCAGGGCAGTCTTAAAAATCTTCATCCTGTGTTGGAAAATAAAACATTCAATCTGTTCTCGTGACTTGTTGAAACCCATTGTGATTACCCATTCTACATGCAGTACTCATATTAACCACTAGGGATCAGTAGAGGTCAGGTTGACGGGATGCTACATTACTTGTCTTGGCTGAGGTCAGTCTTCTTCATGCTCTGAGAAACAGGCTTGGGCTTGAGGCTGGGTTGACCTAGATAAGAGGGAGGTGAACAGCAAATGAATGAAGGATAACCTTCTCACTAGGGGCTTCTTAGCCATGCCTGGAGTGAACAGAAGACTCACTGTCACCCTCGTCCCCACTGAAGTTGTAAGGGTCGGACTCTGCACCAGTCACATCCATGTCATCTTTAGACGCATGGTGGCGAGTCCTAGTCATTAATGGAAAAGGGGTTATTGGGATTCAAGTATAAAAAGTTCCCATTATAGTTTTTGAGCGCTGCTTTCACACAGGCCGGACCTGGTGGTCCTCTGGCTGGCTAGCCCCTGGCTCTGGGACTGGGACTGGCTGAGATCCACACTGTCATCTGGAACCTTCCGCTTCTTCTCCTTTTCAAGGATCTACGGCAGGAATGCATGTTAGAATACTGGATAGTGGGTGTGCGTATGCCTGGGCCATAACCCATCCTGCTCTCTCCTTGCCTCACATTTCTTGTTACTCTTCACTGTCTGTCCTAAGCAGAAATGCCCTTAAAAAAGAAAGTTTACTAGATAGGATATCATTGTAAAGCAGTACACCCCAGGCCAAGTATCTGTTGTCATATCATGTCTGTACATATCTGTTGTCATGTTGATTTTAGCACATTGGTCAACGAAAGTTGTGTTTAGTTGTGCTTTATAAATAAAGATTGATTGATTGAAGTAAAGTAGAGTGTGATTATTACTAACTATTATGGGATTGCTGAGGTTTGCCACAGTTACCTTTTTAAAGTATGCAAACTGGATGAGTTCGAGGGCAGCCTCTGCGTCTGCCAGCTCGGTGGTCTTACTCATGCGAGCTTTGGCATGGGCCGTGGCCAATCGGATCATTGTCTCCAAGGCTCTAGCCGTTACCGGTATCGTCTGTGGCCAATAAACAGAATCCACCCAATCACACGACTGCAATCCAACTAATATACACCAATACAGCAGTTTCTGTTTCTCAAGTCGGACGCAAAAATGTATCCGCAATGCAAAACAAGGAAAATATTGGAAATTGGGACACAGGTAAAACAAATAAAAAAAAGCTCTTAAGCAAATATGTTGGTTGTGGAACCTTGACTGACCCTGGCAGACTCGGAGTTGACTTGGTCGTGACTACGAAGCCTAGCATACTCCTCGGCTATGTGGTCTGAAGCCTCCTGGGTAAGGACTGGCTTCACCAGCTTGGCCACGTGGACGTACTTTCTGATGAACTCCATGGTAACAACCTTATCCCTGAAAACATGAGTGTGACAGGATTGAGTGACAGAACAGCCAAAATAAGGATTTTGGTGGATGGATTAAAAAAATTTTTTTTTTTACTTTTTCCGGCGGTTTCCATAGAGGACATTTTCCTTCTTCTCATAAATCTGGAGCTCGTGCTCGGCTTGTTCGGTGACGTTGGGGTCCTCCGTGGTAAACACATCCACAGTGCTGCCCAGGGGCATGGCTTAGGAAACATTATGGCAGAAGATAAGCATGTTTAAGACTAAAACCCACCAGCCATCCTTACTAGAAGAAGAAGGGAGTATCCTGGAGGGAGTGGTGATCCTTGTCTGGTTCCAAATTGTCCCCCCACCTGTTCCCTCCTGTTCCCCCGGGGCCCGGTACCGGTGCATGCGCAGCACGTGGTCTGCGATCTCCTTGTCGATCTCTGGGTCCATCTGATCCAGAACGATGAAAAGCAGGTCAAACCTCGACAGCAGCGAGTCCTGGAGCCCGATGTTCTCCATGGGCGTCTTGTACTGGTCGTACTGGAGCAGGCGAGAGCACACAACATAGGTTACAAGGTCACAAGGCATGGACACCCACTGAGAGCAGTGAGTGCACAAATAGCACTTTTAGCACACAGACTTTCAACATTGTCTGGCAGTGCCACGGCACCCTACCAGCTCCCACCAGCAGGGGGAGTGGAGTGACTGAGGGCCTCACCCTGCCGTAGACAGGGTTGGCGGCGGCTAGCACGCTGCAGCGAGCGTTCAGCCTGGCCTGGATCCCAGCCTTGGCGATCGTCACCCGACCCTGCTCCATGACCTCGTGGATGGCAGTGCGGTCTATGTCGGACATCTTGTCAAACTCGTCGATGCACACCACCCCTCTGTCCGCCAGCACCATCGCCCCGGCCTCCAAGCGCCGCTCACCTAAACAACCACAGAGACGAACGGGCGGGTGAAAAGTGAGGGGTGGAGAATTCTATGAAGGCATACTAGGCTATTTCAAAATGGCATTTTTTGGTAACCGTACCGGTTTCCGTGTCTGTAGTCACAGCTGCCGTCAGACCCACTCCGGTCGACCCCCGTCCTGTAGTTGGTATGGCCCTCGGGGCGGTCAAGAGGACATATCGCAGCAGCTGGGACTTAGCCACTGATGGGTCACCTGGCCACCAGACAAACCACGGAGAGAACGAGCATATAGGAGAGGCAAACACGGAGATAACTGACCTATCAAAAGGCCATCTGCCTACAACTGACCAATCAGCAGTATGTTGATGTCCCCACGGATGCGTGTGCCGTTCTCCAGGTTGGTCTCGTTGCCCCCCAGCAGCAGACAAAGGATGGCCTTCTTTATGTACTCGTGACCGTAAATACTGGGGGCCAGCGAACGACTTAGGTGCTCAAACACATCCTGACGGAAAAGGATTGATTCCAAAGAATCTAGGCTGTATACACTTTTGAAATGTTACAGCCATCCAATCTGACTTATTTTTTATTACAGTACTTTACTCTAATTGGAGCAAATTAAGTTCAAAGTCACAAAAGAACACTTACTTTAGAATGGGCTTTACAGAACTTCTTAATCTTGTTTATGTCATCGGCTGAAAAGGTTGGCACAATTTCCTTGCTCATCAGTTTAATATTATTGGCAAGCAGAGTAGTCCTGACAGAAGGGAGGTCAAGACAAACAGGAATGTTACCATACTATTTGATACACCACAGTACAAATATTGGTTATTGAATTGACAGATGTTTATTTTTTCCACTGTTAGCAGAACCTAGAGTCCCTCTACCCCTCATGCCCCACCCGTACCCCTCACCTGAAAGTGCCAGAGGTGAATCCTCCCTGCTTGGCAGGCAGGCAGCGGTAAACTCCCACCAGCTGTACACGGTCCCCTGGTTTGACGGTGTCCACCAGGTCGTCGTTGGCGATGATTTCAACCGAGCGGGGAAGCTGGCCGGCGGGAGCCTTCTCAGGCATCTCCTGGATGGTCAAGGACTGGTGGTCCTTGTAGGCACACAGGCCATACTCTGTCTCCAGTGGGTTGTTCTCTTCGTCCTGGAAAGAGACAGAGACAGACAGAGAAGTTTAATCATTCACCGCAAGGTGCCTGCCTCATGTCTGTATGTAAAACAAATTTGATGGAGGTGTCCTTCCACAATCCCTGCACCTTGGTTGGGTATATGGCGCTGGAGGGGAAGGCGTCAAGTGAGGTGAGATCAGTGTATTTGCGCTCCAGTGTCTTCTTAGTGGCAGGGCAGTAGTGCACACTACGCATGATCTTGGGACGGACTAGAGAACCTTCCGGAATTATAAAATAATACTTAATCAGTGCAGAAACATTGAAAATCAAGTAGATGATTATGTGTGAGGTGAAAAAGGACTCTTACATTTGGTGACAATTCCTTCCACACAAACCAGGTTTCCAAGATACAAAGCGCTGAGGGTTCGAGGAGACACATGCCTTGTGCCAAAGCTGCCCTGGAACCCCACATGGAAATCTTCAAACTGCTTGGCGTACGTTGCATCGATGGAAGCTACCAGATCCTTCAAAGCTCTCTGGAAGGCTATAAGTTCACTGAACGCATCTTTCAGCAAGCTGAGGGAGTAAACATTTAATAAAGATATGGTGGAGCAAAACATCAATGAATTACAATACTATTAAGGCTAAACATGTATAGAACTTTTTGATGTTGAACATGAGGCCCTAAACAAAACAAAAAACAATGATTAAAAAAATATAGATTTGCTTTGTCTTCAAGTTATGGTGCTCTTTGAATATTTAATTCTTATCACACATCAAAAACCATATGTTCTAATTTGGACATGCATTGATGCATGTCTGTTTCTTTTGCTTTTTAATCTTTGAGACAGCTAAAGCTATGATCAGCTATGATCTTTACTTACGCACTTGCCCTCTTCTCGTTCCTCCTCCGCAGGTCATTCAGGTTCACAATGAGGCGACTTTTGTTGTCAGAGACCATACTTCTGACCCTCTCATGATAAACGCCCTGGTCTTGCTATTGGAATGAAAAAAAGAAGCTTTGATTTAGTTCTTCTGTACGTACGCCATCCGATTCCAGCACACTTACATCATCATCCAGAAAGTCCAAATACTCTCTCTGCGCCTCCCTAAGTTCGAGATCCTCCAAACCACCGTCCATCTCAGCATGTACCTCCCGTTACCCGTGACTAGCGGCCTTTCAACCGTCTCTTCTCCGCGATTGTTCTAATCAAATCACCTGCACAGGTGCTGTAATGTGGGCGTCCACTGCAGGTGTTTCTGCATTTGCAATCAGACATGCATGGCAACTTCCACCAGAGGGCGCTGCTTCAATGTCAATTTTACAACAAGCCCAGAGAGCAGCAGATGTCTCATTCAGAACACTTCAGAAAAGGTGTGAACTCCACACCCGCGGCGCAAGCGAACTCATTATCCATTCCCACAGCCTGCCAGAACCATCGTTATGGATCACGAATTAAATCATTGATCCGATTTTAGTCATGACAGGGCCTAACATGCAACCGAAATGCTGTGCAAGTGAGCAGATGCTCAAATATGAGGCTGATGCTGACTGTAGGAGCGATGCTGGAACAGCTGTGTTGGGTTGGCGCCGATGCAGCGCTGGCCCAGGCCAGAAAATAGACACACAGCTATGTGAAAGTCAAGTAATACAATTTGCGTCCTACTACGAAACTCTAAGCTCCATATAAAGGTCAGATTATATTCACAAAGCCCGTTCTTTCTCTTCTTAGATTTGGTTTATGTGCTATAACACAGTGCTTTCCAAATCTGGTGACGTCAGGTCGGTGACGGAGAAACTGGGAGGCAGCGAGTCCGTTCGTGTGAGAGCGCTGCAAGTGCGTGCATACCCACTGTGGGTACGGAGTGACTCGTTCAGTGACTGCGGCGACAGCAATTTCGGCAACATGGGTGACGTTCTGGGGATTATTTGTCTCGGATATTAATAGGAAACCTTTGGAAAATGGCAGAGAGGTAAGACTGTAAATATTGTCTTCGAACATTGCTTTTGAGAAATGTATTTCAATGCTTGTGTATTGGGAGCTACGCTAGCTGAATGAACCAACTCACTGAGGTAAAACACGAACCTGTTCCTTTTCACCTCAGCGGCTAGCTGTTTTATATTATTTTAAACATCAGTTTTCTTGAAGTTAAGACATTTTGGAGACGTTGCCCCTGTATTCAACATCTTTATAAAGCTGTGAAAAGAGGAGGTTTCTTTCACATACTGTCAGCAGCATCTGTCTACCAGAGGGTTGTTAAATTCGTGTGTAGCCTTTTTCGGATTCAGCATCACCTGCCCAGTAATGTGTTAGAGGCATCAGTATAGTCCATTCAATTGTTTGTCAGGTTACGGATGCAGGTATGTTTTATTACACTATTATATAGTGTTATTAACTTAAGGATACTTAACAAGCAATATGTATGTGGTTGTTTGGGTAGATAGCTAACCAGCTAGTTAGCTAATGCCACGCAATGAGTTTCAGCTCAGAACATTTCTTAGTACTACCAGCTAGCTCGATTGAGCTAGCCGTTAGCTAAACCCTCCCTAGTATGAGGCGCGCTCACGGCGTATAGCCGCATATATCTCCATGCTCCATGTTCAAAACCAAGACACCTGTTTTATTGACACATCCCTTGAATTCATGATTTATACCTGCCGTTATGATAAATGTATTTGTCATACGGCTATGAATGAGAATGAGATCACATCTTTCTCCCCGGCTTGTCCACAAGGCTGGATTAATAATGGATGTCGATTAAATTTGTGTTGCAGAGGTCATTCACCCGTATGTAAATTACAACTGTCGTTTTTATCGTGAGGGCTTGATGGCATTATGCAAATTCAGCCATGTTGACCAAACATGCCTACGAGTATGGTTACTATTCAATATAAATAGACTACAGCCTGTGAGACCTGTGTCTATGAACGTAGCTAGCTACAGACAGGAACATGGAATGTCAAGTCAGTGAATTGAAACCTGATGGGAACCGAGATTTTGTCATTTAGAATGTTGTCGTTTGATACTCGCAACACTATATAATGTGTAGGTCATTGTATACATCTATGAAGTATAGGAGGTTGCCGTACTGTGGTCATCGAGGGAAAGGACCATTCGAGAATTTGCCGAATTTGAAATGGACACGCGACCATCGTGAAAAAGCGAGTGTGTTCTGATAACCTCAGCTTTTCACCATTATGCATTTGAGTCTTTTACCGTATTTTGTTTCAACAAGGGGATAACAGTAATGTCTTAAATATGGAATAAGCTGTAGAAGTAGTGTGCTGTGGTGCATCGACACCCGGCACGCGCACAGCTGCCCTTCCCAGCTCCACGCGCTGCCGGTAGCTATCGTGCCTCACGCCTCTACTGTAACCAACCATGTACCTGGGTCTTATTCCCCCCAAATACTTTACCTCTCCATCATCTTAGTTCTAATCTGTCATTCACGCGGCTGTCTCCACATTTACATGCACAGCCTGGTTGCTGCAGTAGTAGTAGCCTATGGACAGTGGCTGAACTCCTTGACTTACATTTACTCGATCTTGGTATGTACATGGCGGGTCATTGATGGATACATGTGACAAGGCCTTTCGACTTGGCTCAGTCGACATTTGATCTACAGGAAGAACGCAGCGGGTGGGGCGGTGGGCTGCTTGAGTCTGCTTGAGTGAGGATCACATTTTCAGAACAAAACAGGCGTTGGCAGACTGGACTCGCATATAATATCTGTCACATTTTATGGCTGTGCATCAAAACAGTTTGTCAGTGGATGTAAGCCTATAGTCTAGTCTAGTGCACATGTGTGTGTGCATATATACATGTATGAAACATATATACATATACACTACATATGTCCTTGTGTAGTGCTATAAATGTATGTACTGGGGTCTATGTAACCTGTTCTGATATGGTTCTATTATAATTTATATATCGTGATATATATCGTTATCGCAAGAGGCTGCGATGTGTATCGCAATATGGATTTTAGGCCATTTGGTGCTGTGTTGGGAGGAGAAGCTTCATCCGTGGACGGAACGATTTTTCTCCTGAGTGGGTGACAGTTGAATCCAGCGCTCCCCCAGTCACTGCCAAGCTTTTTGAACGACCCCTAACTGTCAAGTCCCCTCCACCGGCAAACAAATCGCTCTGTCGACCAGGTTGGAGTTATGCACACACCGGATAATAAGGCTTCAACCCTTGTGTTGAGATGAGGTGAAACCAAGACGGGGGCCGTCGGTAGTTGATCCTAACGCGCCAGAGGCAATACAACGGAAACACCCCTTGTCCACCAAGGGTCGGTGACGAGCCGGCAACGCCAAACGCCACGCGTTCATCACAGGCACCCCTGTCTGTGTTCATGCGTGTGGTCACGTGAGGGAGAGGTGGGTGGGGGGGTGGGTGGGTGGGGGGGGGGGGGGTTGTCTGGGGTCAACCTGTTGTAGACCGTGTGATAAGAGGGGCCCAGGGTTATGTGTCCACCCGAACTGACGACTGAGTCACGACTGTGGGCTCGTCGTGCTGCAGCCGTGGACCGCACCTCTCCTGGTTCCTCCCCTCCACGGCCCGAGCGCTGTGCCTCCCACGCCGGGCAGCAGCGCTCCGAACGGCGACAGCCATCTGATTACAATGCAGAGCAGCCACTGCATTATCAGACCAGAAAAGTGGTACATTTTCAGCGTGTTATAATGAAATGCCTCCGGTGTGCTTTGTGTCACTGCTGTGTTGATGAGACTTGTTCCCAGCCACGGAAGAACAGAGAAAATCAATAGCCGTGGATTTGCAAGTCAAATCGTTTCAGATTTCGCGGGGGCGAGTCACAAGGCCTATTGCTCGTAGCCAAGGTATTTGTTCTAAAATAGACGGTTCCTGTTACTAGCATGATGGCCACCGTACTGTCTGTGTACGTTACCGTGTTACCGAGGCAAAACAAGCATGCATGTGTTAGCACGTGCGGCTTGTGAAGGGTTAGCTGAATGTCTGCAGCAAGTCAAAGACCTTGGAGCCCACGGATTTTAGTTTTGAGGCCTCAGTGGTCCAGTTTAAACGTTGTGATTTTGTCTCTTTTTAATCTGCTGTGCTGCTGTCCCTTACCCTCTGCTGTCCCCACCCCCCCCACCCCCCATCCCCTCTAATGATCCTCAACTGAAGCCATTAGTTCGAATCTGGGCCTGGTGAAAGACTAGGCTACCTAAACATGAGAGAGAGAGAGAGAGAGAGAGAGAGAGAGACAGAGAGAGAGAGGAAAAGAGAGACAGAGAGAGAGAGAGAGAGGAAGAGTGATGGAAGACAATGAGGCACTCGAACCGATGGAGAGAAATGTGAGAGAGACAAAGATGGGGTGAGTATTGACTGCCTGTATTGCGTAGGGTAGGGATGGTGCAGAGAAGGAGGTCAGTTGTGACTAATGCTTGTGTGGACTCTATCTCCTCCGAATAGAGCTGGTTCTGTATGTCACCACTGGGCTGTTATTAACCGCCCTGCCTTTATTGTTATACACTGATCGGTCATGGATATAATGCTCGTTTGCATTAGCATTTGAGCGGTGTAGACAGTATATTGACCAGCATTGACAGCGGAGGGGGCGAGAGAGAGCGATGTTGAGGTATCGACTGATTGAGAGAGAGGAAGCAGAAAGCACAGCTTTCTCCCTCCTAATAGGATTAGTGTGTAAATGTGTTTGTCTGAAGAGCTGCCTTTAGAGCCCCCCCCCCCCCCCCCCCCCCCTTCCCTAATCTGTATGTGTCTGCGTGTGTTCTGGGACGCACCTGCGACGGAGGAAGGCATGAGGGGCGGAAGAGTAATTTGTCAGGAAGAAGAAAAAAGGCGTACTGCACACATTCGAGAGGTGTTTGGCCTATGAAGACGATGGAGAGAATGGCAGAGAATGGTTGTGGGCCGAGGGCGTGGGGGGGGGTTTGTGTTGAGGACCTCCTTTGCTGCTGGCAGTGCTATCAGCAGACACACAATTTTAGCTCTTGAGGCACTAGGGACTGGTTGGCAGGCACTCTATGTCTGTGTATGTGTGTGTGTGTGTTTTTGTTGTACAAGCCTGAATGTTGAAGGCTGATTATAGCTTGTTTGTTCCCTGGGTGTCAGATGCAGCGAGAAAGATTGTTGTTGAGGTTTGTGAAGGGATGAGAGAGAGAGAGAGAGAGAGATAGAGAAAGAGGGGGAGAGAGAGGGAGCGGGAGAGGGAGAGGGAGGGAGAGAGCTTCACTGACCCTCTCTCTCTCTCTCTCTCTCTCTCTCTCTCTCTCTCTCTCTCTCTCTCTCTCTCTCTCTCTCACTCCCCCCATGCCCCATGCTCATCCTCTATTGAATATCCCCCTGCCTTCTCACACCATGTGTCCCCTTTTTAACTGCACAGGAATTTTATTCCCTCCAATCTGTCCCTCCCCCCAACACCCCCCTCTCCCTCTGCCCCCCCATGTCTCTATTGAGTTGTCAGAAAGCTCCCAAAACATTGGGGCTGTGTGTCTCTCTTGGACATGGCTCTCTCTCTCTCTCTCTCTCTCTCTCTCTCTCTCTCTCTCTCTCTCTCTCTCTCTCTCTCTCTCTCTCTCTCTCCTCCTATTCCTCCTGCTTCCATCAGTAGCAGTAGCGCCACCTGTCTTACCCCCTCATGTACCTTGATGTTTCCTCCTCAATCTCTCCCTCTCTCCTTCTCCATCGTTCTCACTTATTTCCTCCACTTATCCTTCCCTGCCTGCTGCTCTCCTTTATCTCGTTTTCTTTATCATTACCCCCCCCCCCCCCCCCGCTCTCTTTCACCCCTTCCGCCCCTCTTTCCTCCCAACCCCCGGTCCCTGTCTTTGTCTTAGGGGTGGTGTTTGTGTGGAGGAGAATTAGTGGGATTCCTCAGAGAGACTGGATGGATTACAACCCCCACCCACCCCCCTCCCCTTCCCACTTTTCTGTTCCACACTCACAATTTGTAGATGTAACAATATTCTCAAGAATCTCCTTTCAAAACGTGTAGGCTACTCGTTGAAGATATCCGTTGACGTCATGCCAAGTCAAGTGCCCAGTGGTTTTGATAAGGGTGAAAGACCCAGCCTGTCTTTATCAAAGAGGCGGATACAGTGTTGCCCTCGACGCTGGCCCATGTTACCACGGTACCTTGTTACCGTGACAGTAAGCTGCAGTCAAACTCCGCTTCACCCAGGAGTTTGTGTGATTTTTTTTTGCTCAAGCAGTATCAATGTCCTGCTTCACCAGAATCAATACGTTCTTTCTCCCTAGTCTTCCTCAACACCATTTCTCTTTTCCTCCATTAGTCAGTCTTCTATTAGTTTCCCCTTTCTGCCTTTTTTCCCCTCTCTCTCCCTCATTTCCCCACGCTCTTTTTCCCCCTCTCTCGCTTCGATCTCTCTCTCTCTCTCTCCTGCTTGCTCAGCCTCTCACTCCCGCTCTCCAACTCTGAGCTCTCCCTTGTCACCCTGTCATGTCCCATTTACTGCTCTTTTGCTCTGCGTGCGTGTGTTTGTCTGTGTGTTTGTGTGTTTTATTTTTGTGAGGTTAGCGAGAGGAAGAAAACGTACCCTAAAAGCTCGGTTGGCGATGTTGCTTAAGTCTCCGCATGCGCCGTATTTCTCCTTTTTAACAAACAAAATGATGAAACGCATTAGCTAAGCTCTCTGGAGAACTTTGTGCTCCCTCCTCTCCTTGTTAACGAGATGTACATTTGTATTTTGGAGAATGTCCAGGCCTAATACCGTTGCAAAGCACCAGGCTCTGGGGGGGTTGTAAAACGTCGTTAGAGGGGCTTGCTGGTTGACAGCCCGGCCGTGGACCCCGTCCACTTAGCGCCCGCCGTCGCAGCCTGTTCTCAGCATGCACTGGGGCCTATCTGCCGACACCGTGGATGGGGAGGCGGGGACTAACAGCTTGATTAAGGAGACTGCGGGCCTGTCACACTCACGCCCACACGCGACACACACACACACACACACACACACGTTGTAGACTCACCCGCGAACATGCAGAGAACAAGGAATTCAATCTGGTTCGTGGTGCGTCAGTGTGCGATTAGAGCGCGGTTTGGGGGTTTTAGACTCCTTTCGTGTCTCAAAGAGCCTCTTTTCGGCCACGTTCACAGTCGAGTTTTGTCGTTTTTGTTTTGACAGACTTATGTGCATTTGAGAGTGTGAGCATGGCTGCCTATTGCAGGCCAGCCAGCGGATGGAGGGATGGAGGCAGGGGTGTGCCAGGCCCAGCCAGGCCTGGATGGAGGCAGGGGTGTGCCAGGCCCAGCCAGGCCTGGATGGAGGCAGGGGTGTGCCAGGCCCAGCCAGGCCTGGATGGAGGCAGGGGTGTGCCAGGCCCAGCCAGGCCTGGATGGAGGCAAGGGTGTGCCAGGCCCAGCCAGGCCTGGATGGAGGCAGGGGTGTGCCAGGCCCAGCCAGGCCTGGATGGAGGCAGGGGTGTGCCAGGCCCAGCCAGGCCTGGATGGAGGCAGGGGTGTGCCAGGCCCAGCCAGGCCTGGATGGAGGCAGGTGCCGAAGGGCTTCCCAGAGAAGGCATGGGCGATAGGGGGCCGAGGGGACTGCTTTAATGAGCCATGCTGCCACGGAAGAACCTAGTTTTGGAAGGGAAGGTCACACACACACACTGTCAGCCTGTGGGAATGAAACGTGTTGGGCTGAGGCCGGGTGGGGGTTGGTTAGTGGAGCGGTACAGGAGGCTGAAAGGGGGGGCTCTCATTTGTACCGAATTAATCAGCTCCCCTTTTGGCCCCTCCGCCCCCCCCTACTCTCTCGTGCCTCCTGCCACCCCACACCTCTTCTCTCACCTGCCAATCAAGGCTCCGCGCTCTGCGTGTAGATCGCAGGAGAGGGGAGGGAGGGGGGAGAGAAAAAGGTTCAGACAAGGCGCAGACAAAGAGAATCCAGAGAGGTCCAGAGAGACGGGAAGTGACATGGAAAGTGACAGTGGCCTGCGCGTCCGAACAGACTGCACATTGAGAGATGCTGGGAGGAGGGGGAGAGGAGGAAGATGGGGGGGGGGAAGAGGTATGTCAGCGCCGAGGGGAGGAGGAGAGGGGGTGAGGGTTCACGACAAGGGCTGGCTCTGTTGGAGGTGACATGTTGGTTGTGACACCGCATGTCAATCACCAGACCGCCTCCCCCCTCCCTCCCCCCCCTCTCCCCCGTACATGCTTCACTCACCCCCTCCCTGCGTTCCCCTCCCCTCTCCTCTTTCTCTCCTTCTCTCCGGCAGGACTGTGGATGCTGCTGGATGGGGGAGGGGTAGTAGGGTTGGATAATGCACACGCGTGTGTGTGTGTGTGTCTTGATTGGAAGTGTGTGTGATGGGTAAGACTGAGGACTCTTTCGCCAGTGGCAGTAGACCTCAAAGGACCTTGGGACTCCAAGGGACCATTTTTTTTTTTTCATGACCTTTTACCCAAATAGTTTATTATCTCTCTCTCTCTCTCTCTCTCTCTCTCTCTCTCTCTCTCTCTCTCTCTCTCTCTCTCTTATTGATTTCTTAGTCTGATTGATCCACTGGGTGCTCTGAGGGATTGCTCAGATTGGCCACGCCCCTGTTATTGGCACTAATCGTTGTGATTGGTCCAGAGGGTGCAGGAAAAACGGGTCACAGGGTTAAACAAAAAGGTCATCACTCCGGCTTTGTCATGAGGTATTGTAAATCCACTTCAAAACAAAGACTCTCAATCAATTCCGTGACCAAATCCATCTCTGGTGTACAGTTGGCTCCACCGGCAGCTTTTGTGTGTTTGTGGGCATGTGCGTGTGTGTGTGTGTGTGTGTGTGAGTGGGGCAGATGGATGATTGACTCTGAGCACCAGATGATGCTTTGACCCTCTTAAACTACCCTACAGCTGGGTCCAGACATTCCAGTTGCGCGCACACACACACACAAACACACAGCTGCCACAGCCCTGGTGTTTGACTGCAGTTAACTGAAGTCCTGAGGCACAAACAGCCTGAGGTGGTCACAAAGCACCGGCTGCATGCTTGGCTATTTCCTCTCCTGTTTCTCTCTCTCTCTCTCTCTCTCTCTCTCTCTCACTTTCTCTCTCTCACTTTCTCTCTCTCTCTCTCTCCTCTCTCTCTCTCTCTCTCTCTCTCTCTCTCTCTCTCTCTCTCTCTCTCTCTCGCTGTGTGATGATACTGTTTCCTGTGTGTGGTGATGGAGAACTGTCACCTTCACCAGTAGGACTACAATTAGGGAGGGTTGGTCGTATTACGCACCAGCACGGTTTTCATGACAACATATACAGTAGATGCCAACGCCTGCTTCGTTGCTTGTTAGTGACCGGGTGTCACCTCTGCGTGGGGCTCCGATTAGGAAGCATCCATGTGTTGGGTGTTGATGTGTTCAGTGGTGTGTGTGTGTGTGTTTGCCGTGTCCGTCTTCATGGCTGCCTGTGGGTGTCAGGTGTTCAGTCTCCAGACTGATTGCAGATGTTCGACACGCACCAGGGTCGTGCAGCCACAGAGGCAGCGGTTGCTAGGGAACCATCACCAGCAGCAACCCATTTGAATAGAGAAGCCTCCAAGGCCATTTCCACAACTGAAATATGCACGCACGCACGCACACGCACACACACACACACATAACAGCCCTAGGGTCACATTTTCTGTCTGTAATTAGTCAGCAATCTGATCGATTTATTTCACCCCAACTGTCACTCATCATCATCTCATTCCCACACACACACACACACACACACACACACGTGCACACTACCTTAGAGGAGCCAGTGATGGATGACTCCCAAGAACCATTGTGAACATAGAGTTGTGTTTTTCTACACAGACAAGCAATTTGAGTTTGTCAAACAAACACACATGGGGCTCCCTCCCGAAAAGCAATCACACACACACACAGACACACACACAGACACAGACACACATACACACACAGACACACACATAGACACACACACACAGACACACACATAGACACACACACACAGACACACACATAGACACACACAGACACAGACACACACACACACACAGACACAGACACACATACACACACACACACACACACACACACACAGACACAGACACACATACAGACACAGACACTCACACACATACACACACAGACACAAACACACACACACACACACGGCACACACACCTGGCAATGCTGTTGAGATACTGTCCGTCCAACCACTCGTTCCCACGCAGCCTCCCCACTGAGTGAAACCTCCACAGTATGCTAATGCTCTCTGCTGCTGCGGCTGCTATTTTTAGTGAGGGTGGGGAAGGGGGGGTCCAGATCTGCCAGTCAGTCAGATCACCGCAGCCCTCCAGAGACCAGCACACCACCTGTGAGGGAAGCTACTGACAGGAGCCAGAGAGAAGAAGAAAGAGAGAGGGACAACAAGACAGAAGAAGAAGACAGGAAATGAGTCGGTTGGACAGGAACTGTGTTTAGTAGCTGTGTCATTACCGGTGGTTTGCAAACGCTGGAGCAGACGTCAGGGATTTCTCCGAATGACTGATATCGGGGTAGCTATGGAGCTGGAAAGCTGATTATGCAAAACCGGAATAATTCCCATATTACATATTCAACAGCAAAATCATTCTTTTTTATCCAATTCAACACAAACAATTCAGTTATATTACACATTCAAATTCCAAATACGTATGTCAGCTTTCTAACTCCATAGGAGCTAACCGGTTAGCACTTAGTAACCTGTGTTAGTAAGCGCTATGCAGTCTACTGTGTTAACCTGTGTTAGTAAGTGCTACACAATCTACTCTACAGTGCTGTGACAGTGTGTCATTGTGGCTAATGCAAATGGAAACTGGGTCTGTAATGAAGTTGTGCCTCATCAGGCCCGAGGACAGGACAGCCAGCCGAGCACCGCTCAATCAAGCTATTACGGCTTGGCAGTAAGTCAATAGCAGAAGCTCCAAGGCAGCACTAGACGATCACCGCTCCAACGTAGCCGAGGCAGAGCAGGAAATGGCTTACAAGCACAGCGGTGGCACTAACGCGCGGGAAAGCACGGCACGCACATGAATCCAAGCAGAAAGATGTGGACATCACATGTGTTACTCATGTTTCTAAAACGGAGCCATGTGGTCTGGAGGGAAAGGATGGGAATGTTTTTACATCAGGCTAAGTGGAACCAGGGGGGCATGAGTTGCCCCAGGTCTGATGCAAGTGTATCTGTTCACGGCGTCGTGTCGTTAATTTCTTTACTGTATCATTTACATTTAGTCATTTAGCAGACGCTCTTATCCAGAGCGACTTACAGTAAGCACAGGTACATTCCCACCGAGGCAAGAAGGGTGAAGTGCCTTGCCCAAGGACACAACGTCATTGGGAACGGCCGGGAATCGAACCGTCAACCTTCTGATTGACAGCCCGATTCCCTTACCGCTCAGCCATCTGACCCCCTGATCCCCGGCGTATAAAAGGATGTGACTGAATGTGCCACGCGTACGTATGCGTGTTTACGTGTGCGTTTATCGTAGCAATTGATCTTGTCCGACAGGCTATTGCTCCTTGCTATTGTATGAGCGTCCCTGTCGGTGTGTCTATCCCCTGTGGAACGCATATATTATCTTCAGGGTCGTTAATGAGGCTGTCATGCGTGACCACCCCCCCCCCCCCCCCCGGGTAATTACTTCCCTTAGCGAGGGGAAACCCTGCGGAGCTGGCTAGTCACCAGTCCGGCCTGATGCGACACCTCACCTGTCCCCACTGAGAGTCACACCGTGGCCTGTTTGACGGCGTGGGTTTGGCGCTCGGGGCCGTTGCATCTCTGGAGACGGCCTCAAGTCAGACACGTCGCACCAATCCGGGCCTGAAAGCATCTGGTGGGCTGAGAGTCCGAACACACAGCCCAGCGGCCCGGCCATTGCGATGAGACTCCCCCCCCCTCTCCCCCGAGGGGGACGTCTACGGATGTCATTTTTTTTGTTGATGCCACGAGTGGTGACGAGCTCGTGGCAAGCTGTGGCTGATGAAGTGTGTGTGTGTGTGTGGGGGGGGGGGGGGGGCGTGTGTTTGTTTGTACGTAAGTGAGAGAGCAGCAGATTCAAGCCATGCATTTAACATGAGGCAGCATGAGGTTGGACGAGAGCAGCTATAAATCTTTCATTACAGCGGGAGAGAGGAGGAAACTGCAGCCAGACTTGCACTTGGGTGTGGGTGTGTGTGTGTGCATTTTGTGTCATGCATCAATACTCGACTGTGTGTGTGTGTGTGTGATGATTTGTGTGCGTGCGTGTGTGGTACAGTATGTTTCATACGGCTCAGTAACCGAGCTGGTCTTACCGTCAAGGTGGTGATTAGTCACACTGCTTCTGTCATTCCACTGGGCCAGGACTGGGAGACCAGTAACACCGCTGGGACTCACCAGCGGGCACAGACGACCCCTCCAGACTGCTGACTCACTGTGGCCACAGCCTGGCTGGCAGTGTGTGTGTGTGTGTGTGTGTCTGGTTCGGCGGATGTTCTGCTCTAACTCAATCAACGTGCAACGAGGAGGGATGGGGTAGCCAGTAGCTGCTGTTCATCATCAGGCCTGAATCTGGTTGACTCCGCCCCTGTTTGCCTCCTTGGGTGCCCAATGATCTGTACCCCCTCCCTCCCTCCATATTCCCTGGTAGGCAGTGACCGTGAAACCCACAGCCCGATAGCGGATGTGACACTCCGTAGTGCCGCTCAATGGCTGTAGGGGCTCTCTACAGTTTGGATGCCAGTGTGTGCTCTATGTATGTGTGTGTGTGTGTGTGTGTCATTCAGCCACGGAGACAGGATGTTCTGAACAGTTGTGGTCCTCAGCGTGAGGTTCCCCAGCCCCCCCTACCTCCAGCCCAGCTCCCCGGACCGTGGCTGCCTGCTATGTCCCCGTCCTGTTCCCAGAATCCCCTCACTCGCCGCTTAGCTTTTCTATTGCTTTTTAAATGTTTACCTTTGTTATCCCTGTTATGGATAAACCAATAAAGTCACACATTATCGTCGACCCCCCCTCCCCCCGCCCCCCACCCCAAAAAACAGTTTTAAGTGCTTGAAGTTCGAAAAGGAATGTGTAAGGTGTTTTTTAAAGGATATGTCTGGGGGCAAAAAAATCGAATTAATGAGCTTGTTTTCCTGGTGAAAGAATTGTGCGCTTGGACCATGATTGTGGGCTGTGTGTAATCATAGTTCTCCTGGCTGCCTATTGTGTGTGTGTGTGGGTGTGAAACCTGGCCGTCTTAACAATGAAGCAGGTGGTGTCCTCTAATTTATTTTTCATCCGAATGTGCAACCAGCAAGTACTGCGCTCGCTGCATGTATTGCCATGTTCTGGTTATGCTTAGCCCTGTATGTACGCTAGGTTAGCCAAATATGATAACGTAGCATATAATGGCAGAACAGTGGTTGCTTGAAAAGGGAGTAACACCTCCAGGGCCTCATGTGGTGTGCCTGTGTGTGTGTGTGTGTGGAGATGGGGAAACTCAACGAGAGAACGGGTGGATTATCGCTAAAGGTAAAGGTGTTTTCCGCGCAGTAGCAGTTGGCGCGTCTGAAATGCGGGCGCGTTGGGTCCATCGCTCAACGCGGCCTGCATGTAACCTGTCTGCTGTCGCACACGTCTTGCCGCGGTGACGTGTTCGAGCGACGTGCGCACGATCGCGTTCCCCCACGGCGTGCGGAGCTCCGCCTTTTTCTTCTTCACCCATCTCTGCTGCAGGGACGGGAAATGCACAGAGCCCCCCCCTGTCTCCTCTCCTCTCTTTGCTTATCCCTCACTCCTGCAAAATGGGCTCTGTCTCTTTTGATGTTCCACTCTTCAAAAGGGAAGGATAGGCAACTGAAGAGCAATGCTTATGCTAATGAAATGGCGAGGAAACACAAACCTCTTGGGGCCAGCGTTTGCTGATTTACTATGCGCCAGAGTGCTTTTGTGGTTGGGTGTGTGTGTGTGTGTGTGTGTGCGTGTGTTCCACGAAGCCAGCGTGCGTGTGTGTCCCCTCCCGCAAGTGTCTGTGCGCTCATGCGCGCACATTAGTTGTGTGTGTGGCTGAGATACAGTATTTAAGGGGAGTCTACCCCCCCCCCCTCTCTCCCCCCCCCCGTGTCAGATCAGTGCTCCTCTGGCATCATGGGAAGGCTGCCGTTCTGGTTGCCTGGGGGGGGGGTAGGGGAGGGGGGTTTGCTCTCTCAGCCTTTAATATTTCATCCCTCAGCCACGTCCCACTTCCTGCTCCACAACCCGGAAGTGCAGAGAGCCCTGTTGTCGGGGAAGAGAGGGGGAAGCGTTCAGCGGGGGGAAAGCCACACTGTGGCTGTCGGATCAGCCTGTGGAGGAGGAGGAGGAGGCAAGAAGAGATGAGGGGGGTGTACGATGGGGAGAAGGGGAGATCTGTTTTCTTGTGTGTGTGTGTGTGTATACGTGTCTGTGTTTGCTTGGCATTTGAGCGAGCGGGAGGAATATGGATCGGCGGCCGCTCCTGCATAGCGCTCGTCTCCTCCTGGGGGGGAAAAGGTCACCCCGGGCAGGGGGGGGGGGGGGGGGGAACGCCCGGAGCGGGCCCAGCTGGGAAGCTCGCAGGCTTGGGATCCCGATCGAAAAAAGATTCGGTCCGAACCCGCCGGGTGGAATGGTCGGAAACGACTACTGCGGAATGTCAGGAATGGTACGAGGGAATGAGCGAGTGGACACTATTAAAATGAGCCCTTTAAATAGGACCATGTGGGCGAAGTGGTTAGAGGGTGCGTGCGTGTGTGTGTGGGTCCGTGAAGTGGGGGGGGGAAGGGCTTCCCATCTCTTGAGGATGAGCGCATGGTGTTCAGACAGTGAAGTGGTACTGTCTGACATGTTTTGAGCAGACAGATCCTTGAGCATGAGTCTTCGGATGACAGACAAAAGGCTGAAACGAATGAAAGGATCGCTTTCAGATGAGAGGAAGAGGGACGGTACACGACAGAGGCTCTCTGTCCCAGCCTCGTCCGAACCCCACGCAGCTGGGACGGAGCGTGCTCCACTACGGCCCCCCCCCCCCCCCGGCGGCCCCCCTCGACACGCCTTCGGGCCCCCCCGAAGCCGCTGGTCGGACGGGGGAGGGGTCACGGCACCGGCAGGCCTGAAATACGTTTCCCACACGAGTTGCCAACGTCCCTTGCCAGTCGACCGTCAACACGGCACCCGCGCTCGCTCGGCAACGGCCCCACGTTTTAGCTCCCTAACCAGTCTTCCCCTGTGAGGGCGCGTCCG
The DNA here is from genome assembly GCF_054491055.1 of Hypomesus nipponensis. Lineage (NCBI taxonomy): Eukaryota > Metazoa > Chordata > Actinopteri > Osmeriformes > Osmeridae > Hypomesus > Hypomesus nipponensis. The sequence continues at coordinate 6,007,074 of NC_140386.1, forward strand.
GGCCGTGTGGATGCGTGGACGTCACATGGCCACAGGATGTTATTATTCCAGAGCAATGCAGACTCCCTGAGGTGAGCTGGTAGAACCATCGCCCCCTCCCCCCTCCCCCCTCCCCCCTCCCCCCTCCCCCCTCCCCCCGCCCCCCCACCCCCCTCTGCAGTTTCCCTCCTGCCTGCCAACTTCCCACCCACAACCCTCCAGGACTCCACCGTGCCCCCCACCCGCAGCCCTCCTACCCCGCCAGGCCTCCTAGGGACACAGATTAAGCCAATTAACCCTGACATAAACACAAACAACACCGGGAGTGAAAGGGGAAGCCTGTATTCCACTGACGCTCTGCCGAGGGGGAATAATCCCCATTAGGGCTCTGGTTGAAGTCGTAAGTGCAGAGAGAGAGAGAGAGAGGGGGGGGGGGGGGGGGGAGATGGAAGGGAGGGCGGAAAGGGTTGAGGGGAGAGAAAGAGTTTAAAGGAGAGAGAGGCAGAGAGAGATGGCAAGAGAGAGAGAGAGAGAGAGAAAGGCAGAGAGGGAGAGTTTAGAAACAGAGAGAGGCAGAGAGAGAAGGGTAGAGAGTATAGAAAGGAGATAGAGGCAGAGAAAAAGGGCTACAGAGAGGTAGAGAAGGCCAGAGAGCGAGAGAGAGAGAGAGAGAGAGAGTTTAGAAAGGAGAGAGAAAGAGGGCTACAGAGAGGTAGAGAAGGCCAGAGAGCGAGAGAGAGAGAGAGAGAGAGAGAGAGAGTTTAGAAAGGAGAGAGAAAGAGGGCTACAGAGAGGTAGAGAAGGCCAGAGAGAGAGAGAGAGAGAGAGAGAGTTTAGAAAGGAGAGAGAGCAAGCCTGGGGAGATGGCAGCCTTCGGATGGGGTTTTCTCTCCTTTCCTCCCCGGCCTCCGATCACCGCTCTCCTCTGCTGGGGAGAGTGGAGCACGCGTCTGGGATCTAGACTGTGCACAGAGGAGCTGCCCGTACGCTCTGTGTTAGCCTGACAATGGGTTGACAATCCGACAACAGCCTGACAATCCATCCTGGTCGTCCTTGGTTCACGACGGCAAATTTACCAACCCCACGACTTTCACGTCGAGAGATGTGCTTGCCTCGTGTTTTCATATATAGAAACACACTCTCAGTCACCTTCTTTCTGTGCCTCTCCTCGTCTTCTTATCTCTCTTTCACACACACACACACACAGACACACCCTTGCCTCTCCCTCCCTCTCTCTCCCACTATGTCTCTCTCCCTCTCTCGCACCTTTATTTTTTGACAGTTTGACAGCTCGACAGCTCGTCCCAGTCACTATCAGTAGGGCCAATAAAACAGTGGCGTTATCAGACACATCACGCTCCTCTCCCAGCCTCCCCTCCTTCACTTCTCACACAGGGCTGAACCACCCTTGTTCTCGAGACTCCCCCCCCCCTTCTCATCGTCAATCCAATCATAAAACAGTCTACCGTCAATGTGCTGCTACTGACCAATCCAACTGCTCGAAAGGTTTTGGCCGAGTCAGGAAGAGCCCACGGAAACCGTCCGAAAGACTAACCCTCCTGTAACCCTCCACCGGAAAGTTCTACCAGCAGCCGGATGCAATCAAGCTCTTTTGCCAGCTAAACCCTCCGCCGGTGTAGACCACAGTGGATGTAATCAGAACTGGCCTGGTCGCTCCGGTCCACAGGGATTACTGCAGACGTTCTTAGTCATTAAACTCGCTGTTAATTAATGGGACAGTCTGACGGACTCTTCTGGAAACTGTCGGTCGCGTGCCACGCGATGTTTTAATGCGCTCCCCCAAGTACACACACATACGCATGCTGCATTCTGGTTGCCTCAGTGTTTGACCATTAAGGACAGGCTGGAAATACTTGTGGTGAACACACAAGTATCAATCACGTCTTATCTCATTGACGACAAGTGAGTGCTAGTGTGTGTGTGTGTGTGAGTGAGGAAATATGTTTGTTTGAGTGCAGCAGAAGCCAGCTAGGAGGTCACGACCATTCCCTATCGGCGACTCTCCGTTCTCACTTGTCTCTCTGGTTGCTAAGGGCTTCCTGGCGACAGCGCAGGCGAGGGGACCAATAGCATAACCTGCTCGCTCCGACTCGGCCCCTCCCCTAATCCCTCCTCCTCCTCTTGCGTTTGAATGTGTGCGTGAGAAGTGCATGCTGGGAGACACACACAGGGGGGGGGGGGGGGCGGTGGGTGAGTGCCTGAAGAAGGTAGCCGTCCCCAGGCTTGTCCGTTGAAGTGTGAGCGCGTGAGGGCCGCGGGGAGAGAGAGGCAGGATGTTTGGCAGCCCGAGCACAGCCTCTCTCCTCCGACTGAGCCAGCTCCTTCTGTGGGGCCACTAACACCCCTCTGTTCTCCCAGAACACACCCTCTGCACAGCCTCCACACGCGCGTATCACCCAGAAACACGTGTGTGTGTGTGTGTATATATCTAAATATATATATATATTATGCATGTGCTTTCAGATGTACGTGTATGTATGTATGGACTCCACACATGCATGTGCACACACCAACATGAACACATTCCTCACCCCCCCCCCCCCCCGAGGGCGCTCGCGTTTTCTTTCTTCCCCCTCTCTTTTGTCTTCCGTTTCCCCTAGGCTTCCCCCAGGTTGTCACGCTGGGTTCGTTTCATTCGTCCGCAAACACCTGTTCCCTTCCATACCCCCTCCTCGCCCCCCCCACCCCTCCATCGGGTCTCCTTCTGTGTCTCTCTTGGACATGGTTCTCTCTCTCTCTCTCTCTCTCTCTCTCATCCTTGCCGGCTCGCCCCCTACTCTGTCTCCCTTGCAGCCCCACCCTTTCTTTTGGACGCCGTCACTTCAAGCCTCCTCTCCTCCCAGCCCGTCAACACGTCTGATTTCCCCCAGATAAGCACCGTGCAGGTGATGCTCGCTCGCTCGCTCACAGCAGAGGGTTGCTGGTTACATCACCTCTTCAGCCTTGAACACGCCCAGCCGGGAAACACCATCCTCCGGGGGGGGGGGGGGGGGGCGTTCTCGAACGTGGGTCCTCTCATCGAGGGAACATCGGGAGAACCGGAGGGATGCTCAAATGTCAGCCATAGGCCGGCTGTGCGTGTCGGGCGATCGCGTCCGGAGGACAGGAGATCAGGACAGAAGATCCGGACAGGAGGACAGAAGATCCGGACAGGAGGACAGAACATCCGGACAGGAGGACAGAAGATCCGGACAGGAGGACAGGAGATCCGGACAGGAAGACAGAAGATCCGGACAGGAGGACAGAAGATCCGGACAGGAGGACAGAAGATCAGGACAGGAGGACAGAAGATCCGGACAGGAGGACAGAAGATCCGGACAGGAGGACAGAACATCCGGACAGGAGGACAGAAGATCCGGACAGGAGGACAGAAGATCCGGACAGGAGGACAGAAGATCAGGACAGGAGGACAGAAGATCCGGACAGGAGGACAGAAGATCCGGACAGGAGGACAGGAGATCCGGACAGGAGATCAGGGGGGAGCATCCCTCCCACTGCCAAGCCTAAAATAGTCCCTTCAAGACGACAGTTAGTCGAGAGCCTTTTGGCTTCAGATAACAGCGGGGGATCAGGGTGGGAGGGAGAGAGAGAGAGAGAGAGAGAGAGAGAGAGAGAGAGAGAGAGAGAGGGAGAGGAGAGGGAGAGGGAGAGGGAGAGGGAGAGGGAGAGAGAGAGAGAGAGAGAGAGAGAGAGAGAGAGAGGGAGAGAGAGAGAGAGAGAGAGGGATAGAGATCCAGCCAGCGGTTGTGTAGCGATGAAGGGGCTTGAGAGAGGAAGCAAGTGATTGAAGTGAAGGAGCGTGGGGTAGAGAGGGATTGAGAGAGGGGGGGGGGGTGCGTGGGGGGGGGGGGGAAGCAGCGATAGAGAGCACGAGATACGGAGGGATGAAATTGTTTCTCTGCTCTCCAACGTAGGAGATGAGGGCTGTGTAGCCGTGGGCGACCGTGATGATTTTACCGGCTTTCTCTGGAAGAAGAAGAAGGAAAAAAAAAGCTAACAGAAAAACAATGTTCACACAGAACTCGAGTTATCACCCCCTTCTTGGCAGCCACACACAGAGAGAGAGAGAGAGCTATGAATTAGCTTGACCTTGACAGGAGCCTTTCCTAAACCAGTTGTTGCCTCGGCAACAGCCCCCTATCACATGACCCAGTGACATGGAATGTGGAATTCATGTTCTTGTTCTTCCAAGGAGGAGGAATGTGTCTACTGTCTACAATGCGGAATTCCAACATCTGATCGAAGCCCACTATGGCTGTTCAGATCTCTGTAGGACTGGAGATGGCTACAGATGGTGACAGGGAGAGAGGAGGGAGAGAGGAAGAGGAGAGGAAGGAGAGAAGGAGAGAAGGAGAGAGGAAGGAAAGAAGGATAGAAGGAGAGAGGAAGGAGAGAGGAAGGGGAGAGGAAGGATAGAGGAAGAGGAAGGAGAGAGGAAGGGGAGAGGAAGGATAGAGGAAGAGGAAGAGGAAGGAGAGAGGAAGAGGAAGTGAAGCGGGAGAGAGAGAGAGCTTCATTAGTCCTAACGTGAGGCTCTCTCTCCTCTGACCTACTGACGAGCAGTATTTGTTGTCATACGTCACTGTCAAGCTGTGGACACACACACCCTCACGCACACAGACTCACACACACACACACACACACACACACACAGCATTCGTTCTTCCTTCATCCATCTCTATTTCCCAACCCGTCATCGTCATATCAGTAATCATTTTTCTGTCTTTTGCACCTTCTCTCCTTTCTCCTTGCTTTAAACCTCTATCCAGAGGCTGTATACATGTTTTCCCTCCCTTCACCCCTGTCCTCCCTCTCTGACCTAGCAGTGGGATATCAGCTATTAGCATCATGTCTTTGGCGCCGCGCCAGCCTCTCTCCTTCTCAGTAATGGCTTACACACACTCAGCCACTCAGTCACATGCACACACACACACGCTCCCGACAAGCAGCAAACACACACACACACACACACCCATCCATCTCCGTTTAGAACCATTCCCCTTCACAGCCCACCAATCCGATATCACATCACCCAGCCCATCAGGTTAGTCAGCCTCACTCCGTTTTCCCAGGATGCACTGGGTGAACCTGGCCAGGGGGGGTCACCCCTGAGGCCTGACGATATTTCGGTGGAGGAGAGACGTCGAGTATGTCCCACGCCTGTTAGCCAGTACCACACCCCGAGACTTCAATCACAGAGACGAGAACAAAGGCCCGGAAAACCATACTAAGCCAGCGCTCCACATCAGCAGTTTCCTGACCAGCCTCTCCGGAGGAATGCCCCAGCGAAGCCCCACCCACCTCCTCATCCACCACCTCCCCGACCTCCCTCCCCCTCAACTCCACCTTACACCCTCGCTCCCCAACCCCCACGCCAGAGCAGCCAATCAGGAGGCAGTCTCACCGGGAGCCAGAGACCCCGGGATCAGTCTATTATAGAGATGATGAATGCAACCAACCCCCTCCACCCGCCCCCCGTGTGGCTCTCAGTAGGGGCCCAGGGTTAGAGGGTTAGGGTTACTGTGGACCAGACAGTGAAGAGTGTGACAGTGTGTGTGTGGGGGGAGAAAGACCTGGAGAAGGCCGGAACGGGGGGTGAAACGAGTCAGAGAGAGAGAGACAGCAGGAGAGAGAGAGAGAGAGAGACAGAGACAGAGACAGAGAGAGAGAGAGAGAGAGAGAGAGAGAGAGAGAGAGAGAGAGAGAGAGACAGAGAGAGAGACAGAGAGAGAGAGAGACAGAGAGAGAGACAGAGAGAGAGAGAGAGAGACAGAGAGAGATAGAGAGAGAGACAGAGAGAGATAGAGAGAGAGAGAGAGAGAGAGAGAGAGAGAGACAGACAGAGAGAGAGAGAGAGAGAGAGAGAGAGAGACAGACAGAGAGACAGAGAGAGAGAGAGAGAGAGACAGAGACAGAGAGAGACAGACGGAGAGACAGGGGGAGAGAGAGAGACAGGAGGGGAGAGAGAGACAGGGGGGAGAGAGAGAGACAGAGAGAGAGATAGAGAGAGAGACAGGGGGAGAGAGAGAGACAGGGGGAGAGACAGAGAGAGACAGAGAGAGAGAGACAGGTAGAGAGAGAGAGACAGGAGGGGAGAGAGAGACAGGAGGGGAGAGAGAGACAGAGAGGAAGGAGGGACACCTGATACTGGCAGCATATGCTCCAGATCGCAGTCTGCCATCGTCAGCCTGGTAAAAGCATTGATCCTGGGCCTGGCCTTTCCCTTGGTCAAGACAATAATCACCCCCCCAACAGCATAATGCACTCAGTCTCAGTTCACGCAGCTTGTTAGCCTCTCACAACAGCTCCGGGCTGGGCTGTCGCAGCAGCATGCAGCATCCTGGGAGAAACCCTTGATATAACACATTGGATAAGACCCTGTCATTCCCCTCCCCTATCCTCATTTGGCCTTTTGCACCCCAGTGGGGGCTGCTTTGGTCTCCTGCAGTCCATTCACTGCTGCTGGTCTTGTCCTTGCACTGGCACACACAGGATTCTCACCCTCTCTCCCTGCCTCATTATCTCCGAGCTCCCTGTTCCCATCCCCTGGATTTGTGTCTCCATGGCGATTGGCTGACTGCAGTGACCCACCGAGGACAACTCATTAGTGAGTTACCAGTGACTGGTAAGGCCGAGGGAGGTAGACATAGAGAGCGAGAGAGAGAGAGAGAGAGCGAGAGAGAGACCAAGAGAGAGCGAGAGACAGAGAGGCAGACAGACAGATATACAGACAGACAGACTAAAGAAGTGAGAATGTATGTAATGGTGTCATGCTGGAGTTGGTCTCCATATATCCACCTGTTGTCTGAGTGGGAAGCTGCAGTCTCATTCTGGAGAAGAAGGATCATTTATGGAGCCAGGCCTCCAAAATTGCCTCTCCAGGGTAGAATTTGTGTGTGTGTGTGTGTGTGTATCTGTGTACACCAGCAGTATTGATTCTTTGCTTTAAACTGTGTGTTTAGAAACGCCCTGTGTGTGCGGAGATGTGTGTTTGTGTGTGGGGGTTATAACCAGAGCATTGATGCCATGCAGCTGTGTGGCTGTTTACCTGACTGATGTGCCTTTGGTCGCCCCCAAGCTGATGAGTTTTAAATGAAGAGATGGGAGGGATGGAGGGAGAGGGGGGGAGCGATGAGAGGGGGAGGGTGAGATGAGAGGGAGAGGGAGGGAGGGGGGCTGGCAGGCCGGCCATAGAGGAGTGGAACAGAAGAAGGGCGGCCGTCACACCTCACTGAGCTTCGTAATGGAAGAATGGCTTCTCTCTCTCTCTCTCTCTCTCTCTCTCTCTCTCTCTCTCTCTCTCTCTCTCTCTCTCTCGCTCTCTTGCTCTCTCGCTCTCTCTCCTCTCTCTCCCCTTCTCTCGCTCTCTATCTCTCCCCTATTACACCTATACCCGCGCTGTACACCGTATATCTCCCCTCCTGTCTCTGCTTGTCCTTCTGGGGCCAAAAACTGAGGCGTGAGGGAAGAGGTAGGTGGAAGACAGCAAATCTGATTCTCTGTACAAAAATGAAAATGTTCTTGTATAACTGTGTCATACCTGTTTGAACCTCGACCCCCCCCATCTCAATTTATCACGTGCACACACACACACACACACACACTCACCTCTCCGAAGTGATCATCCCAGCGCTATGGCTGTCCTCTGAACCCACCAGCCCTCGCTCTTCGGTTCTCAATTTCGATCTCGGCTCCAATCAAAAACGCGCCCCTACCGCTCAAGAAACAGAGGAGAGAGAGAGAGAGAGAGAGAGAGAGTGAGAGAAAGATGGAGAGAGGGGGACCAGGAAGAAGGGCAAAAACACAGATAGAAACCCCAGAGAAGTGCTCATCCTTCCGTGGGATTGAAAGATGGCTGGCGCCGGCGTGGTTTTAATCCGCTGCCTCCAGTTCATTATGGATTCCGCCCGCCCGTAATGATGTGGGCTGCTTGCCAAGACACAAGGTGGAACCCTACTCTATTTGTCATTCCCCTTCCGGGGGGGGGGGGGGGGGGGGCGTAGAGGGCGACGCACACCTGTGGGGGCAGCAGCAAATGTGTGTGTGGAGGGTGTGTGTGTGTGGGGGGGGGTTAGTGTTTCCTGTGTATTGATTTCAAACAACGGTGGATTTGGAGTTGAGCCGGGATTGGTTGGAGAGCGACTGTCTGTCTGTTGGTCTGCAGGACTGTGAAATGGAGTTCTCTTTTACGACAGGCTCCATTAATGCAGTGTTAGAAACCGCCGATAACAGGGTAGCCTAATTAAAGCCGATCTCCTATTGGCCCGTACACAGGTTTCCAGGACCCTAACCATCTCACGTGCCGCCCTCCAATCAAATCGTTGGCCGACGTTGCTTTTCGTTGACCAGCTTAACCCGACAGACAGCTGTGTTCGTCTGTTTCGAAGCGTTCCGTGTTTGTCGAGTCGACGGGCGCTGTGGAAAGAGGCGTTTGTTTGTTTTTGTAGAGCGGGCATCGTCGCTGATCCCGGCGGAGCGCAAAATATGCACGCGTGAGCCGAGAGAAAGCTGCTTATCCGGACAACGGCGCGTGAATCCTCGGAAGACCACGAATCCCAAAACCGCCTGGTGCATCAGCTGTCCCTGCCCACAGAGGATTAACACACACACGCACACGCACACGCTGCATCACTTGTATGCCTTGTAAATCGTCATTAAAAAACGACCCTGCCAAAAACCCTTTTAGTGGGTTGTCGTTGCTGTTAACATGCTTAGTGTCTCTCTCTCTCTCTCTCTCTCTCTCTCTGTCTGTGTGTGTGTGTGTGTAACGTGTGTCAACATGAGTCATGAGATTAGAGAATCACTAGCACCACTCTGACCGTCCTGCTGGGGCATCTGGGAATGTGCATGTTGGCATGTTGGAGGCGAGCGGGGAGTTCGGCCAGGGGAAGAGAGGGAGGGAGAGGAGGGAGGGAGGGAGGGAGGGAGAGGAGGGAGGGAGGGAGGGAGAGGAGGGAGAGGAGGGAGAGGAGGGAGGGAGGGAGGGAGGGAGGGAGGGAGAGGAGGGAGGGAGGGAGGGAGGGAGGGAGGGAGGGAGGGAGGGAGGGAGGGAGGGAGGGAGGGAGGGAGGGAGGGAGGGAGGGAGGGAGGGAGGGAGGGAGGGAGGGAGGGAGGGAGGGAGGGAGGGACTGGGAACTGAGGAAGGATGATCAAATAATGATGTGAAGGGCGGACGCCCCTCCTATCTCTCAGGCACGCACACACACACACACACACACACACACATCCCATATCTGGACACCAGGGAGGGCTTTACTCCCCCCCCCCCCCGCCAGCAATGACCCAGTCTAATCTCGGTCCCACACACACTCACACACTGCAGCGTCTTACCACACGCACACACACACACACACACATACTTTAAGCAATATCTCTTTGCCCTTGGTTTGTTCTTTGGTGAGGTTGTGTGAGTCTATCTCCATGGTGACACATATATCGCCATGGAGACCTGGGCTCCAGACCTGAGGGTAGGTGACCGGACATAGAATATTATGGAGTGGAGACGTAAAAGATCAGAAATATGATGGCCGACATAAAAATAGCATGGCCGACACAAGCCGAGCATATGAACTATGTGTGTGGGTGTTGCCTTGCATCATACACTGTAATTGGAGAGGGGTTGTTTAGCGTAGAGATTTGCTGTGTGTGTGTGTGTGTGTCTGTAGTTTCGACTCACTCAATTTCCTTAAGTCCATTACAAGACGCTGCTCTCTCTCTCTCTCTCTCTCTCTCTCTCTCTCTCTCTCTCTCTCTCTCTCTCTCTCTCTCTCTCTCTGAGTACTGGGCGAGCATGGCCCTATTAACGAGCATGACATTTGTCAGCATTGATCCTGTCAGGATGGCTAAGCGTGGACCTGTGTGTGTGTGTGTGTGTGACTGGAGAAATAAGTGACCGTGCATTACACACGCTAAGCACATGCACGCACACCTCCTCAATCCATCATACACTGTGTCTACAGGGCTAGCTCATGGAATCTTGAATCTGCCCTTCCTCGCTCTCTTTCTCATCCTCTCTCTTTCTTTCTGTCTCTCTTTATCTCTCTCTCTCCTCCTTCCGCCCTCTTACCCTTCTGTCTTGTTCAGAGTAGGGAAGTTAAATTATTTTATACAATTTCTTATAATGCAGTTAGACCCCCCCTGCCCCTCCCTTCCCCCCATTCCTCATATGACAGCCATAGGGCAGAATACTAATCTGTTACACACAACCCACACACCCACACACACATTGTACATGTACACACGGCGCAGCGCAGGCATGCACGTACACACACACACACATTGTACATACACACACACACACCCTGTGGAGTCTCCCGCGGGACCCCGCCTCCTCATCACGCTGCTGCTGAGCAGGAGACTGTTCTCCCATCGCGTCTAATTAATCATTTTGATCACGCTGACGCGCCCCGTGTTATGCTACGCACGCCGCCGTTCATCTGGACGAGGCCCGGGGCTGGGGTCGCGGGACGTGCGGCGACCGGGTGGGGCGATCCGTGTTTTCGTCCCCGCTACGACCGCAGCTCCGACTAGCAAAAAACCAGCGTTCGTTTGTAAAGCTGTTATGACGTCCCCCAAGCACCTGGGCCGCGGATGGTGCAGTCCGGTCTCTCGGCAACAAGGGGGACGGCCGTCCAAACAGGGACACGCGTCGGGAAGGGAGCCCCGATTTGAAGAGGCGGCGCGTGTCAATGTCGTCGTTTTCCGTCTCAGTCTTTGGCCCGGTCGACGGTAGTAAACGCCCAGAGGCCCCAACAGCATGTGTTGACGTTGAATATCAATATATATGCAGGCCCATCGGTTCAGCCCTGTTAATAATTGATTCGTGAAATCGAAGCCGCGTGAGTTGTTGTTGTCGTAGGCCGGCTTTTTATTCCCCCCCCCCCCCCCCCATGAATAAATTCCATTATATCAGAGTGGAGTGCTCAGCACATTTACTGCACAGCCTCGCTCCTCAGATGTCAGAAGCCTGTGGGGGGGGGGGGGGGGGGTTCCTCTCCAACGTTCTACTGGAGCTCCTACCAGGGATGGTTGTGGAGATTTGCTGGTGCGCTGAGAGACTGCTCCCTTCTCTCGCCCTCCCTCCCGCACAGAGCAGGGTTTGGCCGCACACGCGGCAGAAAGGGTGTGGTGCAGTAGATACAAACCTATCTCCCTCGCTCCCTCTCGCTCGCTCTCGCTCCCTCTCGCTCTCGCTCGCTCTCTCTCTTTCTCTGTCTCTCTCTCTTTCTCTGTCTCTGTCTCTCTCTCTCTCTCTGTCTCTCTATCTGTCCCTCTCTCTCTCTGTATCTCTCTCTCTGTGGGGTGTCTCTGGGATCCCTGCAGGTACAGCAGGGCTGGGTGTAGATGCGGTATCCCCAGCTCCCACCCTCTCATTCTCGGCACAATATTCATTCAGAATCTGCATAGATCTGCATAGTCAGCCCTGCCCTTCTCCCTCTCTCTCTCTCTCTCTCTCTCTCTCTCTCTCTCTCTCTCTCGCTGTCTCTCTCTCTCTGCAACAAGCTCTGCAGACAGACCAGTGTGCAGGGGAGGAGGAAAAGATGGGAGCGGGAGGGGTTGAGGTAGCTGAAGAAAGGATGAAAGTAGGAAGTGTGGAAGAGCGTATTGGAAAGAGGGGAAAAGAAAGAGCGAGCTAAGATTCAGTGAGTCCACCTTCCAGAAGCTTGCAGGTGTGGGGTGGGGTGGCCCAGCAGGGTGTCTGGTCGGACCAGTTTCTCACAGAGCCCAGACGAGCTATGATCCTCCTAGTGTCCGACAAGGAAGGATAGACGGAGTATAGAAGACAGGATGGATATAAAGAGTGAGGTGGTAGAAGGGAGAGGTGGTGGATAAAGATAGTGTGGAAGCTCTCCTTTTCACGCCAATTTCTGTCTCTCTCGTCACTCTCTTCCTCCCTTTCTCTCTCTCTCTCTCTCTCTCTCTCTCTCTCTCTCTCTCTCTCTCTCTCTCTCTCTCTCTCTCTCTCTCTTCATCGCGCTTTGTTCTTTTACCGAGTGACAAGCGAGGGTGGCCAAAGCTGTGGTCTCCATGGGAACAGCGCCGCACGACCATTTAGTAAGACCCGGTCTGAAGTTGCAGGGCATCCGCTCAGGAATCCAGACTTCCTGGATTCCAGGCGGGGCGTGGCGGAGGGGGGGGGGGAGGGGGCTGAGTCACACCCTCAGAGCCGGTCGGCAGAGTGTGGCGTTCCAGCCGGCTGTTCCCTGGGCCAGGTGACACGCTGTCCGTATTCTGTGGCGTGTTTTTGGCACAACTGTCCCACACTATCAGGTCCCAGTGTGTTATCAGTGCTCTGCTCGGATTTCTAAAAAAGACAGGGATTTAGTCGGTCTGTCTCTGACGAGGAATAGAGGATGTAAGCGGGCTCATCCATCACCACTGCTAAACACCATTCACATGGAAATCAGACAAGACAGTGGTGTGTGAGAGAGAAAGAGAGAGAGGTAGGGCAAGAGAGAGAGAGAGAGAGAGAGAGAGAGAGAGAGAGAGAGAGAGAGAGAGTGAGAGAAAAGAGAGAGGACAGAGAGAGAGAACGTCGCAATTGTTATTCAAATCCATATGGAAATGTCACGTCGTTTTTTTTTTCTTCCCCCGTCTACCGCGTCGAGGAGGTACGTCACTCCACCAATCCCGTCTGCTAGTCAAACACCGGGGGGCCTCCGATTGGACGGGCGGTCAGGCGTCCTCTGCCGGGGTCAGCAGGGGGGGTCAAGGGGGGGCAGCAGGTGTGGTTTGGACCCGGCAGTAGGACTCGAGACTCTTGCTGGCGTCTGTCGTCGAGGCGACCAGGTCCTGATCCAGGTGCCGTCCACTCCTGTTCCAGCGTGTGGCCCGGTCTCCCCCCCGGCGTCTGTCGAGTGCAGCGCCTCTCGTCTTTGAACGCGCTCTCAGACGGCTGGAAGCAAGCAAACGCACCAGCGTAATTGTATTAAAGCGGTCTCCTTTGACATCTAATGTAATCAGTCGTTTTCTCGGGCGGTGGTGTTTGGTTACGGAGGAGGCGGACGCCGGCCCGCGTCGTGACTCTTTCGCGCTCTGGCGAAAACCCCCCCCCACGCGTTTTTCCTTCGCCAGCGAGATTCTTCTTCTCTGATTGTACGTCTGCGTCCCAAAGAAACGGGCTGGTCTCTCGGCCCATTCCTGGAACGCTGACTCATTGCTATGGGTGACATGCTTGTAATACACACACACACACACACCACAGATACAACGCCACACTCACACCTACAGAACATAGACCCCCCCTCCCCCCCCCCCCCACACACACACACTCCTGTTCGAGGGCCCGTCCAGTGTTATGACTTGTTTCGAAAAGTTTTCCAAGGGCTGTTTATCTCCAACACAGGTAGGAATAACAGTGAGGTCAAGAGGGAAAAGGCTCGGAGGCTGCAGCTAGTGGTGTTGAATAATCGAGTGGTCTGTGCCGTCCTGTGTGCAGAGCCCCCCCCCCCGTCTCCCCCGGCCTGACTGACTCATCTCACTCACCACGAGTGAAGAGCTCTCGCTGGAAGGGAAATAAGCAGGATTTCAGCACATATTACATCTGCCCACGCACAGCTTCTCGCTCTAGCTCTCTCTCTCTCTCCTTTTTCCCCTCTCTCTGTCTCCCTCTCTTTCTCGCCATCTCTCTCCCTCTCCCTCCCTATCTCCGCAGTCCTCTGTCACACACAGCGATGATCTGAGATGCGATGCTGTTTTCCATCTGCCTGCTTCATAGTGTACATGACAAGCAGCAAATTGGGCTGCTTGTTTTATGTGTGTGTGTGTCCACGTGCATGTCAGGCTTCCAAGGGGAGGGAGGGGGGTGATGTGGATTCTGGGTTGTTTCATGTGTTCCTCCAGATGCACTGTGGGAAGGTTTTTATGTGGATCGGCGCATGAAAGACACCCATCTTGTTATGGGCCCCTCTCTGTGAATTAGCGCGTGTGTCGTGTGTGTGTTGTGTGCGTGTGTATGCAGGGGGGTGGTGCTAAGTGGCAGCTGTTCTCCCAGCACCACCCAAAACCCCCTTTGAGTGAGAAGTGGTTGAGGCCTGGGGACTTTGGTAAAGGGTGTGATCCTTCTGAGACACACACACACGCACACGCACACTTGGGCTGTGCTCGTGTGTGATCGTATAGCAAGCCCCATCTGGTGTGAGAAAGGAGCCTGTCATTGTGTGGGTGTGAGTGTAGGCTGTGTGGGTGTGTGTGGGTGTGTGGGTGTGAGTGTAGGCTGTGGGTGTGTGCGTGCGTGCGGTCTCAGGGTGTTCTATACAGTACAGGACGTGGAACTCCTCCGGTCCCTGTAGTCCACCTGTCAGGCTGCGAGACGGATCATCCTGGGATCAATTGACCTCCATCCGAGTAGATTACTGTACTCGCCGCAGAGCTGTCCCTCACACTGACGAGTGTGTGTGTGTGTGTGTATTCACGTGTGTGGAAGGGGTGTGGGGGGGGGGGGGGGTGGTGTTAATGGGTCTTTTCTGAACCTCCCCCTCATTAATATTTCACAGGCCTGATTGGTTGGGACAGGGGCTAGAGAGAGGGTCTCCTGGCCTTCATGCACACCCCCCCCCCCCCCCACCACCACCACCCCAGAGGGACACTTGAGAGCTGGGAGTGTGGGGGCCCCCCGACTAAAGTGGCCCCCAAAGACAGTGCTCCACACCCACTCACGCATAGAAACACACACTCCCCACCGCACCAATAAAAGCCGCCCGTGCATGCAGCCTTCTCATCGAGTCTGCGCACTGCGCACGCGCCGCCCAATCCCAATCGAGGGGGCGGCCGGGGAAGGGAGGTCGGTAACGACGCCGTCATTGAATAGACTCGCTCTCGGAGCGCCAGCCATCCCGGAGCAGTGTTTACGGGCTGGGGTTGGGTGGAGAGGCGCTGTGGAGGGGAGGTAGTGTTCCCTGGTGTAGGACCCTGGATGAGAGGGTAGTGGTCTCCTGTCTGGCCAAGGCTTCCTCCCACGGTAATGGAAATCCTGTCTGCGGTGCTGACACACACTCAGAGCTGGACTGCAATGTGGCCTACTCAGCTTTAAATAGCCGCTCCGAGTCCAAGTGACCCTCCCCCTCCCCTCACCACTCACACACACACAGACACACACACACACAGTTGTTTCTCAGCACACTTCGCCCTGTCTTTCTCTCGGCGTGTTCCACTTGGTTTTTCCCCTTTTCTGCCTTTGTCCCTCCCTCCCTCCATTCGCTCTCCCTGCCTTTCTCTCTCCCTCTCCTTCACCCTCCCCTCCTCCCCTCCTCCCCTCCTCCCCTCCTCCCCTCCCCTCCCCTCCCCTCCTCCCCTCTCCTTCCCTGTCCCTCCATGCCCTTCACTCTCCCTCCATCCCTATCCTTCTCTCTCTCTCTCTTCCCTCCCCCCTCTCCCTCTCTCTCCCCTCCTCTCTGCAGTGCAGGGGCAGAGGACGATCGCGTCCCTCGCCCCCTTTCCCGTCCGGCCATGCGGAGCGCGGTAGAGGAGGAACACACACACGCAGTACTAAGGCTCGGTAAAACACGGAAGCTAACGAGGCCCGAGCCGCTGGCTGGCTGGTTGACCTCTGACCCCTCTAGGCCTGGTCTGTCAGGGTCAGCTGAGCTCGCTGACATCAGAGGAGGCCGGAAGGACGTCTCAGTCTCTCTGCATGCACCGTGTGTGTGTGTGTGTGTGTGTGCGCGTGTGTGCAGCTCTTTGGCGTGGTGAGGCTAAGCCCATTAGCAGGACGCCTCAGTGTCGCTGGTGAGTCCTGGTTCAATCCAATCATTCCAGCCTCTCTGTTGGCCAACCTGAAGGGGCTTCTACACTCCTGCTGTCTGTGTGTCTGTGTGTGTGTGTGTGTGTGTGTGGTATTAGTGCAGGGGGGTTCAGCAGGCAGAACGAGAGTATATGATATGATTAGTGTTTGTGGCGGTGGTGGTGGTGGGGGGGGGGGGGTTGTCTTCAACCCTCCCCACCCTCACCCACCATCCCCCTCTCCTCCCTAGCCAGGAGTCCGGGTTGTGGAAGGAGCCCCGAGCGGTCGACATGGCCGCCGTTGGAGGCTCCGCCCTCCGGCCACCACACACGCACACGCTCCCCAGCGGCACACTGTCAGCCAACACCCACGCCGTGAGCAAAGCGTGAGCAGATGTGTGTCCAGGACACAATCCCACAAAGGAGATGGAGGCGAGGACAGGCTCTGATTGGTCCCTGTTATAAAAGTGGATTACAGTGATGGTTTACCCCCCCCCCCCCCCACCCCCTTTCCCCCTGTAATCAGATTAGATTAAATTAGGGGGGAGGAGGGTAGAGGATTAACAGGTCCTAGCAGAAGCTAATGAGAGGATGGAGCAGCGGGGATTTTTCCAGCTGCCTCCTAAATCTCACCTCCAACATCACGCACGTACATCTGATGCTGAATGTGGACGTCCTTCCTGCCTGTGCTTCTCTCTCTGTCTGCGTCTGCCTCTCTCTCTCTTTCTCTCTGGGTCTCTATCTCCCTCTCTCTCTGTCTCTCTCTCTCTCTCTCTCTCCGTCTCTCTGGGTCTCTCCCTCTCTCTCTCTGTCTCTCTGGGTCTCTCTCTCTCTGTCTCTCCCCAGGTCTCTGTTTCCCCCTGCTTGCCTCTCAGGGTGAGTCACTGTTGCTCTGTATTCCAGTAGCATTCCACTGGGCTTATCCAGCTGTCAAGGATCAGCTTCAGCTATCTGTGTGTGTGTGTGTGTGTGTGTGTGTGTGTGTATCTGTCTGACTGTGTGCGTGTGTGTGTCTGACTGACGTGTGTGTGTGACGCGTGTGTGTCTGTTTGACCGACTGTGTGCGTGTGTCTCGCTTTTAGTGTCTATATTTGTGTGAGACTGTTTGTGGGTGGGTGTGTGTGAGGGTGAGTGTGTGTGTGTGTGTGTAGCGAGGTGGTACTTATCTCGGAGTGTCCCTGTGGGCCAGTGGCAGCTGCAGATCGGCCTGTACGGCATGTGTTCACATACGTGTGCATGAAGGCATGTGCGTACGCCTATGTGTGTGTGTGTGTGTGCTTGCTCTTCCTACGCCAGTCTGACTGGTTCAGGCCTCCGCCCACCGCCCCACACCACCAAGGCCTCCGCCCTGCGACAGCGCTGTGTGCCTGGGACAGGGGCAGGCTAGGCTGGGCTGGGCTGGGCTGTGTGGAGGTGCTGGCTGGCTGGCTGGCTGTGCTGCAGGCTGCGTGATGGATGGAGCTCCTAACAGACGAGGAGGGGTGAGGCTGTGATGGCAGCTGGAGACACTGGAGCAGGGACGTGAGAGTGCCCCTCCTCTCTCTCTCTCTCTCTCTCTCTCTCTCTCTCTCTCTCTCTCTCTCTCTCTCTCCCTCCCTCCCTCCCTCCCTCCCCCCTCTCTCTCTCTCTCTCTCTCTCTCTCTCTCTCTCCCTCTCTCCCCCCCCCTCTCTCTCCCTCTTCCCCTCTCTGTCTCGCACTCTCCCTCTCCCCCCCCCCCCTCTCCCTCTTCCCCTCTCTGTCTCGCACTCTCCCTCTCCCCCCCCCCTCTCCCTCTTCCCCTCTCTGTCTCTCCCTCTCCCTCTCCCCCCCCCCCCTCTCCCTCTTCCCCTCTCTGTCTCTGTCTCTCCCTCTCCCCCCCCCCCTCTCCCTCTTCCCCTCTCTGTCTCGCTCTCTCTTCTCTTTCTCTATCCCCGTCATTCTCTCCTGCTGACCCCCCCCCCCATTCCTGGGTGCTGGGGGCTGAGTGGTGGCGGTGTGTGTGTGTGTGTGTGTGTGTGTGTGTGTGTGTGTGTGAATGCAGGCAGGCAGGCAGGCTGGCTGGGCAGTGACGGGGGGGGGTGGAGAAGGCCCCCGAGTGAGCCTGTCATCTATCACAGCGTACAGCAGGCCAGACCCAGCAGTCTGGAGGGTGAGGAGCCTCGCCCAGCCTCCCTGCTCCTCACACACACACACACACACACCTGCCGGTAAACTAGGCTAAAGATGGGGGGGGATGAAAGATGGAGGTAGGGATGCTGGGGTAGAGAGACTGAGAGTTTGCTAGTGTGTGTGTGTGTGTGTGTGTGTGTGTGAAAGAGAGAGAGAAAGGAAGGGCCGGTAAAAGAAAGAAGGAGTTTGGGCATGTGTGGTGGTGTCTGGGAAAGAGAGAGAGAGAGACAGAGAGAGAGAGAGAGAGAGAAGAAAAAAAATCCTAAAACCAGAGCCAGTGGATCCAGCCAGCTGCTGGCAGCTGTCGTTAGATTTGACCCAGTCGGGCACCCTTAGGGAAATGAGCCATCCAGCTCTCCCTCTCTCTATTACATTACTCTCCCACCCTGTCACACTGGCATGACACAGCCAAGCTCCCTCACGCTAATTGCTCGCTTCGACTTCCTGTCTCGCATCGCCGGTATCCACGGCAACGCCCCCCCCCCTACCCCTCCGGCCCCTCCTGCTCCCCTGATTCTGACCCCCCCCCCCCCCCCTCCGTGTCCCTGTGCCGCAGGCTGGAGTGGGTGGAGATCATCGAGCCGCGGACGCGCGAGCGCATGTACGCCAACCTGCTGACGGGCGAGTGCGTGTGGGACCCGCCGGCGGGCGTGCGCATCAAGCGCACGGGCGACAACCAGTGGTGGGAGCTGTTCGACCCCAACACGTCGCGCTTCTACTACTACAACGCCTCCACGCAGCGCACCGTGTGGCACCGACCTGCCGCCTGCGACATCATCCCCCTGGCCAAGCTGCAGACGCTCAAGCAGCACACGGACGCCGCCGCCGCCGCCGCCACGCCCCGCGGCGGGGGGGGAGGAGGGGGAAGGGCGTCGGCCGACAACAGCCCGGGGAGGAACAGCGGCGTGAGCAGGGAGGGGAGCACGTCGTCCTCGCTGGACCAGGAGCTGAGCGACAAGCAGGCCAGCCGGGAGGAGACGGACAGGTGAGCAGACCGACAGCCGACCTCTAACCCTGACCTCTAACCCTGACTTCTAACCCTGACCTCTAACCCTGACCTCTAACCCTGACCTCTAACCCTGACTTCTATCCCTGACTTCTAACCCTGACTTCTAACCCTGACCTCTAACCCTGACCTCTAACCCTGACTTCTAACCCTGACTTCTAACCTTGACCTCTAACCCTGACCTCTAACCCTGACCTCCATCCCTCAACTCTGACCCTGACCTCTAACCCTGACCTCTAACCTGAGAATGGATGGGGTGGAACATACTTACCTAAAAAACGTAACGTAGAGACCTTCAATCCTCAATTTTAGCATGTACTTACAATATATTTAGATTTCCTGTGGAATAATACCTCATTACAAACTAACACGTTGTACTGCCCGTGCAACTCCAACCCAACAATGGGTTGAGACACTTTTCATAAATCGAACCCTGACCACAACCTGACCACTAACGTCCCTCAGCAACCACTCATGGTTGACGGGTCGAACGCTGACGTTCAGACCACAGGTGAAGTGGAACACGGACCAAAAGAAAGGACAAGTCACTGACTGCGACACGTCAAACACAACCATGCTAGGATGTCAAGTCCCGTCTTATTATATCTCTCTGTCCACCATTAACTTTGTCATCTCTTTCTCTCTCTTTATATACCTCTTTGTCTCTTCATTGTGCTCTTCCTCTCTCCTTCCCTCTCTCTCTCTCTCTCTCTCTCTCTCTCTCTCTCTCTTCTCTCTTTCTCTCTTTCTCTCTTTCTCTCTCTGTCTTTCTCTCTCTCAGCCTCTATCGATTGAACGATTTCTCCACTCTGAATGGTTCTTTCACCTTCAGTGTTCCTCCTCCTCTACTCACTCAGTCTCCCTCTCTCACCACCCCTCGCTCGCTCGCTCCCACCGTCTCTAACGAGTCCGTCTCTCGCTCATTAGCTGTAATCTGCTGCAGTTGGCTGTGATTGGTGGACATGGTTGGCTGGGGTCGCAGTGTCCTGTACATGTGTTCTCTGCTCCTCTCCCTGCCAGCGGCGACAAGAGGACACACACACAGTCACACACACACACACAGTCACACACACTTACACACTCTACACTTACCTAACACTGTCCCTTCTCAGTAATTCAAACCACATACAAGCGGTTAGATCAGGCTTTTATGAAGGAATCACCCAGAGCCTGGCTTTACAAATGTGGTTCAGTGCTGGGAAATTCTTGATAGTCTCTAGTGTTCTAAGGTTAAGTCATTTTGAGATATGTTGTCCTTTTTCATCATGTCATGTTTTCGGGCTACGCCTTTTTTCTTCAGTCATGTGGAATTTGTAGCCTCCTAGGGTTCTGTCACATTGGAAAAAGGGATTTACTTAAGTTCAGGGATTTGTTTTTTTGGAAAATGTTAGTTGGTTAATGTTGGAAGCGTTGCAGTCAGCTCTAGTTCCGTCATGATGGAAGCTTTGGTCCTACTGTAGCTCCGTGGGTTGATGGAAGTTGTAGTCCTAGTGTAGCTCCGTGGGCTGATGGAAGTTGTAGTCCTAGTGTAGCTCCTTGGGCTGATGAATCT
>NC_140386.1:6032500-6040000 GCF_054491055.1 Hypomesus nipponensis
GGCGGGGGAGGGGAGGGCGGGGAGCAAGGCAGCGGGACACTGTCGGAGGCGGTGGCGGCGCAGGCGAGGCTGGCGTGGGAGGCGCAGCAGGTGATGAAGCAGAGGAGCAGCTGGGACTCGGGGCAGGGCGGGGTCCAGGGATGCGGGGGCTCCAAGGACGGCTACGAGAGCGACGGGGCCGTGCCGCCGCCCCTGCCCGGCCCGGTGGTGAGGGCGTTCAGCGAGGACGAGGCGCTGGCCCAGAGCGACGGCCACCACTGGAAGAGGAGCACTTTCGACCGGCTGGGCTTCCCCCACGCCCTGCTGGAGAAGAGCCTGTCGGTCCAGACCAACCTGGCCTCGCCCGAGCCTTACCTGCACCCCTCGCAGGTACACACACACACACACACATATAGGAGACACTTGGCTCCACGACACAGAGACAGGTTTGGGTTCGTATTCTCTCTCTCGCTCGCAGACACGCCCAAGCATGCGGTCATGAATTTTTCATGTTGTGCAGAGAATTCTTTTAAGAGCTGTAGCCGGGGAAGGCAGTCCTGAGATTGGCTTATGTAATGTCCATACCGCATACTCAGAGCCGCTCTCTCTGAACAAGACAGGGATCAGACCAGGGCCCCTGGTGTGTGGGGACTCTGGTGTGTGTGGGGGCCTGGTGTGTGTGGGGGCCTTGGTGTGTGGGGGCCTGGTGTGTGGGGGCCTGGTGTGTGGGGGCCTGGTGTGTGGGGGCCCCCCAGTGTGTGGGGGCCTGGTGTGTGGGGGCCTGGTGTGTGGGGGCCTGGTGTGTGGGGGGCCCTGGTGTGTGGGGCCCTGGTGTGTGGGGACTCTGGTGTGTGGGGGCCTGGTGTGTGTGGGGGCCTGGTGTGTGGGGGCCTGGTGTGTGGGGCCCTGGTGTGTGGGGACTCTGGTGTGTGGGGGCCTGGTGTGTGGGGGCCTGGTGTGTGGGGGCCAAACAGTGTGTGGGGGCCTGGTGTGTGGGGGCCTGGTGTGTGGGGGCCTGGTGTGTGGGGGCCCCCCCAGTGTGCAGTAGCAATGTGAGAGACAGACAGCAGGTCCTGAGTCTGGGTGTGAAGACAACCTGGAGCCCTGCCACACTTAAAGGGGGACTGGCTCAGAATTAGAGGCCAATTTCCTCCACCCCCCCCCTCTCTCCCCAGCCACTTTCCTCCTCATCTCCTCCCTCCAGTTCCCTCCCTCCCTCTCACCCGCTCCTTTGTCCGCCTGATGAAAGCTTTCCAGTAGACGGCTGTTAATAGCGAGGTGACAACGTCCTGGAGTAGCAGCGATCGAAAGGCGTCCAGGCTGGGATGGGGGCAGTGGGAGGGCGAGGGAGGGCAGGAGGTGCAGCCTCTCTCTCTCTCTCTCTCTCTCTCTCCCTTCCTCTCTCTCTCCCTTGTTCTCCGTCTCTCTTCTGGATCAGGTGCACCGTGGGTAATTGCCCGGGGGCTACTGGCACCTTGACCTTTAGGTGTGAGCACACATTAACATCAAATATGAGAGTTTAGGTGATCGTTGAGGTGCAAGCAGACACTGCTGAATTCTCACCTAAACTCTCATATTGAATATGCAGTAGACTAGGAGAGGATAGAGGGGGGCGTTTTTCTCCACCTCTCACCCCGACACTTTGTCTGCGGATGGGGAACCCTGAAGACGTTTCTGCAGGAGAGATTTGTCAGGCTAATTATCTCTCTCCCTCACTCCAGACCGAGACAGTTTTGTCTCTTTTATTCGCCCCCTGTCCTCTTTAATTATGATTGTGCTACAACAGAACAAAGCAATGTTAATCAACCCCTCCCCTCCTCTCTTTGCCTCTCTCTCTCTCCCTCTCCCGCTGTTTCTACTCCCCCCACGCTCTTTCATTCCCCTTTCCACTCCTTCTCTCCCTCTCTCCCTTCCTCTGCTACTCTCTGTCATTCTCTCCATCTCCCTCGCTCTCTCTCCCTCCCTCCCTTCCTCTGCTACTCTCTGTCATTCTCTCCATCTCCCTCGCTCTCTCTCCCTCCCTCCCTTCCTCTGCTACTCTCTGTCATTCTCTCCATCTCCCTCGCTCTCTCTCCCTCCCTCCCTTCCTCTGCTACTCTCTGTCATTCTCTCCATCTCCCTCGCTCTCTCTCCCTCCCTCCCTTCCTCTGCTACTCTCTGTCATTCTCTCCATCTCCCTCGCTCTCTCTCCCTCCCTCCCTTCCTCTGCTACTCTCTGTCATTCTCTCCATCTCCCTCGCTCTCTCTCCCTCCCTCCCTTCCTCTGCTACTCTCTGTCATTCTCTCCATCTCCCTCGCTCTCTCTCCCTCCCTCCCTTCCTCTGCTACTCTCTGTCATTCTCTCCATCTCCCTCGCTCTCTCTCCCTCCCTCCCTTCCTCTGCTACTCTCTGTCATTCTCTCCATCTCCCTCGCTCTCTCTCCCTCCCTCCCTTCCTCTGCTACTCTCTGTCATTCTCTCCATCTCCCTCGCTCTCTCTCCCTCCCTCCCTTCCTCTGCTACTCTCTGTCATTCTCTCCATCTCCCTCGCTCTCTCTCCCTCCCTCCCTTCCCCACTCTCTTTTCTCCACCTCCCTCCCAGTCGGAGGACCTGGGCGCGTGTGCCCAGTTTGAGGCGAGCAGGAACGCCCGCAACATGATGCCCAGCGCCAGCTGCGGCGTCTTCCCCGAGTTCACGCTGCGCAAGCCGTCCTCGGAGACCGACATCGAGAACTGGGCGTCCAAGCACTTCAACAAACACACTCAGGTAGCCTCCCCTGTCTCTCTCTCTCCCTCCCAACCCCCCCCCCCACACACACACACACACGAGGCGGAAACCCAATGACACCCTCCCCCTCGGACCCCCACCAGGGCCTGTTCCGGAGGAAGGTGTCCATCGCCAACATGCTGGCGTGGAGCAGCGAGCCCATCAAGAAGCCCATGATCGTGACGTCGGACCGCATGGTGAAGAAGGAGGCGGTGGAGATCTTCAAGCTGGTGCAGACCTACATGGGGGACCGGCGCTCCAAGATCCACCCCCTCACCGTGGCCCTGGAGGTGTGGGACCGCCAGCTCTCTCTCTCTGACTCTCTCTGACGCTGACTCTCTCTGACTCTCCCTGACTCTCTTTCTGACTCTCTCTCTCTCTCTCTCTCTGACTCTCTCTGACTCTCCCTGACTCTCTTTCTGACTCTCTCTCTCTCTGACTCTCTCCAACTCTCTCTTTGACTCTCTTTTTCTCTCTCTGTGACTCTCACTCTCTCTCTCTCTCCCTGACATTTCTCTTCTCTCTACGCATCACCTCCTCCATCTCATTTCCTGCGTGCTCCTTTTCGAAACCGGTCACGTGGAAACGATCTTCTGAGTCCTGTTCTCCCCCTCTTCCCCCCCCCGTGTGTGCGTATCCTTGTGTGTGTGTGCGAGCGTGCGTATCCGTGTGTGTGTTTGTGTGCATCCGTGTGTGTGTGTGTATCCGTGTGTGTGTATCCGTGTGTGTGTTTGTGCATCCGTGTGTGTTTGTGTATCCGTGTGTGTATCCGTGTGCGTGTGCCCACGGCAGGTGGCGGTGCGCGGCTGGAGCAGCCAGGGCCTGCGCGACGAGCTCTACATCCAGCTGTGCCGCCAGACCACGGAGAACTTCCGCTACGACAGCCTGGAGCGCGGCTGGGAGCTCATGGCCGTGTGCCTGGCCTTCTTCCCCCCCACGCCCCGCTTCCACTCCTACCTGGAGGGCTACATCTACAGGCACATGGACCCCCTCAACGACACCAAGGGTACCCTTGCGCTCCTCTTTCGCTGTTTCGGGGGGCGGGGGTAGGAACGACTTGGATTGACCGACTCGAGGCGAAAAGAGGTTGTGACGATTGCCAGCTTGTTTCAGAGGTTTGTTTGTGGTGTGTGTGTGTGTGTGATTGGGGGCTTGTTGCCGTCCTACCCCGCTGAGGTAACGAGCCTGTCAGAGTGGCCGCGTCCGATCATCCAGGGCCCCCCGGTCCCTCTAGATAAACACCCCTCTTCAGTCCTGCATCGCTGGATCTGTGAAGATGAACATTGCGGGGAACTGCACAGCAATTTGGACTCATCTAGTCATTTCGTCTCTGTCTTGCCTGCCGAGAGTAGGTTTGAGTGTAAGTGGAGGGTGTGTACAAACTGTTAGCTGTTAGAATAGTAACATTCCTACCACAACACACACACACACGGTACACACTCGCACACTCTGCTATACGGATAGCCAAGATTCTCCATCTCATCATACCGACCCAACACACGTACACTTACACACACACACACATTCCGCCATACAAATACTCAAGATTCTCCAGCACAACACTTGAGCCAACACGCACACACATTCCAGGTGCTGGCTGCTCTCCCTGTGCCTGCAGCAGAGACACAGTTTCCTCCCCCTCTTCCTCCTCCCCCTCCTCCTCCTCCCCCTACTCCTCCTCCCCCTCTTCCTCCTCCCCCTCCTCCTCCTCCCCCTACTCCTCCTCCCCCTCTTCCTCCTCCCCCTCCTCCTCCCCCTCCTCCTCCTCCCCCTCTTCCTCCTCCTCCTCCTCCCCCTCTTCCTCCTTCCCCTCTTCCTCCTCCTCCTCCTCCTCCTCCTCCCCCTCTTCCTCCTCCCCCTCCTCCTCCCCCTCTTCCTCCACCCCCTCTTCCTCCTTCCCCTCTTCCTCCCCCTACTCCTCCTCCCCCTCTTCCTCCTCCCCCTCCTCCTCCCTCTCTTCCTCCTTCCCCTCTTCCTCCTCCTCCTCCTCCACCCCCTCTTCCTCCTCTCCCTCCTCCTCCCCTTCTTCCTCCTTCCCCTCTTCCTCCTCCTCCTCCTCCCCCTCTTCCTCCTCCCCCTCCTCCCCCTCTTCCTCCACCCCCTCTTCCTCCTTCCCCTCTTCCTCCTCCCCCTCCTCCCCCTCTTCCTCCTCCTCCTCCTCCCCCTCTTCCTCCTCCCCCTCTTCCTCCACCCCCTCTTCTGTGAGAGTGTGTGTGAGGACCATATGATAGCATTGTACTTTGGGCTCACCACTCCAGTGGCTATTTCATGAAGAATCACTCTGTCATGAAGACGGGTCCTGCGTCTAACGTAGTGAGAGGTTGGGTCTGCATGATAGATCTAGATGATGACAGATCTATGTGACAGATCTTTGTGACAGATCTAGATGATGACAGATCTATGGTGGTTTGCAGCCACAGATTACTTTGCCTGGGTCAAGCTTACCTCCAGTTTCAAAGCACTTTATTAATTGACATAGCCTGTCAGTATGTGTTCTGACAGTGCCGGTCTCCCTGTCTGTCTGTCTGTCAGGCTGTCTGTCTGTCAGGCTGTCCTCCACTCCACAGTCACTCAGTCTGACCCATATACCAGCAGCTGTCTCTAGTCTGCAGCCCAGAGGGGGCTGGGCTGCACTGTCTGGACTAGGGCTGGGGCTGGGGCTGGGGCTGGACTACACTGTCTGGACTGGGGCTGGGGCTGGGGTTGCACTGTCTGGACTAGGGCTGGGGCTGGACTACACTGTCTGGACTGGGGCTGGGGCTGGGGTTGCACTGTCTGGACTAGGGCTGGGGCTGGACTACACTGTCTGGACTGGGGCTGGGGCTGGGGCTGGGGCTGGGGCTGGGGCTGGGGCTGGGGCTGGGGCTGGGGCTGGGGCTGGGGCTGGGCTGCACTGTCTGGACTGGGGCTGGGTCTGGGTCTGGGCTGCACTGCCTGGACTGGGGGCCGGGACTGGGGCTGGGGTAACCGTGAAAAGTTCTGAGTAGAGAGGCTTGTGTCAGTTTGACTGTGCCTCCAGTTGTGTTGAATTGACTTACAGTTCCCGAGGCGTTGACTCTGTACCTAGGATACTGTGTGTGGCTTCGCGTGTTCTCTCTGTGCACTGTCTCTGCTTGGGCTTTCATAGACGACTGTTGGAAATGGATCAATCCTAATCCTAAAAATACTATATATTTGTAAACGTATAACTGTGTGTGTGTGTGTGTGTGCTTCTTCCAGGAGTGGCCATAAGCAGCTATGCCAAATACTGCTACAGGAAATTACAGAAGGCTGCTCTAACCGGAGCTAAGAAGGTATGCCCTCTATTTCCTCTGGGTGATCATGTCTAACTCATGACCTCTAACCCTGTGTGTGTGTGTGTGTGTGTGTGTGTGTGTGTGTGTGTGGATGCACCGGCCATGTGTATTTGTTAACGTGTGTTTACGGCAGCCATGCCATTCCAACACAGTCTCTCGCGCCAGACCATTTGTAGACGCGCTGTACGGGCTACCTCCAGGGTTAGCGTTAGCCCAGCAGGGAGAACAGCAGCCCGACATGCCCAGGATGAGAGTCTTCAACGGGGCTCTGTGCGCTAGCGCTCACCCCCCCTCCCAAGACCCCACTCAGCAGGTTAATTAACGACCCCGCTCACGCTGCTCTGCCCCTGATTAAGAATTCCATATCAGGAGGATGAGCCCGGGGGATTGGAGGGGGAGAAGGGATGGGATTGGAGGGGGAGAAGAGAGGAGGGATGGGATTGGAGGGAGAGGAGGGGAGGGATGGGAGGGAGAGAGAGAGAGGAGGGGAGGGATTGGGGGGGGGGAAGAGAGGAGGGACGGGATTGGACGGAGAGGAGGGGAGGGATGGGATTGGAGGGGGACGCCGTGGGGACAAACACCACGCCTCCGCCCTCATCCTCGATCTAGACACAGTAACACAAACCCCCAGTGCAGCTCATCTCTGCCCCCCCCCCCCCACACACACACACACACACACACACACACACACACACACACGTGCACGCATGCAGCCTTTGAGTTAGTGAGGTAGAATGGGGCCAGTGTGTGTGTGTCGGTAGATGAATGAGTAGATAGGCTGAAGCCTCATTAGTGATCTTCTGCTTCTGGGCTCCATGTGACTTCCTGACTGCCACCGGTGTTTTGGTGTTTCCCTTTCAGTCGCTTTAATATTTAAAAAAATATATATTTATCATGTCCCCCTGCAGCTGTGTGTGTGTACAAGTGTGTGTCTGTCTTAATTGAATGATTGTTTCAGCCAGCCTGCTCATAATGTAGCTTTATTATTAATGTAAATGTCTGCTGTTGGGAGTCCTGCTGAGAGTGCTGGGGTGGGTCCATATATCTACCAGGAGTTTACACACACACACACACACACACACTATCGCTCTCTGTCTTTCTTTCTGTCTCTCCCTCCCTCCCTCCCTCCATCCCTCTCTCCCCATATTGATTCCTAAACCAGTCCTCCAATTAAAGGGGGCCTTGAGGCAGATGTGTGTAGTTCCCCCTTCTGTGTTTTCAGACGGGATCACATGACACGGTAGCCGCAAAGGGGGCGGGGGGGTGCCTCCATGCCGGGTGTCATGGAAACAGCCTCCAGGAGCACAGTCCGCTGTTCATTGATCCTCCAACAACCCAAACCAGTCAGTCAGCCTGTCGATACCCTCTCGTCGTCCTGGTTAGCCTCGATCCGGCGCGGCCGCGCAGGTTCCGGACCTGTCCGCGGCCTGTCGTGCAGGCCGTGACGCTAGCCCGACGCTACGGCGTTGGCCCACAGCC